>NC_081313.1:133460888-133763918 GCF_026419965.1 Kogia breviceps | reverse complement strand
ATGTCCTGACTACACAGAAAGAAGGAGCAGAAGTCCCATATTTCTTTTATTTTTTTAATTTTTAATTTAATTTAATTTTTAAAATTTACTTATTTTTTGGTTGCATTGGGTCTTCATTGCTGTGCACGGGCTCTCTCTAGTTATGGAGAGCGGGGGCTACTCTTCATTGTGGTGCACAGGTTTCTCATTGTGGTGGCTTCTCTTGTCGGGCTTCAGTAGTTGTGGCACGTGGGCTCAGTAGTCTTGGCTCGTGGGCTCTAGAGCACAGGCTCAGTAGTTGTGGTGCACTGGCTTAGTTGCTCCACGGCATGTGGGATCTTCCTGGACCAGGGCTCGAACTCGTGTCCCCTGCATTGGCAGGCAGATTCTTAACCACTGTGCCACCAGGGAAGTCCCAAGTCCCATATTTCATACTTCCCCAGACTCATGAGCTTCTTCCCTTGGCTAATCTTAATCTGTATCCCTTCCCTGTAAGAAACTGTGTAATACGGTGTATATAGTGAGTATAATAGCTTTGAGTGGGTTCTGTGAGTCCCGGCAAACTGCCATCCCCAACAGTGGTTTTGAGAAACCCCTGAACTTTCAGTTAGGGTTAGAAGTGATGGTGGTCTCGTGTGGAGTGTGTTCCTTCTAACTGTATAGTTTGCTAAACTTCTCACAAAGCTCAGCTCAAGAGGAATCTGAATGATGGGCCTCTCTCTCTGACTGCCAGATAGGAAAGGACTTGCACTCTTAAGAAAATAACCAAGACAAAGCAGAACAATATGGTTCTGCCTTGTATAACCTCAATATGGTTATACTCCATTATATTTTCCCTCACTTTTATATTCTAGAATCAGTAAAAATTTATAAGACATGAGAAGAAGCAAGAAAATGTGCTTTAATTTTAAAGAGAAAACAGAGTCAATAGAAGAAGTCCCCTCCACATAAAAAAAACGCCAAGTTATTGGAATTAGCAGACAAGGACATACAACAAATAAATATAAAAATATATAAAATATAAATATTAAAAAATAAATAAAATTTATATAAATATAAAATAAATATATAAAATACTTAATGGGAACAGAACAATAATTGGGATAGAGAAGGGGGAATAATGAGATGAAGAGTGTCCCTCAAAAATTCATGTTCACCCAGAACCTTTGAATGTGACCTAATTTGGAAATAGGGTCCTTACAGATATGGTTATAAAATGAGGTCAGCTTGGGCCCTAATCCAGTGACTGGTGTCCTTATAAGAAGAGGGAAGTTTGGGACTTCCCTGGTGGTCCCGTGGGTAAGAGTTCATGCTCCGAATGCAGGGGGCCTGCGTTTGATCCCTGGTCGGGGAACTAGATCCTGCATACATACCACAACTAAAAGTTTGCATGCCGCAACTAAGAAGTCAACATTGCTGCAACTAAGAAGCCCACATGCCGCAATTAAAGATCCCATGTGCCGCAACTAAGACCCAGTGCAGCCAAAATAAATAAATAAATATTTTTTTTAAAAAAGAAGAAGGGGCTTCCCTGGTGGTGCAGTGGTTGAGAGTCCGCCTGCCGATGCAAGGGATGCGGGTTCGTGCTCTGGTCCGGGAAGATCCCATATGCCGCGGAGCGGCTGGGCCCGTGAACCATGGCCACTGAGCCTGCGTGTCCGGAGCCTGTGCTCCACAACAGGAGAGGCCACAGCAGTGAGAGGCCCGCATACCGCAAAAAAAAAATAAATAAATAAAATAAAATAAAATAAAAAAGAAGAAAAGGGAAGTTTGGACACAGAGAGACACAGGGGAGAATGCCTTGTGAAGATGGAGGCAGAGACTGAAGTGATGCATCTGCAAGCCAAGGAAAACCAAGGATTGCTGGCAGCCCCAGAGGTGAGGAGAGAGGACTGAGATAGATGCTCCCTCAGGAGGGAGCCAACCCTGCTGACATCTGGAGTTTGGACTTCTCCAGAACTGTGAGAGAACAAATTGCTGTTTTTGTAAGCCACTCAGTTATAATACTTTGTTATGGAAGCCCTAGGAAATTAACACGTGGGATAATGAGATATTCTGGGATATGGATAGAAAACTTTCAAAAAATGACTAAGTGGAAATTCTAGATCTGAAAAAATACGATAGCTGAAATAAAAACTACAAAGGATGGGCTAAACACCAAATTGGATGTTATAGAAGAAAGAATAAGCAAACTTGAAGACAAGTAAATAGAACTTATCCACATTGAAGCAGAGAGTAAAAAAACCACATAAATACATTAACAGCATCAATTACCCTTGATATACTATGAAGCTGGGAAACATACATGAAATTGGGGTCAAAGAGATGAGAGACAGAATAGGGGAGGAAAAAATATTTGAAGAAATAAAGATTGAAAAACTTTCCAGAAGCTCAAAACACACCAAGCAAGACAAACACAAAGAAAACCACATGCAGGTATATCATATCCAACAGCTGAAAATCAAAGATAAAGAGAAAATATTAAAACAAAATAGATCTTTACAGACTCGCTGGTCCCTGACAGCACATGACCCACAAGAGGCCCTAGTATGCAGATGAGGATGTGACAGTGAGTTTGGAGTGGCATTCAACTCTGGAGGTAATAGAAGCGCCAAGCAGAAAGTCTTAGAGAAGCTGAAAGAAGCTAAAGCATTTAAGAACTTATTAAATGGTTATCACTTCTTATCTTGGGATGTTCTCAAATATCATAGTATGAGAGAATCATGGTGGCAATGTGGATATAAGACCAAAGAAAGATGGCAGCAACAGGCCATGGTGCACCTCTGCAGTCTGCTGTCCATCTCCACAGGCACCTCCTGCCTCCACAGGTCCCACCCAAGGATTCTCAGAGCTGCAGGAATGATATTTTTTTTCCAACTTCTTTCCTCATGGTGACTCCCCATGTACCTTCTTGAGGGCTGTGGTAGACTACTCCTGTGTAGTAAAAATATCCGTGATACTTTTCTCTACTGCCTCTCTCACGTATAAGATGGCAGTATTAAAATTGCTTATATTGAATGTACTGTCATATTTCCAAAATTATTTACATGGTAAAATAAAAATATACTCTTTGAATCTGCAAAAAAAAAAGAAATAGAGGAAAAAGACTCATTACATATGTCGGGGGAGAGTGATAAGAATTCCAGCTGACTTGGAAAAGAAGTACTAGTCAGAAGGCAAATGAGTGACATAACTAAAGTGCTGAAAGGCAGTCAACCTAGAATCATATGTAGTGTAAATATACTTCCAAAATTAAGATGAAGTAATACATTTTCTTTTTTTTATTTTATAAATTTATTTATTTATTCATTTATTTAATTTTTGGCTGCATTGGGTCTTCGCTGCTGCACGCGAGCTTTCTCTAGTTGCAGTGAGTGGGGGCTACTCTTAGTTGCGGGGCGCAGGCTTTTCATTGTGGTGACTTCTCTTGTTGCAGAGCACAGGCTCTAGGCATGCGGGCTTCAGTAGTTGTGGCACACGGGCTTCAGTAGTTGTGGCTCGCGGGCTCTAGAGAGCAGGCTCAGTAGTTGTGGCGCATGGGCTTAGTTGCTCCGCGGCATGTGGGATCTTCCCGGACCAGGGCTCGAACCCGTGTCCCCTGCACTGGCAGGTGGATTCTTAACCACTGCGCCACCAGGGAAGTCCGATCAACTTAATTTGACACTTTGAGAACACTACACATAACAACCGGAGGATGCATGTTATTTTTACATGCCTATGAACCTTCATCAAGATAGATCATATACTGGACCATACAAGCCTTGATAAATTTCAAGTGATCAAAATCATAAGAGTATATTCTCTAACCATCATAGAATTAAATTACAAACCAATAACAAAAAGACATCTAGAAAATTCCCAAATATTTGGACATTATGGAAAACACTTCAGATTACTCACAGGTCTCAGGTCAAAGAAAAATTCTGAAAATATCTCTATGTGAATGAAAAACAAAATAAAACAAATCTATAATACATCGAAGTTTGGGGGATACAGTGAAAGCAATGTGCAGAAAAGAAGAAAGGAATAAAGTGAATTGTGTACATTTCCATCTTAATAAACTAGAAACAAAGGAGCAAAAGAAATCCAAAGTTGATTCTTTAAACAAATTAACAAAATTGATAAACTCTCAGAAAGATAGGCTGGGGGGAGAGAGAGAAACTACCTATATCAGGAATAAAAAAGTGGACGTACTACAGGTCCTACAGAGGCCTTTTCCCAGTGACTCCATCCAGGGTAACTGAGACTGTAGTCTAGCCAGGCCTGGCCTCATGCCTATTCCACTGCACTTAAAGAGGGAGCAGCTAGCCTCCCTGACTCTGTCAATCACTGTGTTGTACAGCCCCTTACAACATGCCTTGGGGGTTGGCATTCCAACTCTGGCCTCCAAGTTGGGGGCCTGTTGACTGCTACACCACCAGCCTCTTGTGCACATAGAAACCCAGGCCCACCAAGGCCCACCGCCCCCTGCTCCCCCACTATAGCTTGGCCAAGCCCCTTTCTTAACACTGTCTTCCTCTATCACCGTGGTTATAGTCAGACAGAGGAGGCTGACCCTGAGGGACACAGGGCCACTGCTGCTTTCAGAAGGATGCTCTGAAAACTGGAGGCCTGAGAACTTCCTGGAGGAAGTGACATTTAAGCCAAGCTGGCAGAAGCAGGGAAATGGGCAAGGGCAAGGTGTGTGGCCTGACATGGCAGGAGGAGGGGCACAGCCCAGCTTGAACTTTGTCCTGAGGGCCGAGGGATTCCTGGTGGGCCTTTCAGCAGGGGTACAACCTGGTTAGCTCAGTGACTAAGGAATGCTACTCTCTGGGAAGAAGGGAGGATGAGTGAAGTGGAAGAGGCTGGGGCAGGGAGCATAGGGAGGGGCTGGGCAGGGTCCGGGGTCTGAGCCAAGCCCTAGCTCCAATACTGCCCCAACTCCCACCTCCCCTCCTGCTGTTACTATCAGCTGTGGGGAAGGAAGTGAAAGGGTTCTAGGGGAACAGCAGGAGCCATCTCCTCAGGCATCCTGTCCTTAGGGTGGGAGAGGATGGTGAGCCTGGCGCCAGGGCCCTGCAAGCTGCCCTCTTCAAGGAGTCCTATTGGGGCAAGACAGCAGGGTAGGGGTCTCCTTCTCCTCTCCCACTCAGGGCACAGAGGCAGGCACTGTCCCTTGGAGCCCAGAGGATACTGGTTTCTGACAGAACCTGCACTGAAGTGCAGGCAGCATAGCCACAATTACTGTAGGCAGGCAGGGCCAAGGGGTGGGGAGCCAGCAGGGAGGCCACAGGCTGCAGTGTGCAGGCTGGACCATGCAGGACCTGGGGTTCTGGGGAAGAGGTTCTAAGACCAGTCACTGCTGAGGGGGCAAGAGCCCTGGAGGCCTCTGCCTAGCCCTGTGCAGATGGCACTAGCACTAGTATTTTCTCAGGGGGGTCCAGAAGGGCATCCAAGGGCTTGGGGCAGGAGCCCCATCCGCCCCACCTTCCTGCTCCCTGGAAAGGATTGCTTCCTGCTCCTCTGGCCAGTGGCCCTGGCCCAATTCATGGGAGCCCTGAGGCCATGTTGTTCCCTAGCTCGAATCCTACCCTCCTAGGGGTAGGAGGGAGTCCAACTAGGATGAAGTCCAAACTCCTCAATGTGGTTACTCCAGCCCCCTTTGCAGTCCCTTTCTCACTTCCACAGCCTCCAGCTGGAGCAGCCCTAACTCTTTAAGAGCTCCCTCCCTCTGCTGGGAGCTCTCCTCCTTCAGACACTCCCCCGCAACCCTGCCCCAATCCTACCCCTGCTCCAAGGCTGGGCCACCTGGGTCCCAGATATCTGACTAGTGGGTTTGTGCCTACACTGTGTGGGTGCTGACTTTAGTGAAATAAAATTGGAAATTCATTCACAAGTTTTGTGACTCCTTTCTTCAGACATAACTAATTGCAGGTGGGGTTGGGGGAACACTTCAGCCTGTTCTGGGCCCTGCCAGCCTCTCCAGTGTCAGCCTGCTCCATGCTCTTTGATCTCTCTATGCTGGTCACATTGGCCTTCCTTCCATCTGCATACATTCCTTTCAGCCTCAAGGACTTTGCACCTGATGTTAGTGTGTCTGGAATTCTACATTCCTCCTATACATAGGTAAAACCTACTCATCCACTTCCCCAGAAAAACCTTCTTTGACCTCCCTGATTAGGTCAAATGCTCCTTAGGACGTGCCCGTACATTGTGTCTTTTCCTGTGAGGACCTGTCAGAGTGTATCTCTACTGTGTGATTACTATGTCGGTCTCTCTGCCCCTCACCTGAGAGCTCTGAAGAGGCTAGAACCCTGTCTGGTTTTGCCCACGCTTGTATTCTCCAGTTCCCAGCACAGTGCCTAAGGTCCAGCAAGTGCTCAGCAAATATTTCATGAGTGAATGGGTGGGTGAAGGGGTGGATAGTCCCAGGCAGCAGTTCTGGCTGAGCATGTCAGTGATTCCTCTGGAATTGACTCTTAGAGAAACTCAAAGGCTTTTTTCCAAGGAACTGAGGACTGACTACCATGTGCCATGTGTTTACACAGGACTGTCTCTTTGTAGAGAATCTAGTTCCTCCTTCTCCCTCCTCTCCATTTCCAGGTCACAGATTCAGCCCCAGCCTGGCAGTAATGCTCCACCCTGTAACAGCTGCTTTTATCTTCCGGTCTCCACCCTTAGGCTGTCACTGTCCCCGAAGGTGTGGCTACACCTACTGGTGCTGCCCTAGAAATCACCGCATCATCTTCTTCGGGAGGCTAGAAAGTCACGTTAAAGAAGGGCTCATGGGGACTTCCCTGGTGGTCCACTGGTTAAGACGCCACGCTCCCAATGCAAGGGGCCCGGTTTCCATCCCTGGTCAGGGAGCGAGATCCCACACGCTGCAACTAAGACCCGGCGCAGCTAAATAAACAAATAAATATTGAAAAAAAAAAAAAAAAGAAGGGCTCATGGACTGAGTAAGGCAACCAGGGGCTCTGTGGGAGGAAGAAGCTTGTGTGAGGTTGCAACAGGCCTTGGAAATGCACGGCATAGGCGTGGGCTCTGATCTTTCAACGGCGCTGTCTCAGGGCTTCCCGAGTTTACCGGACGGAGGGCACTTCCCGAGTCACACAGCTGAGAAGTAGCGGTGACAGGACAGGAACTCAACTTTGTTGGCTCCAGAACCCAGGACTCTGAAGCAAGCCAGTTCTCAAGTTGCTACCATTTTGACGTTTTCGTAGCAACAATAGCTTCCCTGCAGATGAGGAGGAGGAGCCCAGCGGGGGCTACGGGGGCAGATGGCAACAGGCAAGGGCACAGACCCTGGAGCGCAAGAGCCAGGTCCGCGCCCCCTCCCCCGGCGCTTGCGCACTGGGCCCCGTTCCCCGCTCAACCCCGCCCCCATCGCCAGGTTTTTCAAATTTGAAACCTGCTCCTTTTCCCGCCCGAACATGTTGACCAGCAGCGGGAGAGGGCGGAGCCGCACGCAGCCAATAGTGCCTGAGAGGCCTCCCCTGCCCCGCCCCCAAGGTGACGTCCTCGAGCCTCAAGAGGCAAAGAGCAAATGGGCGAGGGTGTCCGCCGGCCCCACCTCCGCGGCGCCCACGTGCAGCGGCGGAGCCAGGGGCCTTCCCGGGACCACCGGCCCCCAGAGCACCACTCAGTGTTAGGGCCTTTCGCCACCAGCACGGGGCAGGAGACTGAGGCCCAGAAAAGCCAAGTAATCGGCGCTGGGTCGCTGAGCGAAGCGGCAAGACGCAGCACAACCCCACCCCCACCCCCAGTCCGGGAGTTCGCCCAAGGGCCGGGCCTGGAGCCGGCGCCCATAGAAGCCCTACGGGAGTCCTAGGGGGCGGGCTCGCGGAGGGTGGGCTGAGGTTCCCGGGCGCGTTCCAGGGGCGGGGCCAAGAGCTGGGCTGTCCCGGGGCGGGGCGTTCCGGGGGCGGGCCGAGCGTCTGTGTTTGTTGCACCGTGTCAGTTACATTGTAACAAAAGTGGTGCAGCCGCTGCTCCGGCCAGCATCCTAGGCCCGCCCGCAGCCAGCTGTCGCCGACATGGAACCCGTGGCCAGCAACATCCAGGTCTTGCTGCAGGCGGCGGAGTTCCTGGATCGCCGCGAAAGAGGTGAGGAAGAACCCTTGGTCGGACTCCAGGCGGCGGCCTCGCTGACACTGGCCTGGGCTGGACTTGGCTCCCAACTTGAAGGATGCATGGCCTTAGGGCAGTAGTCCTGGGGCACCCCGGCCCTCAATTTATGGGTCCGCGGGCAGAGGGGCTGGAATGGTTGGGGAAATGGCCCTGTAGCTAAAAGCCCCTCCGTGACCGTGCCGTGCCAGGGGACCCCGCTGGACCTAGCCCCAGCCTGACGCGGGCGGGGCTGTCTCTCGCAGAGGCAGAGCATGGCTATGCGTCCCTGTGCCCACACCGAGGTCCGGGCCCAGTCCACAGGAGGAGGAAGCGGTCTCCCCAGGCTCCTGGCGCGCTGGACAGTGGGCGGTGAGGAGGGCCTGGGGCAGCGGGGAATGGGGGGATGGGCGCCGTCCTTCATCGGGCCCCTCCACTGCCAACTTCCTCCTTATTGCTCGCATCTTCTGGGCCAGGTACCCTGCTCTGAAGGCATTCAGACACCTCCTGCCGTTTCCCCATCCCCCAAACACACACTCTTCGTTCAAGGACTATTTCTCGGGCACCCCTGATGTGTTTGGAACGGTGAATAGTTCTGGGTCCTGCTTCCACTCACACTCCTAATACTGCACATATCAAACCACTCGCTTTCCCCCACAGGCTTTCTCCTTTTCTCTCCTCCTCTCAACCCTTTGCACACTGTTCCCCCCAATTTGAATGCCTCTCCCCCCACTACCCATTTTGGGTAACTTGTGTTGCTGGGCTCAGTTCAAATGTCACCTGTTCAGGAAACTCTTCCTGATTGCTGCTAGGGGGCCTCCTTTGGACCCCACAGTCACCTGGGCAGGCCTCCTTACTGTCTCTGCCTCTGCCTGGGACTCAGGTGCCTGAGGCCAGCACAAGGTCCCCACAGTGGGCTAGTTTGGGACACACATCTGTAGCGAATTTTGAGGCCCTGGGAGCCCTGGGACTGAAGGTGTGGGCAGTAGCTGACGCCCCCTCACCCCATCCTCCCTGGCATTGGCAGGTCTGTGCACAACGAGCTGGAGAAGCGCAGGTGAGTCCCAACCCTGCCCTGATAGCACCAGGCCCCAGGAACTGCCTCCCTCTGGCCTTCCCTCCCCTGCTGTCCCTCATCTGGCCAGCAAGCCTGGGCTGGCACTGCCCTCTAGACCCCTTCCCCCACAGGAGGGCCCAGCTGAAGCGGTGCCTGGAGCAACTGAAGCAGCAGATGCCCCTGGGGGCTGACTGTGCCCGATACACCACACTGAGCCTTCTGCGCAGGGCCAGGATGCACATCCAGGTAAGAAGCTACTCTGGCGCCCCAGGGCCAGCTTGCCAGGATGCTTGGAGAGGGGTAGTAGGGAGGGGCTGGGTGGAACTGGGGAGAGAGGTCTGACGTGATAGCCCAACTGCCTGACATTGGACAGTTCTCTGTGCTTTTAGTTTCCAAATTTGTTAAGTAGGAAGAAAACCAGAAAATAACTCAGGATTGTTCTGAGGCTTTAAGCAAGTTCTTCCAATAAAAGTTCACTTGTTGGGCTTCCCTGGTGGCGCAGTGGTTGAGAGTCCGCCTGCCGATGCAGGGCACGAGGGTTCGTGCCCCGGTCCGGGAAGATCCCACATGCCGCGGAGCGGCTGGGCCCGTGAGCCATGGCCAGTGAGCCTGCGCGTCCGGAGCCTGTGCTCCGCAACGGGAGAGGCCACAACAGTGAGAGGCCCGCGTACCGCAAAAAAAAAAAGTTCACTTGTTATTACAGCAATTATTACTTGGATCCCAACTGCGAGACCCTGAGCGAGTTACGTAGTCTCTCTGGACTTCATTTCCTCCTCTGTATGGGGGGCATTCTGTGAGGGGTCATGTGTAAGGGTCCCTTGGACTGGAGAGGGCTGTTTCTTGCTCTTCCTCTCCCCCATCCTTGAAGGGCTCCCATTCTCGGCGGGGCGGCGGGGGAGGGGGGGTCCTGACGCTGCTTTGTGAGGCAGCTCCAGAGGCCAGGAGGGGGAAAGTACCAAGAGGACGCCAGTGAGCCACCCTCCCAGGGCTCTTGCTGCTGCCCGTGCTGAGCTCAGCGCCCCCTAGTGGATGGGAGTAGGGTGTGCTGACTCGAGCACAAGGCAGCTCCACAGAGTGGGGATTAGAAGGGATTTGTGAATGACCTTTTTTTTTTTTTTTTTTTGCGGTACGCGGCCTCTCCCTGTTGTGGCCTCTCAGGTTGCGGAGCACAGGCTCCGGACGCGCAGGCTCAGCGGCCATGGCTCGCGGGCCCAGCCGCTCCGCGGCATGTGGGATCTTCCCGGACCGGGGCACGAACCCGTGTCCCCTGCATCGGCAGGCGGATTCTCAACCACTGCGCCACCAGGGAAGCCCTAGAAGGGACTTGGAAACAGTAGAGGCCTCTTCCTGCTCTCCTGGCCCTTTTGACAGAGGAAGAAATGGAGGCAGAGCCGGCTGATGAGAGGCAGATTCAGAACCGAGGCCTAGGTCTCCTGACTTGCATTCTTTTCTTCAACAAGTGAGCACCTGCTCTGCCAGGCCCTGTTGTGGGCACAGGGGGCAGTGGCAGTGGCAGAGACAGATGGAGGTGCCATGCAGCAAATAAATCGTGGTGTGGAAACTGTCAGCACTGTCCCATAGGTGCCTGCGTTCTCCTCATTGTGACTGAATAACACCCTGGCCAGATAGCCAGCTCGTTTCTCACATGGAGTTGCTGACTTGGTTCTCGGAGGGATGATGTGTGACCTTGGGTGCTGGCTGGCCCGTGGGCAGGACCTAGGGATTGCTCCTTCCTTGAAGCCCCGTCACCCCTCTCCTGGACTCCCTGCTTCCTGTTTTGCCTCCACCTGGCTGTCCTCTCCACCTTGCCCTAGAATGTTCTTTGTACCACAAAGATTTATCCAGGTCTGCCTCCTGCTGAAAACCTTCCATGGTTCCTGACAGGACAGTTTCAGTTTCTTACTTCCTGTGAAACTCAAGGCCCTTCACAACACAGGCCTTGCCACTGGTCTCATCTTTCCCCATTCCTCACCAAAAAAGCTGAACTCTCCATGCTTTTCCCATTTTCCCTCTGCCTGGATGCTTCTTCCTCCCCTATCTTTGCCTGGGCAGTTCTTATTCATTCATCTACTCCCAGTCCAAATGCCCCCTCACCCAATTCTCCCCTTCTTGCTGACTGAATGCAGGCTTCTGTCCATTGAGGACCCTGATGGGAGAACCATTGGTCCTCCAGTCCCTGGAACTCAGGGCTGGCAGAGGTTGCATGGGGGCAGCAGAAGGGGACTAATGCTGAAGACTTAGGACTCCTGGGAGGGTCTTGAGGAGTTACAAACTGGTAGCCTTTTTTTGGTCTGTAGTTTTCTAAAAATTTAAATTAGTTGGCAGCACTTGAAAGGACATTTGACATGAAAAAATGTGATTTCCCTGCTTCTCTTCAAAAAACTGGGAGATCTGGCAACACTGGGCCTGTTTCCATGTGGCAGTAATTGGCCTGGGCCACTGCCTCAAGCCTTAGTATGCACTTGCTGGTGTGCCCCAGTCCCCCACGGTCCCTGTTGCCTGACACCAGACACTCCACTCCTTCACATCACTTGACTGGGCCCCGAGGGCCTTTGAGATTGTGGTGCCCTCCCTCTGCCACCCATCTGGACAGAACTCCTGGGCCATTTACATGGGACAGAAGGGCAGGAGGGCCTAGCTTCCTGTAGGATGTGGGAGCAACCCTCTGGGGCCCAGATCTAGTGAGCCCGTCTGGAGCAAGCAGTCAGCACGTGGCCACAGTCCGCCGTTGAGTGGTGTTGGGGCGAGGCCCGAGACCCCAGGTAGCTGACCCCAGCTCCTTGCTCCCTCGGATCTGCAGAAGCTGGAGGAGCAGGAGCAGCGGGCCCGACGGCTCAAGGAGAAGCTGCGCAGCAAGCAGCAGAGCCTCCGGCAGCAGCTGGAGCAGCTCCGGGGGCTGGCCGGGGCTGGCGAGCGCGAGCGGCTAAGAGCAGACAGCCTAGACTCCTCAGGTCTCTCCTCTGAGCGCTCCGACTCAGACCAAGGTAAGTGCCTTTAAGTGGAGGGGTCGAGTGGGCTGAGTGGCCCAGGTCCCCTGACTGGCCTGCTCCCTGTGCAGAGGAGCTGGAGGTGGATGTGGAAAGCCTGGTGTTCGGGGGCGAGGCTGAGCTGCTGCAGGGCTTCAGCGCGGGCCAGGAGCACAGCTACTCACACAGCGGCAGCACCTGGCTATGACCCTCGCCTCCTGGAGTGACCTCTACCCTCAGCCCACCCTATGCTCTGCCAGGCTGGAGCCCTAAGCCTCCAGAGCTGCTCAGAGTACTGTTGGAATGGACTAAAAGGACCGTGTGGGAACAGGTGCTCCCTGTACCTTGCTGCTGGCTGCTGGCAGTCCCACCTAGGACAGGGTGCTGAGCCCCCCTGAGCCCTGCAGGGCAGGCAGCTTGGGCCCAGGCCACCCTTCCAGGCATTTTTTGTAGCACTTAGCTCTGCTGTCCACAGGGGCAGGAAACCTCTTGGGTCCTCATGTTTCTTCCTAAACAAGGGCCCCTGGCCTTTGCCCTCCACATACTATATTTTCATTAAAAGCCTCTTTCTTAACTTCCTGTTCATGGTCTTTCCTGGTGAAAATGGGGGAACTCCCAGCCACAGACAAACTGGAAAAGAGGAAATGAGATCCGTAGCCACCACAAACAATGCTGTCCACACCGGGCAGTGCCCCTTTACTCCTCACAGCTTGGAGGCCTCAGTCCCTGTTGCAGTGGGACTGAGGCTGAGTGATGTGACCTGCCTGAGGTCCAAAGCCAGGAAACAGTTGAGTCAAGATTTGAACCAAAGCTTTCTGACTCCAGAGCTGGGGCCGACTGAATTCAACAAGTATTTATTGAGTGCCTGTTATGTGCAAGATTTTGTTTCAGGTACTTGGGACACATCAGAAAATAAAACAAAGGTCTCTGCCCTCATGGAGCTTACAGTCTAGAGTTTATGACCACTTCACCTGGACGTGATCCTGGGCAAGTCACTGTACCTCTATCCTCAGCCACCTGATGCAGGAATAAGCAGGCCCAGCTCAGACATGGGTAACGGCCTGGTGTGCTGGAGAGGCCAAACAACACACCCACCCCCAGCCCACCACCCAGATAGTAGACAGGGCTGGAAGCTGACTTTTAATAATAAAGTACAAGGAGGAAAGAGCACAGGGATTGGAGCAAGTGGTCTGCTGTGCTGCGGCCCCAGGGCCTGGGCTGGCTACACAAACTGCTGCTGCTGCTGCTGCTTCTTGGTGGCTGCCTTGCTGGCAAGGTCCTTGGCCTTCTCTGTAGCTGCCAGTGCTGTTTCCTTGGCCTTCTCCTTGGCTTCCTTGGCTGTTTCAACAAGGGTTTTGGGAGGGGCCTCACCTGGAGCAAAGGGTGGGGACTGGTTTCAAAGAATGCCAAGACCCACCTAAATCACCTCCCAGGACATTCATCTCCTGTGCGCCAGGCCCTGAAGGAAATACCCGGGGTACAGATGAGTTGCTCAGAGTAGGGTGGTGACAGCTCCAGGCTCCAGCCCAGGCAGGGCAGTTAGGACTTGACTCAGCCTCTGCCTGTGTGCAGAGCCCTCACCTTGCAGCTTTGCCAAGATGTATTCAAAACCCTTCATAGTCTTGGTCACGTTGCTTTTGAACCGGGCGAGACCAAATTCCTGGCAAAAGATGAGAACGGGAAGGATTCTGAGCTGCCCACTGAACCCCAGCCTGGACTCTATGTTACATGCCCTGGGCCCCAGAGCCCCAGCACCACAACAACGCTGCTCACCTGGACAGCTCTGGAGACGCCGAACAAGCTAGAGGAGACCCAGGCTTCCCGGCAGATTTCGGTCCAGCCGCTGTTATCAGAGTTCACACGGTAAACACATCGTTCCTCTACCACCTGTGCAGGCAGTCAAGCCAACCACAATCGTGTGGGAGTCCTTCACTTTGCCAGCTTGCACATAAATTTGATTCCCTGCCTCTTTTCACGGGTAAAGCAATAAAATGAAAACCGATTCCTTTCCCTTACTGCATTCCCAAGCTGCACTTTGGGAAGAGAGTAAGAAGATGAAAAAAGGTCATTTTGCTCTCTAAAAACCTCTCTTCTGACCCTTCAAACTAAAAGGTACATGGACTCTTGAGATCAGTGGAGGGCCTTCCAGCTCCATCCTGGATGTTTTGTACCTTTACATCTAGACATGTGTGGTGTTTTCAACCTGCCTTCCCCCCACTTTGGGCCTTGAGCTCCTGGCAATCCCCCTCCACCAAAAAAAAAAAAAAAGAAAAATCCAGCAATCACCACAGGTCATTATCAGAGAGGAGAAAGTGGACCTGTACTTCCAAGAGAAACACTTAAGACACCTGTCACAGCTGGACTGAAAGACATTTCTTAGAGCTGGAGCTTTTCTTTGTAATTTACAAAACACAGCTGTAGTGCCCTCAGGGCAGTCAGCTGTGAGGCCCTCAGATAACTCTGGGGCAGAGCATTAAGCTGCCTACTCACTCTGTGACTTCCCCTCTCTGAACTTCACTTTCCTCTTTGCACAATAGAGAGTAATACCCACCTCCCTGTGTTATTGTGAAGATTAACTGAGAAGAAAATAATGGTTCTCTGGAAGCTTTTAGGGTACTCACAGGTGAGAAGATACTGTAGGATGTTCCTTAAACCAAACCATGGGTTTTCAAGCCTTTTTTTTTTTTTTTAAAGCAAAGGTATGTGGAACCCTTTTCCCCTGAAATCTCAGGCAGAAATCCATTACATAAGACAGATAAAAGACTCTAGTCAAACTGGGGCAAGGGGCCAAGGTCCTCCCCCTCTAAGGTACGTCCAAGGTACCCTTTATGGCTTGACAGATTCCTGTTTGAAAACCACTGCCTCCCTCCATCCCTCAGCATCATGCCTGTGGCCCAACCTACACACGTGCCAGGCACAGTGTGAGTTCTCTGCATTTAGAACTTAGAACGACTCTGTAAAACACTGTATGAATGAGTCAAAACACAGGTCCAGAGAAGATGACCAGCTGAAGAGATCATCTGAGTTTGTACTCTAGAGCCAACACTCCTCAGATCTGCTTGGATCACAGAAGCTCCCTCATGGCTCCCTAGCCACATGTACCTAGAGCTGTCTAGTTCTGGGGGAACCAAGAGGGAGGGGTCTCACCATCAGCCGGGCATGGTTGATGTTCCAGGTGAAGGTGGTCATGATCTGGTTCTGTGGGTCCACAACAGAATCCTCCAGGATGTACACTGAGTGAGCAACATTGGCAGGAAATAGTCGCTCAGCCCAGCGGGGCATCCTGTTCGTCTTGGTCAGGAGTCGTCGGGACAGGAGCTTCTGGTCAGGGGTCACCTCCCGGTGCACTATGTCTTCCGTCAAGACATGTTTGCTGCAGGTGTCAGGGTGAAGGTGACCCTCAGGAGCCTGGCCCTAAGAGACTGCCTGTTGGGGTTCCCATCTGGAGCCTCCAGGCCCTGAATGGCCATGCCTTTCCCCAGACTTGCAGAGTGATCTGTGTTGTGGCTCAGACCTGAACTAGAGTCCCTTGAGCCTAACCCAGGGCAAATTCCAACTCCCGCCTCCTCGCTGACCTGGATTCCTAGGCCTTCCAGCAGGGCTGGACCTACATGATTTATTGCACCACTGGAGAGCGTCACGGCAGAGAAGTAGACAAGCGCCCGGATTTCCAACCCCAAGATCCCTCCCCAGCTCCGGTGCCGCCGCCTCTTCCTGTCTCACCACCCTGAGATGAGAGAACCTCTTACTAGGGCCTCAAGTAAACTATTGCCCAGACCCAGCCTCCTTCCAGTACTAGCCCGGCCGCTTCCCCGATAGGTCCTCTCGTCCTAAACGTGGCCACGACTCCGGCGATCCCCCCACTCGAAGTCGAGTCTTTCCTGGCCCCCACACTCTGATCTCCAAACAGCGAGGTGGGAGGATTGCTCTTTTCAGGGCCACGTACCTATAGGGATTCGGGTACCGCTGCCAGAAGGCTGCGAACACTTGGTCCCAGGAACTCCGGAGCACGCTCTGGCCCAGGAAATACTTCACCATTGTCCCGGCCGGGCGGGCTCAGCGCCCGCGCAACATCAGTGGTACGGAGCCCTGGGGGCACGCGGAGGCCGGGCTGGAGCTCAACGCTCGGCTGCCAGGCTAGCAGCTCAGTCACTCCAACGCCGCACCCAAATAGCCGCCACCGCCGCCATGAGGATTTGTCTGGCCGCGCGCCACTTCCGGCGCAGCCGCTCACTGCCCACCTCTTCCGGCGCCTGCCCACGTGACCGAGCGGCCCCGCCTCCCCGGCCTCTACCTCCTCCCCCGCGCGGGAGTCGCTGTGCTCCGGGCCGGAGCCAGGTTGGAGGGACCCCTACCAGGCTCTGTGGGGAAACCGTGCAGGAGCGGCCCCTAAGCCGGGCGGGCGAGCGAGTAGCGGAGCGAGCGAGCGAGCCGGACGCCGGCGTTGAGTGGGCTTCCCCGCACGCTCCCAGGCCGCCCCGGGTCCTGGGCTCTCAGGAGGATCAGCACCCGGGGCCGAAGAGCGGGGGCGGACGGAGGCGTTGCTGTAGCTCAATATCGTCGCGGCGTCTGGAGCCTTAGGTTGGCGCCTGGGGTCGGGGACTGAGGCTCGGGCGCTGCCTGCCGGAGTGGAGATCCGGTTTGCCTTCCGCCCCCGCTCAGGACCCTGACGCTGGTGAGGCAGCCCCGGGAGCATGAGCGGGCAGCGTGTGGACGTCAAGGTGGTGATGCTGGGCAAGGAGTACGTGGGCAAGACGAGCCTGGTGGAGCGATACGTGCACGATCGCTTCCTGGTGGGGCCCTATCAGAACGTGAGTGCGCCCGACACGGCCCAGCACGGGTGGGAGGGGGCTAACCTGCATCCGAGGCCCTGATTGCTTCCCCTTGGTTGCAGACCATTGGGGCCGCCTTCGTGGCCAAGGTGATGTCCGTCGGAGACCGGACGGTGACTTTGGGTATTTGGGTAAGTTCTCTGGGCAAGTCCTTGGAAAACCCATTCCTGAGGAGGCGTAGGTACTATTACTGGCTGACTTGTGGCCTCATAGAGGCCATTTCTATTCTCTAGACCACAATTTTAAAACGGGGTTTGGAGAACGTGGTATTAGTTTGCAGTTTTGGGGACTAGCTCAGCAACTCAGGCCAGGGCTGAGCCTCCCCCTGCCCTTCAGGACACAGCAGGCTCTGAGCGCTATGAGGCCATGAGCCGAATCTACTATCGGGGCGCCAAGGCTGCCATCGTCTGCTATGGTAAGGATGGTTTTGGCCTGTTTCTAACAAGAAGGGGAGGGTGCAGGCTGGCCTTACAGAACAGCTTCTGACCCTTGGTTGTGTTTCCTGCGTGTCCCACACCCAGACCTGACGGACAGCAGCAGCTTTGAACGGGCAAAGTTCTGGGTGAAGGAACTGCGCAACCTAGAGGAGGTAGGTGGCCTGACCTCACCAAAAGACGAGACGGGCTGGGGATCTGGTGGTCTGAGGGGGGTGACCCTCACCTTGTCTTCTGCTCCAGGGATGTAAGATCTACTTGTGTGGCACCAAGAGTGACCTGCTGGAGGAGGACAGGCGGCGCCGACGTGTGGACTTCCACGACGTCCAGGACTATGCAGACAGTAGCTGCTCCTTAGCTCCCTAGGGCTGGGGGAGGGAAGTGGCTACTTGGGTGGGTCACAGAAAATAGGGACTGCCTTGGCTACCATGGCAAGATCCCCCATGGGAAGACTTTCTGGCCTCCCTGAATCTGTGGGGTTCAGAAGATTCCCTGTACTGCTGGCCTTCCCCTTTGTCTGTGTCCACCTAATTCTCAGGTATGAGGCTTTAGACACTTCTCTTTACAGATATCAAAGCTCAGCTCTTTGAAACATCCAGCAAGACAGGCCAGAGTGTGGGTGAGTGCTGTCCTGGGCCTCACAGCAGAACACGCAAGGGCAACAAGGGAGACAGAAAAAAGCCTAGAGGGCTGGTTACTGGGTGATCGCAGGACCACTGGCATTTGATCCTCACCTATCACCCTTTTTCCTGCCAGATGAGCTCTTCCAGAAAGTAGCAGAGGATTACGTCAGTGTGGCCGCCTTCCAGGTGATGACAGGTGTGTTCTTGCCTAGCTCCTGTGGAGACTTCCTCTAGGCCCACAGCATCTGGCCCCCTTCATGAGTTACCTGATCCCCCAATAGAATGATGCTGAGCTGCCACCTCTCTCTCTGACAGAGGACAAGGGCGTGGACCTGGGCCAGAAGGCAAACCCCTACTTCTACAGCTGTTGTCATCACTGAGTCACCACTCACCTGGCCTGGGGGAATTAAAGGAATTCCCCCAGAGAGGCTGGACCTAGCTTTTGTCTGGGCTTGGGTGATCACACGTCTGAGCTACCCCGGGTCCCCATGGCAGCAGAGGTGACACCTGCCTGTGCTGGCCCATGAACGGAGGCAGCATTTGGGCTGACTGATGGGCACAAGGAGGGTAAGGGCTGATTTGGACCCCAGGCTTCTGCCCTGGACAGCACTTGTGTCTACAAATTATTTAAGTGGCTTCTGATTTGTAAATAAAATCAATGCACTGTGAATCACACTCAACCCCTTTCCCTGCTGTGTGGATTGGGTGTCAAGATACCTAGTACTTTCTGGGGCCACCTGGCTGCCCTTGCTTCCTATATCAAGGCTCCTCTTAGCTCTTACTTTCCTTTGGAAACCAACTGGCTTCACCCCACGGTTGCAGCTGAGATAATGGAGAAGCAGAAGGGTGCTTTCCTATTCTTTAGTGGGGGCAAAGATAGGGCGAGAAGCTGGGGTTGGGGCAGTGCAAAGCTCACACTTCCTTCTTGGTGCTCAGAAGAGAAAGGAAGGCACTGAAGTAGTATCCAGAGATCAAAGGATCAAGCACTTCTACCTCAAGACTCGTTGGCTCTACTGCATCTCTGTCATGTCTAAGTCCATGAGTCATGCCTGTGGCTCAGATCCTAAGCTTCCTAGCAACACCCTATAATGTGGCTTAACAGTAGAAAAATCATAGGTTCTGCAAGACTTAGAAAGGTTTTATGGATCCAGATTGGGATCCAACTCAGCTACTCAGAAAAGGGACTTAAACTTGTCCTGTGTTTCTCATCTGTAAAATGAAGTGACTACTACCCAGTTCAGGACTATGAAGATCATGAGTGAAAAGTAACTGTAGGACTAAATGCCTGTCTTCCCACACTCTTCCCTGGGGCAGGAAGTTCAGGACTAAGTCAGAAGGGAAGCAGATTCCCAGAGTTTTCCTGAAAGTGTATTTTTGGGCCTTGGACATCCAGATATTTCTGAAGAATCAGATGTTACTGTAGACAGGACCAACCCTTCAACCAAAAGGAAGCATATGGCAGCCTTTTCTGTTATGGGATGCTCAGCCCCTTTGCTTCACTTTACCACTTTAGGCCTAGGCTGAGTCCTCTGCAGTGCCCAGCACCTGCTCTAAAAAAACTAAAAACTTGGCCAAAATGTCTAGACTCACACTCAGAAAGTGCTTTGGTTCCACTTCCTTTTTAAAAACCTCAAAATACCCTTCCTTCGTGGGTGATGGAGGCTTCCTGTGTAGGGACTGAAACTGATGCCAGCCACTCCCAAAAGCAGCAGCATTCCGACAGCTGTGGCTACTGGGAGGAAACCCACACCACTCCCATGAGGTGCTTGGAAGAAGGGCTCAGTTCTGTGTCCCTGGGAACTACCTCAGGGGCTGGCTTCTGCTCTCACCCCAAACCCATCCTCCCTCCTGTTAGGCTACATCTCCCCACGGACAAAACAAAACACAGGGCAAGGGCCATAAGAGTAAAGTTAAACTTTACTTTACAGTAATTTTTTTCTATATACAAAGAATTACAGTACATGTTTATGGGGACTCCTGGCACAGGGCTCCCCTCTTTTTCACTAAGAGTTCCACTTATCACTGACAATCTGTTGGGGTGAAGGGGGGCAAAAAAAGTGATGGACCTCAGCAGACACCCCCTCTGCCCCTTTCTTAAAAATATAAAGATAGATCTCTATTGTCAGCTTGTTTTTTTGCCAAGACTTAGCTGCTCTTCCACGAGCTCCTGTGTGCTGCACTCGCCCGTCTTCAACACTCTCACCTACATGCACACGCAGGCAGCACCCACCTCAGACCTAGAGACCACCTGTTCTCTGCCCCTACCCTGGAAGTCTGAAGCACCAGAACCACTAATTTCTGCTCCTAACTCCCTAGGCTCACCTCCTGTCCAAAAAGCTTTGCTCGATTTCCAGGGTGTTACACCTGAAGCCCTCAATAGCCTGATGTTTTGAGAGTCATGGGAAAGTAGCTCTAGAAAAGGGACCATATGAGTTTAACATGTGCTATTTTTGCTTATGCTGATAGGAAACATTTCTCCCCAGGCTGTGGATTTCTAATTAAAATAAACTCTTTCCACTTCCTTAAGAAATATTACCCTTAATCTTCATAAGCAATAGAGGTGCTCCCATGAGAGTGGAAGAGGTAGAGAGGGGCAGAAGGTAGCTGAGGGAGACCCCACACTTGGAGCTCTCTACCAACCTGTTCAGGCAGTGTGGACAGAGGCTATGGACAAGGTGACACCAGCCCTGAGAAACTCAATGGCCACCCTCATCTGGAAACAGCATCTCTTCCACCTCTGGACTGCACTGGACTATTTCAGGGTCAGATGCAAGATTCACCAAGGCTCTGCCTTCCCCTCCTCTAATAAAGCCTCAAGGACACTACATAAGATCTCTTCTTCCCAACAGGAATCTGGGTTTCTCAAGTCACCAGTCCCTCAACCCTTGGCAGTGCTTATTTATACCAGGAAATTAGCACCATCATTGCATTTTTTGTGTGTGTACAAAGCAATTACCTATTCTTTTTTTCAATTTATACTACAGCAACCTCTGGCCCTGCTGCACGAACTCTAGGAAGCTCAGCTGAGAGCTAACTGTCCACAGCCAAGGAAATTCTCGTGCAGCAGCTACCCAGCTCTAAATGATCTGGAATGTCTAACACATGGACCAGCCCAAACATTATTCAGCAGGAAAAGGGGCTTGTGGCAGCTCCTTTCCTGCTATGATCTCAGAGAAGTAAGGACACTGTGCTACTCTGACCTCCTGACAGACCACAAGAGGATGACAGTGTCCCCCCAAAAAAGCCTTAGGAGAAAACCCGCTTTATAGGAGCTGACGGAAAAAAAAAAAAAAAAAAAATCCATCCACATTTAGTGCTCTCCTGATTCTTCTCCACAGGGGAAGCTGCCAGGACCAGACTTCCTTCCTGCCACTCTGTTCTCACGAGGCAACCTGGGAGTCCAGCTCCTGTGAGTAGACGCTGCCAAGCCTGGAAAAGGATCTCTGATGCACTTCATACCCTGACTGTAGTGTGGGGTGGAGGATGTAAAGAATAAAATAATTATTTTCATCAATGCTAAAGATGTAGATTTGGTAGTTGTTCATAAGAGGATCAACACAGTGATTTAAATCACTTCAAACTCAGTAACTTCAGGGGGAAGCAGACATTTAAAAACTTGGATGCTTTTGTAGCAATCACAACTGTTTTGCTATTAGAATGGGTTTGCTCCAGTAGAGAAGCAAATGAGGCTTTGAATTCAAATTTCAACAGTTTCCATAATTTTTTCTGACTTAACAGGGCTAGGACAGTTATTAGTTCTCTATCTACCTATGGAAGCTATGGCTTCCCCCTCAGAAAGGCTTCCTGGGGAAGTGGCTTAGAGGCAGACACTCTATTGAGATCCTGATTTACAAGCACTTGGCCAAATGCCAAAATACCATCCTACACAAAGATCAGGAGTTTCTAAGAGTAAAGATTTCCTTTTAACTGCCAAGTCACACCCCCTGGAGAAAAGGTCTCAGTATAGGTTCCAGGAGAATCCCCAAAGGATGGCAAGGTCACCCCCCCCCCCCGCCAATGGGTCATGCAAGAGTCTCACTTCCCAAAAGTCCTTCCGACTCTGCTTCTAATTGTATAGTGACTGCTTTCATGATGTTAACAATCTAGTATCAAATGCTATCAGTGGGCCTGAGAGTTGAACATCTAATTTCCAATCAACCTAAGAGAGTCTTACAATGGCCCTCATGAAAGCCGGGCTGGCTGTCCATCCATTTAAATAAACAGCTTCAGAAGTTGTTTCCTACGCAGGTCTAGAAGGAAGCTTTCCAGTGAATGGGAGAATGGAAAAAACTGAAACAAAACCACAAAGTGGCCCACCTTTCCCTCACTCCTTCCTGTCCTGTGAGACATATCTAGAGTGGCTGTCAAGTCAATTACCTACCAAAGCCTACATCAGAGAAGCTCCTTCAGGATCAAACTTCTCCACTTAAAATTTTTACATAGCCTGCACACCACCCCCCCCAACAAAATTCACAGTTTATTTCATGAAACAAAGAGCTACGGTAATTTAACACACAACACAGTGGAAAGAGATTCTGACAGCGCAGTGTGGATATCTTTTTCTGATCACAACTACAGATGACAGGAGAAAAAAAGGGCACAGGACTGGCACCAAGCAAATCCTACTCAAACAACCTAAGAGATTAGGGAAAGGGACCTACTAGCTGCAGTTATATACTTATTATTCTCACACATGATAAATACTTAATATAATGAACTTTAATGTTCTGGGTGGATTTCTTAAAAAATATCTTTTCCATGGTTTAAAATTTTTTTAAAAGAAAATAAGATGCTTTGTTTTCTCTTCCTCTAAAACAAAGAGCTTTTCCTCTCTGATGATGTGGGAAGAGAGACAGGATGAAAGGGGAGAACTAGGCAGGTGGAATTTACAGAGGAGAGTCCGAGGTCTAAGTAAGATGCAAGAATAGGCCCCTTAACTCAGGGCAGCCCTGCCCAGCCTCATGCCTCTGCCTGAGTTCAAATGTCTCAACCCCAGAGACAGACTTTGGGAAATAAAAGCAAATTCTTTTTTAAATCTTTATATAAAGCGCAAATGCTTCTATAACAACAGTTGTTCCCTCCTTAGAAGTATGGGAGTAACCTCAATAGAAACTCAGGAGGAGGAAATTGGGACAAAATACAGAATTCTGTTGAGGGTATAAAAGCCATAACTGAGACAGAAATGGCCAGGAGACCTTGGGGCCAGGAGATGGCCTGTTGGCTAAAGCTGCTGGCTAAGTTGGCAAAGCAGAGAGGTAAATATGTTTGGTCTAGGGACAAAGAGGGGGTGGGTGAATGGGAAGGAACTGGCCAAACAGCACTTCCTGTTGGCAGTCAGTGAGCTGGGTGAATGGTAGGGCAGGGTAGCACCAACAGATTTCCCAGCCCTTGGGCCCCAGCTCAGGGCAGCAGTAACAGATAATCAGCAGTTACGAGGAGTCATCTCTTGGACTGGACATTGCTCTAAACGCCACACCTTGCCAGTCATGGGGAAGGGTTCTGGCTTGCCTTTGAGCTAAGTCAGCAGGCAGGTGCACACAGCATTTCTCAGGAAGAGGGTGGTAGAATCCACTAGTGAAGAAGACTCCCTCCATTCAGGTAGGAGGGCAAAGGATCAGGAGAGAAGTAATTTCTTGCCAGAATCTGGCACTCTCCCTGAGCTGGTGGTGGATCTAGCCCAGAGCTTGCCAGAGATTCCCTAGGTCTACTGCCCGAGACTCTGAAATCTGAAAGCACCTGAGTGTTTGGGGGACAGGCAGGGGTGGGTTGATGTAAAAGGAGGAAAATCTGTAGAAAAGAAAGGTAAGCTTGCCAATTGCCTTCTTGAGGGAAAGCTGTGTCCTCACAGAGCCCAGCCCCCCAACCAACTGCTCCACGAAGGACAGATCTTTAGACTCTCCAGAGCCCAGATAGAAGCAGCAGAGGCTGCCCAGCCAACAGGCCCTACCTGCCTATAGAGGAGACCTCCGCATGAGTGTGCACGCGTGCACGTACACACAGGCACACCTGACCAGGAGACACTCAAAACAACCACTTCTGGGGCCACAAAGGACATGACAAAATGAGCCTGGAGCCCCAGGGCCCCTCAAACTTCCTGTTATTTCCTGGTCAAAGGTTCTTTAAAAATAACCTGGGAACCCAGGCAAGCATGTTAGGCTCACAGGGATCAGGTCTTATTTATCTCTGTATCTCCTGCCAGTGACTAGCACCAGGCCTAGCACACATGAATGTTCAAGAAATCACCACCGATTTGAATGGGTATCAGTTCCTCCCAAGGGTTCATCAGGTACCCTCAGTGGGGCTTGGTAGGGCTAGAGAAATAGCTTTGAGAGCCCCTCTACCTTCAACCTGACCAGTGGAATTGAATCCCATGCTTGACTCCAGAGTGGACTTTTTATTTCAAGTTCACCATGAGTAAAGGTTGGGGGAAAGAGACTCGAGTCTGTCTGTCTCCTTGGCTGGGGCCCACTTGATTTCCATACATGGTTCACACAACCACAAGCCCCCACTGGCTAATGTCGCAAGAGTTCTGAATGTTGGGATATAAGGAGAGAGTAACAGCGGAAAAGTGTTGGGGGTCTGTCTGTTTTTTAAGAGGGAAAAAGAAGATTTTTCCCTTCCCCAAGAACCCTGGGGGCAGCTGGTCTGGTCATGTGGCATTTACTGGTATTATTTCTGTTCTGACTCTGCACACTTGTGACTGGAAGGAGCCTGGTTAAGAGCTGGAAGGGTATTTTGCTCTGATTTAGGGTCTTGCCCTCTTCCAAGAGACCAGCAAGTCTGTGCCAATGTCTGTGTGCTCCCAGAGGACCAGCAAGACTGTGCCAGTGTCTGTCCAGCCACCATGGGCCAGAGCCCTGGCCCTGGTGAGGCCTTGCCCAAGGCCCAGGGGCTCTGCTCTGTGGTTGCCAACTTCTTCTCTTCAGTGGAAAGGGAGGATGGGGCCTTCCCAAGAGGCCTGAAGGACTGCCCACTCTTGGCAGCAAGTCCAGGTAGTTGCTGGCCTCCGGCCATCTGCTTCACCTGCTTCACCAGGCCTGGTGCTTGGCTGGGAGGCCCTGGGGTCTGCTCAGCCCCTGCAGGTGCTCTTCCTGAGGCCTGAGTTGCTGGCTCATACAAAAAAGCCTTGGCAGGGGGCTGAGAAAGAAGTCTGGCCTGGGTGAGTGATTTAACAGCTTGCCAGGAGTGCTCTGAAGGGGCCGCTGCTTTGCCCGGTGGCTGAAGGACAGGATCTGACACAATGCCTCTCTCAATGGCTCGTGACATCTGTCCCAGACCTTTGCTGGCAGGCCACGAGCTTGACTCCAACACTGGCATCTTCTCATCAACCTGTGGTGTGATCTCATGGGGAGAAGCTGCCCGTTCCTTCTGGCGAGGAGTTAGGTCTATGAGATCCATCACCAAAGCAGCTCTATTTTTTGACTGAGTATTCTGGTCCACAGGCCTCAGTGCTTTTTCTTTAGCTACCAGGGTCTGGACCACAGCTGATAGTACTTTGTCAGGAGGTGGGAGTCTCTGGGACAAAGAGGCATGGGATTTGTCGGGGGGCCTGTCTGAAGTCTGGGGTTTGGGACCGCTGGTGACTAGCAGTTTGTCTGGCTGTGGAAGTCTCAGGCCAGTAGGGACAGGGGTTTTCTCCAGTGACTGGGGCCTTGGGCTGGCAGCACCTATGGATTTATCCAGCCTTGGGTCAGCTGTCCCCAGAGGTCTTTCCAGTGGTTGTGACCTGACTGAGGGTGAGGAGCTTGGGCCGGTCACTGGAGAGGGTTTGTCAGATAGTTGGGGTCTTGGTCCTGCCATTGCAGGTGGCCTGTCCAATGGCTTCTGGCTGGATACCAAGGATTGGGGTTTGGTCCCTGACCCAGCAAGGTCCCTGACCCTATCTACAGGCTGGGGCCTGGAGTCAGTTCTATCAGGAGGCCTTTCAGGCAGCGGTGGCCTCTGACAAGTCCCTGCCAGAGCTTTTCTGGACAGCGACAGCGTCTGGTTGGTGTCAGCAGATGGCTTGTCCGACATCTTGGGCCCCTGAGCAGCTACTCCTGATGATTGCTCTGCCAAGTGAGTGCTTGGGCCTGGAGGCAGCGGTACTGTAGGAGGTACATACTCACGGATCTCCCCAGGTTCCAGAGGGTTGGGCCCACAGGGATCATGCTCAGTACAAGACAGACGCCCATCCAGTTTGGAGATGAAGAGCATCCCTTCCCGATGCTGCTTACAAAAGGAGCTGGGACACATCTCACAGAAGGAGGCTGCTTCCTTTCCACAGATGTCACACTGATGCCAAGGACACTCCCATTTCCCTGAAAAACACAGGTGTGAAACAAAGGCTTAGAAAAATAAGACATGCTTATGAGATGGGTCATGGCTCTGGAACTAAGTCAAAGGAGTGATTTCAAACTGCTGCCTTCTGCAGAGAGCTCATGCCACTTGCCCACCTCCCCTCCCCCAGGATCTCAGCTTTACTTTCTGCAAAACGCATAAAAATAACAGCCGAGTATCAAATAGCAACCGAGTATCAATTAAAAACCAAGCAGGAGTAAAAAAAACAACAAAAAAAACCAAGCAGGAGTAAACCCTGATTTCTACAACTATTTCCAACAAGGAGAAAAGCAACAACAACAATAAAACAAAACCCACAGCTCCCCTTAGATGGAATGTGAAGATATTACTTTCATATTTTTACAAACTCCATTAGTCCTGTACAGCCTTTAAATATTCAACTCTACAGGGAAAATCTCAGCCAATTAAACTGCTTATTTGGTTATTACTAGGAACAGGGAGCAGATACACAAAGGTGAAAAATGGAAGCAGATTTACCTTTGCTCAATGTTAAGTCTGGAAACTAGCACAAACTTTACCTGTGTTGTCCACACAGAATCAGCAGTGAAGACCCAAAGCCAACCCAAGCTGCTCTTTTTTACCCTTATTTCATGATACCTGAATCTCTGCCATGGACAGTGTTCTGTCCCAGCTCCTTCCAAGTAAACTATGCTAGAGCTCACTCCTGGCTCATAGGCAAGATCAGTTCTATCACAACCTGTGCCAGCTACGGCCCTGAGTAATTGCTTCTGAAAAAGTTCCCCATTTCCATTTCCTGGCACTGAGGTCAGTGTTATGGCCTTGCCCCTACACTACCTTAGTTTCTATTATTTCTTTACCCTGGCAACCACATATTGAAGGAAACCTAATTTGGGGACAAACTCCTCTCACTCTCACCCCTCTTTATGTGTTGCTGGGAGGATAAAATAACATATAACATGCTTGACAGAGTGAGTGAGTTTCTGTTCCCTTCTCTATAACCTAGGATTCTAAGCCTTTGTTGTCATTTATTTTGACACCTCTCAACACTATGCATGGGAAGACCAAAGGGCCCTGAGAATTCTGGCAGAGAACAAGGAGAACTCTAAATGGATTTTGGCACCAACCTGCTGGTCGCTTGGTTAGATTGAGACAGTCTGCATGGTAAACTTTGGGGCAGCCTGGCTTCTTACAGGAGACGAGCTGGCCAGCATCCCCACAGCTGAAACACTCATCCTCTCGCTCCTTTGTGATTTCACCCTGGGTCCTGCGCTTCCCCTGTTGCTTCTTCTTGAATTTCTTTGACTTTTCCTCTGTGGCAATGGGTTGATTCTAGAGGTCAAATATTGTCGACACATTAGTTGTATGATCTTGACCAGGTTAACTATCCTCTCTGAGCTTCAGACTCTCCTCTGGGAAGACACAGTCCTCATAGACTACTGTGAAGTTAAGAGAAAATGCAGGAAAAGCACTGGGCATATCATAGGTACCCAATAAATGGCAGCACGAATTTTATCTGGTATCAACTACTCCTACCACTTGAGCGAAGTAAGAGAGAAATGTGCTACTTTTTGTTGACACCCAAGACTGGTATTAAAGGTCATCCTTTAACAATAAGTTTTATTTTTATTCTTATGTTTGTCTAATTTCAAAATTAAGGATGACTTCTCTGGGTGTGTGTGTCACACACATTTCTTAACTTATTCAACAAACCTTCACTGAGCACTTAGTATGAGCCATGTGCTAGGAAGACACAGAAAACTAATTTGTGGCCCTTGCCCTTGACAAGCTATGCATCTTTACCTAAGTCACTTTAGGTTCATGTCCACCACTCCCCAAGACAGACCCTGGTACAACCCACAGGTCTACTCTGTGCTCCCTGCAGACCACACTTGGTCACCAAAATGCATGGTTTTCATCACATTATTTATCTCGGCCTAGGAACATCCAGGACCAATCCAATTTATTGCCAGCCCACAGTGATCTCCTCCCATTTCTAAACTTCTGCTCCCGAATTTCCCTTTCACTGATTCATGTGTGAAATGCTACACAGACCCTAAAGATACAGAAACTGACATCCCTAGTGCACCTAACACCATTAAACTCTGTTACTATTTTAATTTATAGGGACTAAGTCAACTGCACATCTTAAGGAACAAGACCATTTAACCAACTAACTAAACAAAATACAAAATCCAATATAAATTTTCTTATTTAATAGATAAAAGAATAATCACTGGGTATTCTTCATTTATTATAGCTCAAAATAATTACCCTCTTTAGCTAGTGGTTTCCATGCTAATTTGCATTTTTCAGTTCTTAATGTTGACTTCACATTCAAACAAGCATAATGGGAAATACCCAATTGGAGTCACGGTGTAGTCTACTTTGCATCAAAATTAAACTTCAATTTTCAGCATGCTGTTACTTATGATAGAGAAATCTGGAAGCATCCAGATGTTCATCTATTATGGTTCATCCATTATATAAAAATTTAAACAGTCACTAAAAATGATGGTTATGAAAATTATGTAACAGCAAGGAAAAAATGTTGTATAATATTTAAGAATTATAAACAATTCTTAAGTTACAGAATTATAATTCAGTTAAAGTACACATAAAAAACCAGGAAGTAAGATACAACAAAGTTTATACTGTTACATGGTACATGGTTAAGATTAAGCGTCCTTAAAAAAAAAAGTCCTATGTTTAGCTACAGTCTTATACTACCATTTGGAATCTTAAATTCAATATCAGATTCTTTGATATCTTTAAAAAGGCAAAAAGAGACACAGAGACAGAGACTGAGAATCTTTCTTAGGAAATGTAAGATCAACTAAGACCAATAAAAGACATGGGAAGTAACCTACTTTACAGATTCCTATTTTACAGCTTTTTAGCTAGAAAGGTATCACTAATTAGAAGTCAGATTGTTCAAAACGCTTCAACAATATCCAAAGACCCTCTCTAGTGCACCAAACTGATCATCAGAATGCTTGGTTAAATTGCCAGTGTCCCTAATGACAACTATTCAATGTCATTATTTCAAAAAGACATCTTTTTTTTTTTTTTTTTTTTGCAGTATGCGGGCCTCTCACTGCTGTGGCCTCTCCCGTTGTGGAGCACAGGCTCTGGACGCGCAGGCTCAGTGGCCATGGCTCATGGGCCCAGCCGCTCCGCGGCATGTGGGATCCTCCCGGACCGGGGCACGAACCCGTGTCCCCTGCATCGGCAGGCAGACTCTCAACCACTGCGCCACCAGGGAAGCCCAAAAAGACATCTTCTTAAAATATAGACTCAGTCCTGCCACAGGTTAGGGAGGGAGGACCACACCATTATCCCTGATGCAAACGTTTAAAAGGTACCTTTGGCCTTACACCCAAAAAGCCACTGCAGTTCGGAGCTCCACATTTGCAAACAGTCTTTCCATTCCCAAGACATTCTAGATTGTAGTTGAAGGTAAGTTCAGTGCCTGCATAAAAGACCATGAAAATATTAATATCTATGGCGTTAACTACATTTCTGTATTAATCACAAATGGTAGAATTCCAAGAGAACAGATTTTTAAAAGAGGATTAAAAGGATTTATTAACTCTAATAGCACTATATTATTAACATACTAATAAATCCTAATCCTATAACATTATTAATGAGGTAATATAACTTAATAACAGAAAAACTTATATGACTTAACAAGTAATTTTTTTAAAGACTTTTTGATGTGGACCATTTTTATAGTCTTTATTGAATTTGTTACAATATTGCTTCTGTTTTACCTTTTGGTTTCCTGGCTGTGAGGCATGTGGGATCTTAGCTCCCTGACCAGGGATCGAACCTGCACCCCCTGCACTGGAAGGTGAAGTCTTAACCACTGGACCTCCAGGGAAGTCCCAACAAGTAATATTTAAAATAACGTTTACTATAGATGTGTTAATCCCAAATTGTTTTTTATTTTTTCTAACCATTCAGATTCAAAATATATTAATTCATTACCAAAAACAGACAAATAGCAATTTATTGTGCACTGATGTGCCAGGCACTGAGAAAGCAAATATGAAGGAAACCTGTCATCTGTGCCAAGGTGAGTACATCTTACCAGGCAGCACTCAAGGGAGAGAGACATGTCAATACAGAATAATACCAGAGAACTCTAGACCACAAGACCTAACCCCTGGCTATACATCCCAGTTACACCACAATCTAGCTGGCTGATTTGAGCCCAAGAGTCCATTATTTTTTTATTTTTATTTTTTTTGTGGTACGCGGTCCTCTCACTGTCGTGGCCTCTCCCGTTGTGGAGCACAGGCTCCAGACACGCAGGTTCAGTGGCCATGGCTCACGGGCCCAGCCGCTCTGCGGCATGTGGGATCTTCCCGGACCAGGGCACGAACCCGTGACCCCTGCATCGGCAGGCGGATTCTCAACCACTGCGCCACCAGGGAAGCTCCCAAGAGTCCATTATTAAATGCAGATAACAATCTCACGAGCTTACTGAGAATGATATAATGTACATAGCAGAAATTTGTAAACTTTAATAGGAGATGTACAAATTTAAGGTATAAAAAGTCCCCTTTCTGTCACAAGTGCATTTCATCAAAACTGAGAGCAAATAAATCACACATACATTCAAACTCAAAGCGTGTTAGGGAAAGCCTAACAAATAGAAGAATTTTATACAGACATACAAAGAGGTTATCTCTGGGTGGGAGTAATGGCTTACCGTTAATGTACAAAGTGATAATTGTTCAGTCAAAACTTAGGTAGATTTCCCTTTGCAGAATGACAAATCTTCTATCAGTGAGACTAATTAATATATATAGTTTTTCATCTAATATTGGAAACAATTATTTTTTAATTTGGTTGAGCAAATTATAAAGCAGCTGGCTTATATTTAGGAGTTCATATGGTACAAATGATAGAATCACTTGTGGCCTGGTAAGAGGCTCACATTGTGAGGAGCCTGTAGGAACCAAGACTGACCAAGGTTAACAGCAGGGTCACATCTCCCCTCCCCACTGTGAACTTACTGCTGAACGATGGGTAATTCTATTCACACTAATCTTATTTAAAAATTTATGAGCATATAGCTGAATTTTCATATATTTAATGTGCTTACAATGCAACTCAAACACAAGATAGCAAGATACTTGGCATAACTTGCTGCTCACTCAGCATCCACTATGTAAACAAAACCACACAAGGGGATAAATATCAATGTGCATACAGGAAAGCCATTCTAGAAAACAGTCCAAAATACAATAATAATCTGCAATCTGGGGGGATGGCAAATGGCACTGGAGAAGAGATAAACAAGGAGTATGACACATTGAAGACAGAAAGTAACAGGTATGTGAAGAGCCCATGAGGTTGGATGTGTAAGGAGGAGAGCAAGCTGAAAGTTCTGATTCCATTCGCAAGGCTGAAGCTCCTCTGCATGGCAATGAGCACATTCTGTCTCAATTCCCCCATCCCACCCTTGCAGACTGGGAGGACAAGGATAACGTCTGTCAATTCCCACACCATTCTACCTGAGCTGAACGAATGTGGGAGAAGAGAAACTTGTGGCTAGACATGGTAGAAGAGGCCATCCCCACAGACACAGACTAAAGTTCAAAGTAGAAGTGTGGTACTAAAAGCAGTCAGGACAGAGATAAGAACTGAAGTCACATGGCTAACATTTGAGTAATTAATACAGAGGAACACTGCCCATCCCCTCCCCCAGTGTGGTTAGAGAGAAAAATGGAGAAAAGAATGAGAGATATATCAGATCCAAGAATCCAAGTAACATAGATATGCTACCAAATACTTTACAGTACTCTTGTAAGGATTAAATGAGACAATATGCTTGGAACAGTGGATAAATGGATAAACAGTGGATAAACATTGGATAAATGGTAGCTCTTAGAGCACTCTCTTGATAATTCCTGTTACAAAGCAGAAATCTACCCAATTTACTCTGAAGCCATCCATTCCAAAATTTTGATAAGTTACTGATTTTAAAAATCACTATCGGGCTTCCCTGGTGGCGCAGTGGTTGCGAGTCTGCCTGCCGATGCAGGGGACGCGGGTTCGTGCCCCGGTTGGGGAAGATCCCACATGCCGCGGAGCGGTTGGGCCCGTGAGCCATGGCCGCTGAGCCTGCGCGTCCGGAGCCTGTGCTCCGCAACGGGACAGGCCACAACAGTGAGAGGCCCGTGTACCGCAAAAAAAAAAAAAAAAAAAAAAAAAAAAAAAGAAAATCACTATCATTTAGTCCAACAGAGCACAGTGCACAGTGATGCTCCAGCATTGTTACTTTCATCATTAAACACTTTAGGTAAAGCAATGCAAAACAGGAAAAAGGAACCAGTGGCTCAATTTTTAAAATATGAAAACTGTCAGAGCCTTTAAAATTCTAAAGAGCCTAAAAGACTCCTGGGCAGCGTATATTTAAATTATAGAGAAATAGATATATTGGGGAGAGGGGGGGTTATCCACAGATTGAACAAAAAGAAAAGGCAACAGACAAAAAGCTGACAAAATTGCTCTTTAATTACTTATCTTGATTAGTGTTTCCTGAGGTAAAGGACACTGACTGGGCAAAGCAGAATGCTCATATGGGATTTCTGCTTTGAAAGTCATTGGACTACGCTACTGTCAATTACAAACTACCCAGGCCAGTCTGATCTCATTTTGAGTTAGGAGAGTGATCTGAAAATGCTTTGCTAGTATTCCTGCAAAACTGATTTAAAAAAAATTATACACAGCCTTATACATTCAAACTTATACAGTCTAAATATTTTTAAAAATCATGCAGTTCAGAGGGTGTCATATGTATATATATACTTTCATCAAAACCATGACACTTGGGCTTCCCTGGTGGCGCAGTGGTTGAGAATCTGCCTGCTGATGCAGGAGACACGGGTTCGTGCCCTGGTCCGGGAGGATCCCACATGCCGCGGAGCAACTGGGCCCGTGAGCCATGGCCGCTAGGCCTGTGTGCCCGGAGCCTGTGCTCGGCAACGGGAGAGGCCACAACAGTGAGAGGCCCGCATACCGCAAAAAAAAAAAAAAAAAAAAAAAAAAAAAAAAAAAAAACCATGACACTATATTTTAAGCTCCTTTAATTGATGGAAAATATCCATCATATAACTTTACTTTCAATTCAAATAAACATCTTAATATTGCGCTGATTACAACTACCTCACTTCTACACTCTGAATTCTCAGAGACATAATAGGCATCTAGGCAGGCCATTAACATAGCTGTGCATTCTCCAAATGTCCAGTTCTTTGAGACCTAAGAGGTGAGGGTTTTTGTTTTTCTTAGCCTTGGGCTCATACACCATAAAATTCAGATAGGTAAGAGGTGGATATTTGGTTTATAAAGTGGATGAAGGGCAACTGTAAAAGGAGATCTGGACTACTGACACTTTCTAAGGCAGACCAATTTTTTAAAAAAATAAATTTATTTATTTTATTTATTTCTGGCTGCGTTGGGTCTTCATTGCTGCACACGGGCTTCCTCTACTTGTGGCGAGTGGGGGCTACTCTTCGTTGCAGTGCACGGGCTTCTCATTGCAGTGGCTTCTCTTGTTGCAGAGCACAGGCTCTAGGCACGTGGGCTTAAGTAGTTGTGGCACACGGGTTCAGCAGTTGAGACACACAGGCTTAAGTTGCTCTGGGGCATGTGGGATCTTCCCGGACCAGGGATTGAACCCGTGTTCCCTGCATTGGCAGGTGGATTCTTAACCACTGTGCCACCAGGGAAGTCCTGAGGCAGACCAATTTTTAAGGAGTTCATATAAAAGCTATGGAAAAGGTCTGGAAAATTATTCCTTTAAAACCAACCAGGGGGGCTTCCCTGGTGGCGCAGTGGTTGAGAATCCGCCTGCCGATGCAGGGGACACGGGTTCGTGCCCCGGTCCGGGAAGATCCCACATGCCGCTGAGCGGCTGGGCCCCTGAGCCATGGCCGCTGAGCCTGTGCGTCCGGAGCCTGTGCTCCGCAGTGGGAGAGGCCACAACAGTGAGAGGCCCGCAAAAAAAAAAAAAAAAAAAAAAAAAAAAAAAAAAAAAAAAAAAAAAAAAAAAAACCAACCAGGGAATTCCCTGGTGGTCCAGTGGTTAGGACTTGGTGCTTTCACTGTGGTAGTCCCTGGTTCAATCCCTAGTCGGGGAACTAAGATCCCACAAGCTGTGTGGCACGGCCAGAAAAAAACAAACAAACCAAAAAAACCAAACATCCATGCCCAAACCTTGAAGACATCATGCTAAGTAAAAATGAGCTAGCTACAACAAAACAAATATTGTATGACTGCACTTACATGAGATTCCTAGAGTAGCTAAAAAAAAAAAAAAATCACAGAGACAGAAGATAAAATGGTGGTTGCCTGGGGCTCGGGGAGGGGGGAAATGAGGGAGTTATTGGTTAATGGGTATCTTCAGCTGGAGAAGTAAAAAGTTCTGGAGATAGATGGTGGTGATGGTTGCACAATAATGTGAATGGACTTAATGCCACTGAACCGTACACTTAAAAATGGCTAAAATGGTCAATTTTATGTAACAAAAAAAAATACCTGGTACATGCCAAGTACCACCTGGAAAGTCTTTTATGTATCCTTGGGAGTTTGCAACCTTATTTTGGATTATAGAACATATGGGATTTTTAGATAATAAAAACTGAACTCCCATTCCTAGCTCCAGAATCCTTAAATGATTCTTACCTGCTTTAATGTCACTCAAGGCAAAAAGGCCAACACGGGTGTCTCCATTCACAGACCACTTCTGTGTTTCACAGTTGGGCTGGCAGCAATGATTCATGAATCGAGCATAGTTTCCTTTGGGACCAGCATCAATAATACGATCCTAGAATTCCAAGAAATGCTATTCAGCAGACCTCTACTATTATTGATTAAAATTAGAGTAATAATAAATAAGCTGGAGCTTCTATATGTAAAGTTTGATTCTTCCAGAGGGGTGGTCTCAGAGTATAGTCCCTTGACCAGCAGTAGTATCACCACATAGGAATCCGTTAGAAATGCAAGTTCTTGGGTTGCACTCCAGATACACTAAAGCAGAAACTCTGAGGCCCAGCAATCTGTGTTAAGCCCACTAGGTGATTATGATATATGCTAAAGTTTGAGGACCACCATCCTAGAAGTAGTAGCTTGTTCCATTCTCTTAATTAGGTAGTCCTGCATTCCATCCAAAAACAACAGAATACACATTTTTCTCAAGTGCTCATGGAACATTCTCCAGGATAGATCATATATTGGGTCACAAATCTAGCCTTGGTAAATTTAAGAAAATTGAAATCGTATCAAGTATCTTTTCTGACCACAATGCTATGAGACTAGATATCAATTACAGGAAAAGATCTGTAAAAAATACAAACACATGGAGGCTAAACAATACACTACTTAATAACGAAGTGATCACTGAAGAAATCAAAGAGGAAATCAAAAAATACTTAGAAACAAATGACAATGGAGACACGATGACCCAAAACCTATGGGATACAGCAAAAGCAGTTCTAAGAGGGAAGTTTATAGCAATACAATCATCCCTTAAGAAACAGGAAACATCTCGAATAAACAACCTAACTTTGCACTTAAAGCAATTAGAGAAAGAAGAACAAAAAAACCCCAAATTTAGCAGAAGGAAAGAAATCATAAAGATCAGATCAGAAATAAATGAAAAAGAAAGGAAGGAAACAATAGCAAAGATCAATAAAAGTAAAAGCTGGTTCTTTGAGAAGATAAATAAAATTGATAAACCATTAGCCAGACTCATCAAGAATAAAAGGGAGAAGACTCAAATCAATAGAATTAGAAATGAAAAAGGAGATGTAACAACTGACACTGCAGAAATACAAAAGATTATTAGAGATTACTACAAACAACTGTATGCCAATAAAACGGACAACCTGGAAGAAATGGACAAATTCTTAGAAATGCGCAACCTGCAGAGACTGAACCAGGAAGAAATAGAATATATGAACAGACCAATCACAAGCACTGAAATAGAAACTGTGATTAAAATTCTTCCAACAAACAAAAGCCCAGGACCAGATGGCTTCACAGGCGAATTCTGTCAAACATTTAGAGAAGAGCTAACACCTATCCTTCTCAAACTCTTCCAAAAGATAGCAGAGGGAGAAACACCCCCAAACTCATTGTACGAGGCCATCATCACCCTGATACCAAAACCAGACAAAGACGTCACAAATAAAGAAAACTACAGGCCAATATCACTCATGAACATAGATGCAAAAATCCTCAACAAAATACTAGCAAACAGAATCCAACAGCACATTAAAAGGATCATACACCATGATCAAGTGGGGTTTATTCCAGGAATGCAAGGATTCTTCAATATACGCAAATCAATCAACGTGATATACCACATCAACAAACTGAAGGAGAAAAACCATATGATCATCTCAATAGATGCAGAGAAAGCTTTTGACAAAATTCAACACCCATTTATGATAAAAACCCTGAAGAAAGTAGGCATAGAGGGAACTTTCCTCAACATAATAAAGGCCATATATGACAAACCCACAGCCAGCATCGTTCTCAATGGTGAAAAACTGAAACCATTTCCACTAAGATCAGGAACAAGATAAGGTTGCCCACTCTCACCACTCTTATTCAACCTAGTTTTGGAAGTTCTAGCCACAGCAATCAGAGGAAAAAAAGAAATAAAAGGAATCCAAATAGGAAAAGAAGAAGTAAAGCTGTCACTGTTTGCAGATGACATGATACTATACATAGAGAATCCTAAGGATGCTACCAGAAAACTACTAGAGCTAATCAATGAATTTGGTAAAGTAGCAGGATACAAAATTAATGTACAGAAATCTCTGGCATTCTTATACACTAATGATGAAAAATCTGAAAGTGAAATTAAGAAAACACTCCCATTTACCATCCCAACAAAAAGAATAAAATATCTAGGAATAAACCTACCTAAGGAGACAAAAGACTTGTATGCAGAAAACTATAAGACACTGATGAAAGAATTAAAGATGATACAAATAGATGGAGAGATATACCATGTTCTTGGATTGGAAGAATCAACATTGTGAAAATGACTCAACTACCCAAAGCAATCTACCGATTCAATGCAATCCCTATCAAATTACCACTGGCATTTTTTACAGAACTAGAACAAAAAATTTCACAATTTGTATGGAAACACAAGACCCCGAATAGCCAAAGCAATCTTGAGAACGAAAAATGGAGCTGGAGGAATCAGGCTCCCTGACTTCAGACTCTACTACAAGGCTACAGTAATCAAGACAATATGGTACTGGCACAAAAACAGAAATATAGATCAATGGAACAGGATAGAAAGCCCAGAGATAAACCCACACACATATGGTCACCTTATCTTTGATAAAGGAGGGAAGGATATACAGTGGAGAAAAGACAGCCTCTTCAATAAGTGGTGCTGGGAAAACTGGACAGCTACATGTAAAAGTATGAAATTAGAACAATCCCTAACACCACACACAAAAATAAACTCAAAATGGGTTGAAGACCTACATGTAAGGCCAGACACTATCAAACTCTTAGAGGAAAACATAGGCAGAACACTCTATGACATAAATCACAGCAAGATCCTTTTTGACCCATCTCCTAGAGAAATGGAAATAAAAACAAAAATGAACAAATGGGACCTAATGAAACTTAAAAGCTTTTGCACAGCAAAGGATACCATAAACAAGACCAAAAGACAACCCTCAGAATGGGAGAAAATATTTGCAAATGAAGCAACTGACAAAGGATTAATATCCAAAATTTATAAGCAACTCATGCAGCTCAATAACAAAAAAACAAACAACCCAATCCAAAAATGGGCAGAAGAACTAAATAGACATTTCTCCAAAGAAGATATACAGATGGCCAACAAACACATGAAAGAATGCTCAACCTCATTAATCATTAGAGAAATGCAAATCAAAACTACAATGAGATATCATCTCACACCAGTCAGACTGGCCATCATCAAAAACTCTAGAAACAATAAATGCTGGAGAGGGTGTGGAGAAAAGGGAACCCTCTTGCACTGCTGGTGGGAATGTAAACTGATACAGCCACTATGGAGAACAGTATGGAGGTTCCTTAAAAAACTACAAATAGAACTACCATACGACCCAGCAATCCCACTACTGGGCATATACCCTGAGAAAACCATAGTTCAAAAAGAGTCATGTACCAAAATGTTCATTGCAGCTCTATTTACAATAGCCAGGACATGGAAGCAACCTAAGTGTCCATCAACAGATGAATGGATAAAGAAGATGTGTCACATATATACAATGGAATATTACTCAGCCATAAAAAGAAGTGAAACTGAGTTATTTGTAATGAGGTGGATAGACCTGGAGTCTGTCATACAGAGTGAAGTAAGTCAGAAGGAGAAAAACAAATACCGTATGCTAACACATATATATGGACTCTAAGAAAAAAAAAAATGTCATGAAAAAATTAGTGGTAGGACGGGAATAAAACACAGACCTACTAGAGCATGGACTTGAGGATATGGGGAGGGGCAAGGGTAAGCTGTGACGAAGTGAGAGAGTGACAGAGACATATATACACTACCAAATGTAAATTAGATAGCTAGTGGGAAGCTCCCGCATAGCACAGGGAGATCACCTCTGTGCTTTGTGACCACCTAGAGGGGTGGGATAGGGAGGGTGACACAAGAGGGAAGACATTTGGGAACATATGTATATGTGTAACTGATTCACTTTGTTGTAAAGGAAAAACTAATACACTATTGTAAAAGTTATACTCCAATAAAGATGTTAAAAAAAAAATTAGGTAGTCCTGAACCCTGGCTACACATCAGAAATAACCTAACATTTTAATAATGACATCAAGACCCCATCCTGAATGAAGATCAAAGTATCTTGACGTGAGAATCTCACAATCCATAAAAGTACAACTTGGTAAATACAAAGTTTCACACCAAGAAAGGTCTATTATAAAAGTTAAAGAGGGGTGGGGGAGAGGAACCTAGCAGAACGTAATACTCAGGTACAAAGAGGAATCTCAGTATACACAGAAACGAAATACATTAGGATGCTGGAATTAGAAATAAATCCCATAAACAACAAGGTCCTACTGTATAGCACAGGGAACTATATTCAGTATCTGGTGATAAATCATAATGCAAAAGAATATGAAAAAGAATATATATATATATAAATGAATCACTTTGCTGTACAGCAGAAATTAATACATTGTAAATGAAATATATTTCTATAAAATATTAAAAAATAAATTTAAAATAAATAAAACATGTTGGAAACACACACATACAAAAAAAGAAATCCCAAATATAATTCTAAACACCAGTGAAATGTAACTCATCAGAAATTCCAATAATTGGAAAGCTGACTTGGGTTTGTAAGCTGAGTTCTATAGTTAATTTATATGACCTTCTCAATGCACTAATTAAATATGAACAAATCAGTGTCTCAATCTGTAAAATAAAAAGTAAAAGAATTATTATTTATTTTTCTGGCTTCAAGTTTTAATCCTACAGGAAAAACACTAAAAGACATAATCCCCAACTTACGTTGGACACTGAAAAATAATGCTAAAAGCAGCTGTATTGCCTTTTGCCATGGATGTACAGCTAGAAATGAGCAACCTTACCTAACTCCAGGACCCTGATCAAGCAATCCCTACAAACATGGGGGAAAGACACTGTTTTGGACAGTGTATGACATGCCTATAAACACTATAGCTGGGACAACACTAATTCACAATCTTACAACAGTGGAAATAAACACTTTTCATTACTTACTTTGTCTAAAGTGAGCATATAGAAATTAGTGATATCATGTTCTTGGGCATAACGGATTCGAGCTCTGCACTCTTCTTCATCTATTAGCTCACCCACATATTCATTGACAAATTCACCCTGGAACAAGAAACAGCTCTTAAGTGGTAAAAAGCGTAACTGTGTTCACAGGTATACCTTATTTTAAAAAATTAATGAAAACAACAGATTCTCCAAAGCAATTCATGCACATTTAACTAGTCACTTTAACAAAGGTTTATTCAAGAAACCACATAATATAAATATGATGCTTCAACTATTTGAAAGTATGAACCCTCTCCCCACTCCTACCACAGCCAACAGCAGAAAACTTGGGATACACCTTAAGATCAACCAAAATGAAAGTAAGTAAACTAAAGCTCCACTATAATGGTGATATGGATAGTCGATCCCTTTACCTGTCCAAGAACCTAAAAGTCAATTTCGCTAAACTATCCTCTTTTTCCTTGGAGCATGCCCTGCCTACTGCCCTTCCACATTTCACATCACTGTCCTCCTGACTCACTATACAATAGTCATACTGGCTTTCTCTCATGCTGTCTGCTCTACCTGAAATGCTTGAACACTCAACCAGCCTAAGCCCACAATTACTTACCTTTCACGTCTCAATTTAAAATATTCTCAGGGACTTCCCTGGTGGTGCAGTGGTTAAGACTCCACACTCCCAATGCAGGGGGCCCGGGTTCGATACCTGGTCAGGGAACTAGATCCCACATGCATGCCGCAACTAAGAGTTTGCATGCCACAACTAAGGAGCCCACGTGACACAACTAAGGAGCCCTTGAGCTGCAACTAAGGAGCCTGCCTGCTGCAACTAAGACCCAGCACAACAACAACAACAACAAAATTAAAATTCTCGGAGACAAGCTAGTTTCAGGCCCTTTGCCACATGCCTCCAGAACCCTTTGTTTCCACATTGGGTGATCACTTGTTCAATGTCTCTCCGCATCTAGAATGTAAACTGTATGAAAGCATGGACCATGTCTCTCTTACTGAGCACTGCATCACACAGCCTGATACAAAGACGATATATAATAGTTACTTAGCAAATGACTAATATAGACCAACCCATATTCACTTCCTTTCCTAGAAACAGACTTCAATAAAATTCTTCAGAAGGTATAACCAGAGTAAGGTTTATTCTATTAAAATGTCAAATATAATTTATTCTACTCAAAGACTGTACAATACCATTTATTTATTAAAAACCTGCAGGTCCTTCCAAGTTTCAAGTTGAAGATGTTACTGCATTTTCATTAGAGAAGACCTAATCCTCTTCTCCTTCATGTTCCATGAACCCAAACCTATTTTTCTCTCAGTAAAAATTGATTTTATTTTACTAGTTGGTGATTAACACCTCTGTATCATGCTCTCACTATCCTCTCTAACTACAGGTTCCAGGATTTCCACAAATGAGTAAACAAGGCCACAGTATCTCTATGAATTTCCCTCATTTTTTTCATCCTCATACATAGTGAACATGATCAATATTTGAACTTTAGAAATAAAGGAGACCATCTATTCTCAAGCCTCTAATTTCTGGAAGGACTGGCAAGACATAATAATAAGGTTAATCTTCACACTATATTATTTTCCTCCATGATCAATTTTCTCATATTCATCAAGAACAATTACTCATATTAAGCAACTGCAAAGAAAAAAAATCTGAAAATTAAGAATAGGTTTCTTCACCTTTTTGATATCTGTTTTTGTCCGGAGACCCCAGCCCCTCTGTAATGTGCGAAAAATTTCAACCTCTGGATACTGGCGCTTAGTAAAGCACTGGTTTTGGCAGCGCCCTCCAGCAGGACATACTGTGGGGTGACACTCATAGAGCAGCATGCGGTTGATGCACTCAGAGTCTATCCCACAGGGGTTCTCATCAGTAGCTTTACAGTTGCAACGGGGAATTTCAGACAAGTCTGCAGTGAAGATCTGTACCCTGCCAATAGGACGGTTCACCTGGAAGAAACACATACTATAGTATAGCAGGCAAGTCAACACAAGACAATTTAGGACCTATGAAAGGCAGATTTCTTTCCTTTAAAGACACACACCACAATTTACAGATTTTGAATTATCAAGATTTAGCAGGATTATTCACAATAGCTAAAATGTGGCAACAACACAAGTGTCTACCAACGAATGAATAAGCAAAATGTGGTAAAAATAATGGAATCGCATTCAGCCTAAAAAGGAAATTTTGACACATGATATACAACATGGATGAACCAGGAGGACATTATGTTAAATGAAATAAGCCAGTCAAAACAGACAAATACTGATTCTACTTAGATACAAAGAGACAGAAAGTAGAATAATAGTTGCCAGGGGCTGAGAGGAGGGGAAAATGGGAAGCTACTGTTTATTGGGGTATAGATTTCAGTTTTACAAAATGTAAAGAGTTCTAGAGATGGATGGTGGCAACGGTTGCAAAACGTTATGAATGCACTTAATACCACTGAACTGTATACTTAAATACAGTTAAGATCAAAAATTTTGTTATCTGTATTTTACCACAATTAAAAAACTGGAGGAAATAAAGATTTAGGCAATTTGACATAAAAATAAAGCCTCACACAAAATGTAAATACCACAAATTTTAAAAATTCATTTCTAAAAAAAATCATAATTTCAAGGCTCGTAAGCCAAGTAAATTGTAAAATGAGTTTCTGCTATTGTCACATGGTGGCGCCACTTTAGCTGCTACATAAAAAAAAAAAAAAAAAAATCACCATTCTCAACTGGTAAATATTTAACATGAAAAGGTCTCTGAGCAATCGGAGTCCTATTTGTGAAGATGTATTTTAATACTGACTATCATAACTTGAAATCTTTTTAATAGACTATAGCAATGTAACCCAGGCATTCATTTTTAGTGGTGCTAGTACCGAAAACCACAGTGAAAATCCAGTGTGGTAAAACATAGAGGCCAAACAATTTCTGTGATTCTGAAGCCATTAGAATTTTCACAAATACTAACAACAATGTGGAGAAAAAAAAAATAGATGTTCCACAACAGAGATGGATTTGTGCACTATAAGAATGGTCTCCCCTACTTGGGGAGGGAGGGAGGGAGGGAGAGAGGAAGAGAGGGAGACAAAGAGAAAGAGAGAGAGAGAGAGAGAGAGAAAGAGAGAGAGAGAGAGAGAGGGAGGGAGGGAGGGAGGGAGGTGGGGGGCTGGGGAATGGGAGTTTGGGGTTAGCAGATGCAAACTATTATATATAGAGTGGATAATAACAAGGTCCTACTTTATAGCACAGGGAACTGTATTCAATATCGTGTGATAAACCATCATTTAAAAATATATATGTGTATAACTGACTCATTTTGTTCTACGGCAGAAATTAACACAACATTGTAAATCAATTATACTTCAATAAAATAAAATAAAATAAAATAAAATAGAGTCTCCCCTAATCCCCTACTGATATTATTTCAGTGGGAAGAGTCAAACCACGAGTCTTCAAAAACCCATACTATACATAAAATTCGACTCCTCAGGAACTGCATGATTTTGACAAGTCACTTTTACTTGCAAGACTGTTGTGGGGAATAATCTGTTTGTAGAAGTATACTGCCTTCAAACGTTATCCAGAACAACTTAAAGTCTCACTACCAGATCTCTTCCCAGCTTCTTTAAAATACTGATAAACAGTATTAACTTGTTAATGGAGGAACACCCTCACCATATGCAACTGGAAGTCACAAATCTACTGAGTAAGGCAAATTCTAAGGCATAGACAAGGGCTGAGCTCAATCACCTGAGACTGCAGGTCCTACATAAGGCATCTGAATATTCACCTCTGATTCAAGGTGAATATCTTTACCTGATTGACACACCCCCATCCAGAAAAAGTTGCATCCTACTCCTTTTCTCTCTATAAAGGTATGTTTCAATCATTCCTCCTTGACATATGATCTAACCTGTTATTAATCCCAAATAAGTTTCTTGCCTAACACAACATAAAGCAAAAACAAAACCTCACACATGGTTAAGTAAGAACAACACAGATATGTAATTGTAGTATTTACACTTGCTCTAGATCAGGGATTGACAAACTTTTTCTGTAAAGGGCCAGACAGTAAATATTTTATGTCTTGCAAGCCATAGATCTCTGGTGCATGTTGCTCAACTCTGCCCCTATAGCTCAAAAGCAGCAATAGACAATATGTAAATGAACAAGCATAGCTGTGTGTCAATAAAACTTTAATTATGGACACTAATATTTGAATTTTATAAAATCTTCATGTGTCAAGAAATAGTCTGTAAAAAACAAATTTTCCCAACTATACATAGTAGGCCAGATTTGGCCCATGGACCATAGTTTGCCAACCCCTATTCTAAATCTTTTTCCTGGAAATACGTTTTTGTTTTAAAGGTGGAGGAAAGAAGTTGGTGTCTAAGTTCTGTGATTAGATCATGTAAGGGACGTTAGTTGGTTTGTCAATATACAGGTTCAATACGGTTGACGTGCTACTCTGAAGTGCCTAACTTCTGCTATGTGTGACATCTACGACTGTGGAAACAAATTACTTTCCCTTTTTCTGAGGATGAACTACACCTCAGCGTTATGTCTCCATGCACAGTAACTCCATTTAACTCTCAGTTCTACCATCAGGGTCCATTTAGACCCAATTTTAGGTTTTGTTTTTTTCCCAGCAGTTTTAACTATTTGTAAGGATTGATATTTTATATTTTATGACACTTTCTTCAGAGGTCTTTCGAAAATCAAGAAGAAACTTTACTTATTAAAAAACTCATTCTAGGGCTTCCCTGGTGGCGCAGTGGTTGAGAGTCTGCCTGTCGATGCAGGGGACATGGGTTTGTGCCCCAGTCCGGGAAGATCCCATGTGCCACGGAGCAGCTAGGCCTGTGAGCCATGGCCACTGAGCCTGCGCGTCCGGAGCCTGTGCTCCGCAACGGGAGAGGCCACAACAGTGAGAGGCCCACGTACCGCAAAAAAAAAAAAAAAAAAAAAAAAAGGTTTCAGTAAATACTTACTAAAATTCCTAATAAGTTTTTTCCTCACTATTCCTTTATTTTTACTTCTGTATTTATAAAAATGACTTAACAATATAAAAATATAAAGGGTCTACCGGACCCAGATGATAAATGATGATGACTGTTTTACCAGGAACACTAGCATCAGGTACACTTAACATGTATTCTTGTGACCTTGGGAATCCTAGTCATACTCGCCACCTAAAATATCTTTACTATCAGCCATTACAAGAAGACTTACCATGTGTATTATTCACACTATCTCAGGGCCATTTATCATTTTTTATCAAGGCTCTACTTTCCCTTTCAAACCACAAGGTGTTGACTGTGAACAGAATCTATTCCAATCCACTTTATGAAAAGACTTTCGAAAGCAACAGGAACAACACTGTATCAACACACAACTAATTTTACAAAGTGCACACAATGTACTAGAAATGGTGCTCTGGCACTTTTTTCTTATTTTCTTTCAAGCTCATACCTCTACCTAAAAGCAACTGTGCTTGTGCTTCCAGTTCTCCTCATGAACAGAGTGGGAAGCAGGCAAGCTATTACAGGGTCTCTCCTGAGGTCTTTTCTCACCTTTATATGTTTATAAGGCGGTGGCTTCTTGTCATTCTTTCGATCTTCCTGCAGCTGTCTTAGCTCTTTTTGGGCCTTTAATTCCTCAAACCTTGCTGCAGCTTCCTGAAGAGCTAAGAAAACATACAGCACAGTCACTTAATCTCTGGGTAGTGTTACTTATTCCGCTTTTTCCCCCTTTTAAGTTGGAGAAAATTCATGTTTTAGACAAAAATCTAAGACATATATATGATTTCTATTTTCTAGTAAGTTATAGTCCCCAGAGTGTTCATATATGGCAATAAAATAAAACATAATCCGTCATTAAATGGCACTATACAGACTACCAGTGTCAGAGGAAAACTTAAAACAAGAAACAAAAACACAGCTAAATAATTTGAAAAAGCCCACATATAACATCTCTTAACAACAACTAGACTGCAACTGCTCAGCAAAGTCACTGCCTTGAAGCCTTTTTCCTCAGTTCTGAGTTTTCTGCTTCCACAAATAATGTGCCTCCTAGGTGTCCAGGTAACATGCTGTGTTCCTTTGGAAGAAATTAAAATTTGAAGTTTTCTTTTCCTTCTTCCCTATTCTCTGGAGCACCTATCCTACTCTTCTCCTAAAGCTCATTCTGTAAATATCAGTTATTAGCCTAATACAAAGATAGATCTTTGCAGCTAATCTGCATCAAGTCCTGAACTTTCATATGTTTAAAAGATTGTAGTGTCTGAAAAGTCTGAAAAAAATCTTAATCTCATTCTTCTCTACTTAAAACAAAATTTTAATCCATTATTCTTGACTCAGGTTAAAAATTCTTAAAGAATTCCAAATTTTCCCACTTTCCTCTCTGTAGTTTTCCCCGAGCTCTGCCAATTTCTTTAAAGAAAATCTCCCCTCTAATCCACACTCCTTTCTCCATTTCCTTGTCACCATCTAGCAGACTTGATGTTGCCTGGAGTTGTTCCCTCCTTCATTCATCCTATTATTCATCATGTCCTACCTAGTTTATCTACTTAATGTCTATCTAGTACCCATCATCCTCTCGACTCCATGCACTATTCTCTGTGACAGTCTCATTATCTCTGCCTGAAATCACTAAAACAGCCATCTCGCTGACATTCCTGGCTGCAACCTCTCACTTTCTATGGTCCTGACATTCTAGTCAGACTGAGATTTCTAAAACTCTGCTCTGACCATGCTCTGACCATGTAACTTAGCCACCTTTTCAGTAAAACAGTCCAGTGTTGCCCCAATCCTGTGCTTAAACCACAGCAAATACTTGGAGGTCGCTAACTCATCATGTTCGACTCAATGTGTGCTTTCACATAGGCTGTCTTTTTGTTACAACATTTGAAGTTGTTAACTTCCTCACAGTCAGTGTAGGGGTTAAGAGTTTGGATTCTAGAGCCCAACTCTAGAGTTTGAAACCTTCCTCTATCACTTACTGGCACTGGAACCTTGTGCAACAAATTTAACCTTTTTGGCCATGCCACGCAGCTTTTGGGATCTTAGTTTCCTGACTGGGGATTGAACCCAGGCCCCTGGCAGTGAAAGCACGGAGTCCTAACCACTGGACCACCAGGGAATTCCCCAAATTTAATTTTTATGTGCCTCAATTTCCTCATCTATAAGATAAAGATAATGGCATCTAACTTATAGGGTTGCTGCAAAGACTTAAAGCAGAAAACAAACTTTGAACAGGGCCTGGCAATCAACAAATGATAACTGTTATTATAGTTCTTCTTCAAAGTATCACTTAAGAAAGAAGCCATCCATGAGACTTCTAAACTTTGATCCCCAGCACTGTTTTGCTTCCTCTTGGTCTGCTCCCACAGCATACTATGCACACTTCTGCCACAGCACTCTCAAAGAATGGCATTTTGACTACCGGTATCTGTGTCCAATTCCCCCACAAAACTGTGTGTTCCTTGAAGGCAGAGGCATCCAGCCAGCCTAAGGTCAAAGTACAGAAAGAGCAGAATCGCAGAGCTTCAGCAGGCTCAGACTTGCGATATTGCCTACACTCCACCTTCATCCCCAGCCTTGACGGTGGCCAACTCTGTGCAAAGATGTTGGTCACTTGGTCCCTGACCATCTGAGACTATAAGACTCAAGACCCAAACTCCTGTAGTATTAGTACTGATAGTGCATATCTGCACAGAAAGCACACTGTCAACAGATAAGTGAGGACCCCTGAAATAACATGAGGGAAACAAAACCTCTGTTGAACTTATTCCTTATGGACATCATTCTCATTCCCCATGGACATCATTCTCATTCCCCATCCAGGAAGTTTCACCTGCTTAGAATTTTATTGCACCTTACCAGGAAGTTTCACTTGCTTACAATCCCCTCTTCACCTCACCATGCAAACAAAATCTTATACTTCAATGTCCAAATATATTCAAATAACAAGAGATACCTGTATTGCCTTTCAAAGGACAGCTAAAGGAAGAAGCTAATTATCATTGATGGGATACCAACTATATGCCCTTCAGGATGATTTCTGTATTATCTCATTGAATTCTCAAAGCAACCCTTACTCGTTATATAGGCAGAGAGAATGCTGTCAACCCCTCCTGGCCTCAAATACCCCCTTTCCTTCACTGCTAGGCCAGCTTACAAAAACCTCTTTGATTAGAACATTTATGCACCTTCACCCTCTTATGTTGCTCTATAATTTTGGGTGAATTTTATTTCTTCTCAACAAACTAAACAAACAAACACCTCCTTGGAACAAATGTGGCTGTGTTAGATATTCTAGCCCTTGTCTAGCAAACTGTAGTGTTTATTCTACAAAACAGTTCCAAAGCTCTGGTACTTACCTGATGAGACACTGACAAAACAGAATTGGTAAGATAAGGAACTTCCCTTAAGGAAATTCTAGTTAAGTAAAGGTTAGGTTCAAAACTAATGAACTACATGGGTCAACTTCTCTGCAAAATCCTGTAGCCACAGCCACATACTGCCCCGGAGGGCAGAACATAGCTGCTAACGGAGCATATAAAAATTCTAAAACACACAACTCTAAAAGAGAGCAGATACGCGGGCAACAGAGGTCTGTGTTGGCCTGAGAAACAAAAAGGATAGATAAAGTTACCTTTTTTATATGTACCGTCCACTCCTTTGCCCATCTTATCCTTGCTGCTCACATCCCCCTCCATGTAGGGAAAGACTCGGGCCTGGTGAGTCCACAGATAGTCATTAGACCCAAAGAAGAGCACAGGGAACTCGCCCACATCATGTCTCATCTTGTCAATATTGGAAGGTACAGCTCGAGGATGGCAGATCTCAGCTGGCCACCACCTGGGAAAGATGAAAAGAAGGAAGGAAACCTCTAGAAGGCTGCAAGGAATGAAAAAGAATCCTACTTTTGGGACAGGAATAAGGAAAAGCAATGTCTCTCTAACCCACATTAATGTCTGACCCAGGGCATTCTTACAATCTAACTAGAGAAGAAACAAGCAGTATGTGCCAAAAGGCTGAAGATGCCCACCCTCACGCACATGCTCAAATACACACACACACACTCCCTTAGACTGTTGTTCTACTTCAAGGAATGTATAAAAGGAAATAATTAGAGATATGAACAAAACTTTATGACTATAATGTCTATTTGAAGTATTATCTGTAAGAATGAAAACTTGGAAAAATTTTAAATGTTCAACAGTAAGGGAATGACAGACGTTATACAATGAAATACAAATTGGCCTTTGAGAAGGAAACTACTACAACGACTTTTAGGAAGACAAATTGGCATTAGCTATTAAAGCTGGAAATCCTGACCCTGCTATTCATCCTGAGAATGGCCTAAAGAAGCTCCCATGCATGTACACCATGAAACATTGACAAAATATTTATAGTCCAAACGTGAACATGAGAATGGATAAATAACTACACCACACTGTATGACTATATAAAAGAACACTGTAGAACAGTGAAGTACGAATGAGCTAGAGCACTGCACTAACCATAATAAATCTCAGGAGCATAACAGTGAATGAAAAAAGCAAGCTGCAGGAAAATACAGCAAAAATTCCTTTATATAAAGATCTCAAACATACAGAACAAAACACACATGTGGTAAACCTATATAACCAGGCAAAGAAATAAAAAACACAAAATGCAGTACAAGGTGCTAGTAAAGTACTATTTTTTTTTAAACTGGGAGGTACATACACAAGTGTTTTCTTTAAAATCAAGCATGTTATAATATTTTTTGTACATTCCATATCCAATAAAAATAATTTTAAAAAGAAAAAGCAAGAAACAAAACTGGGTACAAACAACGATAAGGCTAATTAATCATGTTGAAGATGCATGTATCGGTGTGTCTGCAAGTAAATATGCCAAAATGTTAGAGATGTATCTTCCTTGTTTGTGAGATTATGGGTTTGTTTTCATTCATAAAGTTCCTACAGAGAATATATATTATTCCTATAACTGCAAAACATAAAGCAAAGTCTTTTTCTTCTATAATGGCTATTCCTATAATTGCAAAACATAAAGCAAAGTTTTTTTCTTCTATAATGGAAAATTAATGGGGGAGGGGGTGAACCTTGTTTAATCAGACCTTTTTTTTTTTAAGTTAAGCATAAGAAACAGAGGCTGGTAAAGAACTAAGTGCCAGTCTCTTTCATGCTTACTTACCTGTATCGTCCAACTTTTACCCAGACAATTTCCCTGTAATGTGGCTTTTTGCCTGCCTTACAGTCATTGCAATACCAGTTTCCTTCAGGGATATCAATGTTCAGGCATTCACGATGAAAAGCAGCAGGGCAAGAATCACAGCAAAGAAGGCTGCCTCCTGTGGGAATCAAAAAATCTGGCACTAGCATCACAAGGCTGCATATAAGGACCCAGCTGAAACAGCTCTTGCTCAGCTCCTAACCAATTATTTATCTCCCAGCCAAGGGCTTAGTAATTTAATTATTCAGAAAGACTTTTTCTACAAGATTATTCCCTCTCCAATGTACTTGAACCACACCCCTGGGGGTTTGTTAGATTTTACCCTTATTGGCAAAATTAGGTTAGGACAATGAGGGCAGAAGTAAACCTCTAAAAGTCATATATGTACACACACACACACACTTCTTCCTCTTCATTAAGAGACAACACACTATAAAGAGAATATCAATGATACACAATGTCAGAGGATAAAGAGCACAAGCTTTAACTGATGTCAGACTTGAGCTCTAAGATCATATGACTTTGGGGAATTCACTTTCTTTGCTGAGTTTTAATTTCTTCAGTGGTAAGGTATTTTCTACAATGAACAATAAATAATCACACCTGTTTGAGAACTAAATAAGCAAATAAATTGCCTAGTAGTGTCTGACATGTAAGTAGTCTCCACAAGGCCAGTTCCTTCCCTCTTTTTAAATTACATTTTCATCTTTTTTGTTTGGCACTCTCACAACACCTAAGGGCCCTCTGCAGAATAACATTTATAAATGCATAAACATAATACACAAAAGAACATAGATTATATTTAAATGATCAGAATGTTAGAATGAGAGATTAGAGTTATATATGTTTCCTTGTAATGCACAAATAAGAAGATGTAGCAGTAGTAATGATTGGAAACAAGACTTCAAGATATGTACAACAAAATTTACTGGTGACAAAAATCACAGATACTAATGTTCTTTGTAGCCTAAACTTCAGTTAGGTATAAGATCTACCCTCTCCATCCAAGTTTTCGTATACCAGATTAATTATATATATTGCAGTGATGATGAATTTTCACTTCTTAAAAGATTTTTACCCAAAGTGCCTCAATTTACATATCTGAATCTGAAATCCTCATGGTTGCAGATAATAAAGAATTTCAGGTAAAGAGGTTTCACATTTAAGGAAGACAATAAATGCCTTATTTATCTTATGCCAGAAATGAGCATGCTTCAAACATGCTAGACTCAAGCACATAATTCCAAGTTTCATCCTGAAGAGATAGTGAGGGATAAAGTCATAAGCAAGGTATATACTCATGTCCATCTTCTTGGTTTCACTGTGCTTCTCTTTCCTCAAAAAAACCTACAAAAAACTTAATTTTCTGACACCACATCCTTAAACGATTTCTACCGTGCCTTTTCTTTTTCTCAATAGTCGAGAGCAGGCTCTTAAAACAAGCTTTGCGGTGTTTGTTTTGTTGGGGACAGGGATGTGCTTTTGAGACCCAACTCCTGCTTCAACTAGAGAAGCTCTCCTTTTACCTGTGTTGTACACTGGAGATTGTACACCTCAGATTCAGAGTGAGGTTTCTTTTCGGAAGAAGGTCTGTTGTTTCAAATTCTAAGAACTTGTTTACTCGATACATATAGCCTGTACTCTATGCTTTCAAAGTCATATTTTGCTATTCTTGTGCATTTTGTGGATGAGGTAAACAATCTTCGCATGGGACACAGAGTGACACAGTCACATAAGTGACTGCCCCAATAATGGGATACCTTCTATAACATTCCTCTCTATGCTTAGTTATCTGCCGAGTCAAAATTTGATTAATAACACTGCCAACTACATGGCCTTGGTAGAAAAATCTTCCTTTTACTAAGCTGACATTCATGACAACTAGAAATATGTCATGTACAATAAGGCATTTGAATTAGGTCTTAAAAGAAGGCATGAAAAGAAATCTGGACAGAAGAATAACCAGTGAAGAATGGTCAATGGTGGCAAGCACAACAGTTTTGCAGGGAAGGACATAATGGGATGAGCTAAGGGAGAATATGAAGAAAGAAACTGACAGGATTAGTCTGGGTGATGAGTGGGAGGCAGGCAGGAGGGTCTGTCTGGTGGGAGTAAAGGAAACATATAGGAGAAAGACAGGAAGATGAAAGAGGGAAAACCACATGAACCATCATAAGAAACCAAAAGATGAAAAGGTGACATTTGGTAGAAGACAGTAAGAGAAAATAGAGTTTAAACATATTGTTGAATTCTAAGAACCAATTATTTTCAATTTAGCGATTTACCATACCATTACCGTTTAACACTGATAACCACCTTCGGTTTTCTCCTATACATGAACAAACAAATGTCCCAAGACTCTACTCTTTCCTTGTCTTCTAACAGCAGGATAATCCTAGATAATGGGATCAACAGTTCTTAGGCTTTTTGGCCTCACGAACACTATAGTTTTGAAAAATAAGGAGATTCCCAGAGAGCTTTTGCTTTTATGGGCTAAAAATATTGATTAATTCATTTAAAAGTAACAAAAAATCTATTATGTTAACATAAGTCACATTTTTATGAATAACTATATTTTCCAAAATGAACATTTTAAAATAAGCTCAGTGTTTTACATTTTATTTTACTTTTGTTCTTTTAAATTGAAGTATAGTTGATTTAGAGTATTTCAGGTGTACAGCAGTGATTCACTTACACACACACACACACACACACACACACACATTCTTTTTGATTCTTTTCCATTATAGGTTATTACAAAATACTGAATATAGTTCCCTGTGATATACAGTAAGAACTTGTTTATCTATTTCATATATGTGTACCTGTTAATCCAAAATTCCCAATTTATCCCTTCCTTCCTTTTCCCCTTTGGTAACCATAAGATTGTTTTCTATGTCTGTGAATCTATTTCTGTTTTGTAAATAGGCTCATTTGTATCATTTTTTTAGACTCCCCATATTAGTGATATCATATATTTGTCTTTCTCTGACTGACTGACTTCACTTAGTATGATAATCTCTAGGTCTATCCATGTTGCTGCAAATGGCATTATTCATTCTTTTTTATGGCTGAGTAATATTCCATTGTGTGTGCACGCACGCATATATATATACACCACATCTTCCTTCTCCACTAATCTGTCGATGGACACTTAAGTTGCTTCCATACCTTGGCTATTGTAAATAGTGCTATGAACACTGGGGTGCATGTATCTTTTTGAATTAAAATTTTCATCTTTTTTGGACATGTGCCCAAGAGTGGGATTGCTGGATCACATGGTAACTTTTATTTTTGGTTTTTTTACGGAACATCCATACTGTTCTCCATAGTGGCTTCACCAATTTACATTCCTACCAACAGTGTAGGAGGGTTCCCTTTTCTCCACACCCTCTTCAGCACTTGTTATTTGCAGACTTTTTGATGATGGCCATTCTGACCAGTGTCAGAGTGACCATCATATTTCTTTTGTAAATATTTTTGCAAATATTTTAACTTAAACCTGTTGTAAAATGTTGTCTGGTTGATGTATATGAAGAAAATCTGGTCTCTCACAGATAAACAGTTGGAAAAAGGAGTATTTTAATAACCTGTTCAATAACTACATATCCTTTGACACTATACACTAACACTTCACAGGGTAAACCTTAGTTGCAGTGTCTAATCTGAAACTGTGTCAATATACTATTGATATGTTACTAATAGTAACTAATGTAACTATTACATTAAAATTCTTTCATCTGTCTTGCACTTTGAATGGATCTTTTACATATGCATGGTTTTTAACATCATGCATTGTTCATGTGGAAAATATTGGTTTGCTGAGCCTGGTAATCTTCCAAATGTTGATCTATTTCGTTATGTAATACTAAAATGTCACATTTATTAATATTCCCATGATTTCATTAGTAAATACTAGGAAGCAGTTAAGCTCAGGGTGGGTAGATGACAGTTTTCCAAAATTCTAATTTTCACTTAAGAACTCAAATTTTATCATTGGCAACAATCTGCCAGTTGTTTTTCCTTGAATTGACAGGCTCCTTTTTATCCATTTTCAAGAAATGTCTGACAAATATCCAAGTATGAAGAGCCATCGTTTTTTAGTAATTTTTAAAATTAATTTATTTTTATTGGAGTATAGCTGATTTACATTTTTAGTAATGTTTAAGACTAAAAATGGTGTTCCATGAACAAGGCAGCCAGTTCAGATTGCAGCTCAATTGCATGACTGCTTTAACTTAAGATAAGCACCAGTATGCAACAGAACTGCTTTATGTATACTTCCCATTTTATCACACTGAATATTAAAACAATGTTCATATGACAGTTGAGATTTAATACATTTTACTTACTTTTTAAAATCGAGGACATTGTTATGTGAAACGTCCAAGTTTTTACTGCAAGTGTGTGGTGACACAGAATTCAATGACTGCTATTACTTGTATAGTTTAGAGCCATCACCTTGATTTGCACTAAGGTGCTAGCAGTTTTACTCACTATTGGCTTTGCACCATCTGTGCAGATGTCAACAAAGAAAAAAGGCAAGTACATCTTGGTATTATTATGAAAAGAGTTATGATCTAATGGAGGCTCCGGAAAGGGTCTCTGGATCTTCTCCACTTCCCAAAGATTCATGGATCACATTCTGAGAGCCACTGCTACAGCTACTAAGTTTTCTTGGGGACTAAGTTTTCATTATGAGTATCCATTGCTATGCCACAAGTTAGGACTGCCAACACAAAGGAACCTCTACTCTGAAAACATCTCATTCCACTATGGAATGAAAAACAGTCTAATGCTGAAACTGTTTCATCTCCCCATCTGCACAAAACATGTAAAATTTTTAGAGCCTACTTTCAGCCTCCCAGACATCTATTTTCATTCTAAGAGCAGAATTACAGAATGTTATATTTAAATGCTATTAAATATCAAAATTGTCTTTAACTTTCTTCTAAACAAAAGACAGGTGGTATAATGATAAACAGGCAGCAGTGTTCACCACAGTTTTATAAGCAACAGATATTATAAAAGCAAAAATGAATGTATGATACAGGAGAACCACAAAGCGAACATATCTAACACCAAAAATAGCATAGTACTTTGTGCACTAAAACATCCCTAACTACATCAAAATTCCACCCACATGATTGCACTTAATACTCTATTTATTCTATATTAGCACCATAGTTTGAGGATTACTACTATGTCCTGATGCAAACTCTAGTCATGTTACATAAATCTTAAGAGCAACAACAGCAACAACAACAAAAAAGTCCCGACTGACCATTTTCAATCATATAAAGGAGTCATAAAACTTCTTTTATGGCTTTAGCACTATTTAGTATATCCCAATTTCTCAAAAGGGATGCTAATTCAATTACACATGTTGACTCTTTTTAAAATTAGTCCTTTGGAATGTTCATAACCAGCCAAATTTTCGTGAAATTGCACCACCAGTAAGTAGATCTTAAAAAACAGAAAAGTCAAGGATATTGTTTCCCCAAAATTACTAATCAACAAAATTTAGTCAATTTGAAAAGGAAATGAAAAAACTGTGTAAGAGAACTGGTGCCACCCTCAACACTAGAAAACAGGGGAGCAATGTCCACAAAAGTTTTGGTAAAAGAACAAGCAGTCTAAAATCTTATAGTAACCTAATGTGTGCTTCTAGAACAGAGGCAAATGAAGAACAGTCTCAAGAAGAGAAATGTAGGACCTGTGGGTGTTTCTCAGAAGTTCAGCCAACCAAGAGAAAAATTTAAATAAGGAATTCAGAACTACAAGCACCACAGTAAACAGACTGGTGGAGTACTAAATCCTCCACTGAACAAAATAGCAAAAATCAAGCTGTGAGGAATGGAAAGGAAAGAAAATGTTTAAGAAGGATAATATTGACTTTGCTCTAAATTAGGAGAAGTATGTTTTAAGTAGGGGTTTGGAGAGGGGGGAGATACAGATAAGGACATAAAATTTATTTGTCCTCCACTGAAGACCTTGTAGGAACTATTATCCCTTACAGTGAGGAAATATTTAACAGAAGTTCATAAATTCTTTTACTTTCACTTTGTTTATTCCCTTTAAACTAATATAAAATTGATTTTAGAAAAACCACACATAATTACCTGATAACAGCATCTTCTAGACTTGTTCCTATCCAGATATCTACTCCATCTATCTGCTTATATGCACATATGTCTGGAGTATTATCACTTACTATTAAGCAATGGTTTTTTCTGATGTAGGACTTGGGGTTATTTAGGGTTTTAAAAATTTCTTTCTTATTTTATTTTTTTACCTCCAGTTTATTTTTTTCCCCAGCTTTATTGAGATATAATATTGTGTAAACTTAAAGTGTACAACATATATGTACTTGATATGTGTATATACTGTGAAGTGATCACCAAAATAAGATTAGGTAACATATTCAACAACTCACACAGTTACAATTTTAAGGTGTGTGTGTGTGTGTGTGTGTGTGTGTGTGTGTGTGTGTGTGTGAGTGAGAGAGAGAGAGAGAGAGAGAGAACTTTGAAGATCTACTCACAGCAACTTTCAAATATACAATACAGTATTGTTAACTATAGTCAACCATGCTGTGTATTACATCCCCCAAATTTATTCATCTTATAACTGGAAGTTTGTACCATTTGACCACATTCCCCCATTTTCTAAGAACAATTTTGTTCCCTTTCTCTTTTCTTTAAATTGCTTCAATTGTTTATCATTTTGTTAAGATTAAGTCATTATTCAAAATAACAAAAATAAAACGCTCTCTTGGGGAACAAAACCACTGTACTGTTATGTTATCAATAGTTAAGGACATCACTTCCCAGTATTTCTTCTAATGGCAATGTGAAGAAAACTATACTTTTGTTTCAATTAAAATACTGCATTCATCTCTTTTTAGACTATTCATACATCAAGAAATCATGTCTTACCTTCTGAGCATACAAAACACCAGCTAACATTAACATGCTCATGATTTCGGCAGCCACGTCTGGGGGTAAAGTGATTAGGGCAGATGATGCTATTGGATGCAAGGATCTTTGACCCAGCAGCCAGGCAAAAGTCATTGGCATGGTATGCCACTGGGCAGCGGACACAGCGCATCAGTCGACCTAAAAATAAGAGAAGCAGAAAAACCAGGGAGAGACAAAAGAAAAAGGGATTAAACATAAAAAGGATGTGAGTTATTCAAGTTCATTTGCTAGCACTGGGAAAATGCCACAAACAAATGGAAGTACTACTAGATCAAGAGACCTTAAACACCCAATTCCCTAAGAAAAGCTCATATGGGACCTATATGATAAATGGCCTTAAGGAGTCTGATCCCACAACAGTAAGTGAGTCTACCTCAACAAGAATAAGCTCTACTCAAACCACTGTCCTGACTGGAAAATGGAATCAGCTGCAGATGAAACGGTGGGGGGTGGAGGTGGAGGCTGGTGTGTGTGTACAATCAGATTAAAAGACCAGATGGGAGAAACACTAATGCTTGCTTTTCTTGGCTGGTACTCTGTGTTTCTTAAAGCCTTTTAGGTGAATGAATGAACCTCCACCCCCCACCCCATGAGATATATCCTCTAACATACTTTACCTACTAAAAACCACTACCAAACCACCCCAGTGCTACCTACAATAGCAACTGAAAAGGAGAAGGTAGCTGATTGTTAAGCTGCAATTTTGATCAAGGATGTTACTGTACTTAAGACTGACAAGATCTATAGTGCCAGGAAATCATCTTACAGAAGATATCTCCAGTCTGATTAAAAGAAAAGTCAACACTGCCACATTTTTCCCGCCCAATCCCCTTTGGGAGAAGTGGGCTCTTTGGGCATATAAGCATTTAATAGTAGAGATATGATATTTGGATTTCAGAGAAATCAGTTAAGAGACCCACTAGTACTGAGCAGAAAGAAATGATTGGGGCTTCTCTAGAGGCGCAGTGGTTAAGAATCCGCCTGCCAATGCAGGGGACATGAGGTCACGCCTTGGTCCTGGAAGACCCCCCTTGCCGCAGAGCAACTAAGCCCGTGCGCCACAACTACTGAGCTGCTCTCTAGAGCCCACATGCCGCAACTACTGAGCCTGCGTGCCACAACTACTGAAGCCTGCGTGCGCCTAGAGCCTGTGCTCCGCAGTTAAGAGAAGCCACCGCAATGAGAAGCCCACCACAATGAAAAGCAGCCCCCGCTCGCCGCAACTAGAGAAAGCCCACACGCAGCAACAAAGACCCAACGCAGAGATAGATAGAGAGAAAGATAGATAGATGAGAGAGAGAGAGAGAGAGAGAGAGAGAGAGAGAAGCCTGCGCACCGCAAGGAGGAGTAGCCCCCGCTCACCGCAACTAGAGAAAGCCTGCACACAGCAATGAAGACCCAACACAGCCAAAAATTAAAAAAATCAATAAATTTATTTTTTAAAAGAAGAAAAGAAATGATTGTTTTCGTACTGGGAATGGATTTAGAAACTTCAGTTTATCTGCACCCACATAATAGTTTTGGAAACCTCAGCTCTCAAGCTAACCATGAAGCAGGAAAAAATTTTCTGGATAGGAATTTCCATTAAAAAAAATAAAACAAATCAGCACAAAACAAAAACCTCAATTCTGCCCTATATGCATGTCTGAACGATATCACATCTGACAACCATACATATAACGGCCCACAGAAGAAGAATATACTTTATTCTGATGAAGGAAGACATCCAGCAGAGGAAAGTCCCTGGAGGTCCAGTGGTTAGGATGCTGTGCTTTCACTGCAGAGGGCGCAGGTTCAATCCCTGTTTGGAGAACTAAGATCCCACAAGCCATGTGGCGCGGTGCAGAACAGAACAAAACAAAACAAGATGTCCAGCAGAACACCTTTTCAAACTAAATGTCACATGAATTCCAAATATTTAAAACTACCACATAATGCCGGTGGGGGGGTTCCATAAAGCACATGTAAAAATGTGGTGACTGCTAAATTTGTCCATTACTCTCTTATCTCTCACATAAAATGCTGGTACTCTGACAAAAGCTAGAGGCTATGAGGAGATATGCCAGATAGCATCTGAAACATCCATTGCCAAAGAGACAGGTTCTATAATTAGATTGGTCTACACAAGAAACCCATACCTTTAGATGCAGAAACACTGGCTGGATTAGCAGCATGGCAGGTTATACATATGTGGAGGGAACACCGGAAACCCTTGTTCTGCAAGACAGTGGGTGGATATTTCTGGACACACTCTTCATGGTAAAACTTTCCACATAAGGGCAGAAGGCACCTTTTAACATCTTCCCCACTCTGCTTGCATACAAAACAGGTATGTATTCCTAGGAAACAGGAAGAAATAAATTAATACTAACTGAAGAATTCACTCAATGCTAAACCATTAGGTGAAAAGTTATTGAGTAAAAAATTCTGCACCAAATTCCAACATAGGGTGGGGGTGGAGGGTGCCCACACCACAAAGCAATTCTCTTATACCAGCTGGTATCCTACAATTCAACTCAATTCTGACACTATCTACTTGGAGATAATATCAGATCCCACAGATTAAGTAAGGGTTCAGTCCTACAAGACTGCCTCCCACCCCAACCCTTACCAGTTGTAAGTCAAGGCTGTCAGCTGTACTTCTGACCAACTGGCTATAAATCAGAGGTTGGGTTCAATTAACTTGCAAGAGTGGGTCACAGAACTCAGAGAAACACTTTACTTACTAGATCATCAGTTTACTAAAAAATGATGTAGTTCAGGAACAGCTAGTTAAAAGAAATGCATAGAATAAGGTATGGGGAAAGGGCTCAGAGGTTCCAGGGCCTCTCCAAGCACGCCACTCTCCCCTAATCTCCATGTGTTCACCAACCAAGAAGCTCTTCAAACCCCATCCTTTTGGGTTTTAATGGAGGCCACATTACATAGGCATGATTGATTAACTCACTGGCAATTGAGGACTAATCCAACCTCCAGCACTCTCCCCTCCAAAAAGGTCAGGGGGAGATGGAACCCTCTAATCACATGGTTGGTTCTCCTGGCAACCAGCTCCCATCCTTAGCTAGTTTCAAAAGTCATCTCTCATTAACATAAAAAAAGACATACATCTTTATAGCCCTCATCACTTAGGAAATTTCAAGGGTTTCAGGAGCTCTGTGCCAGAAACTGGACAAAGACCAAACATGTATTTATTAAAAATCACAATATCATAGTGAAGAACATTATAACAGACTGATTAGGATGACAACACGAACCTACTGAACAATCTTAATATCACTATTAAGTGGGAAATTTAATACATGCTTGCTGATGTGATGCTATAAGGAAGTACACATCCCCCACAAAGTATTCTTGCCAAAGGAAAATTGCCTTGACCTGATCCAGCCTCTAGATCTAACTACAAGTTCCCAGGAAATACGGAGGACAGAGGAACAAGTTAAAGGGACACCTCAAGGATGCAATCAGCCAAATTTAGAATGTAGAAAACTTGGCAGACAAATGACCACTGTCTCAAGAAATAAAGAACATTAAAAAATTGGGTGAGGGGTCCCTCAAATATGTGCAGTTATTGGGATCCAGCAATATGGTTTGTCATGTAGGGGTGACAAGTAAGGTTTGACTTAGTTAGCACAGGCCCAGTAGGGAAACCACATTTGGATACTGAGCACTTAAAATGGCACTAGTCTAAATTGAGATGTGTAGTCAGTGTCAATACACGTTGGAGTTTGAAGACCTAGCACATAAAAAAGAATGTAAAAAATTTCATTCATTTTCATATTAATTATATGCTGACATATTTTGAATATATTGGGTTAAATAAAACATATTTTTGTTGTTAAAAAAACAAAAAAAAATGGGTGAGGGGAATAGTACTGTTGTAGATTAAGAGAAGTTTAAGAGATGAATTTTTTTATTAAAAAATACAATACAGGGACATTATTTGGATCTTGATTCAAAACACTATAAAACAATATATTTTGAGACAAAGTGGGAAAATTTGAAAGTGGGACAGGGTAGTTGATGACACACAGGAGTCACTGTATACAATGGATATATATTTTTAAAGTGTGAAAAAAATAGGCTAGTTACATATATTTTGAACTATATAAGTAAAATGAGGCAAGAAGTTGATAACTACTGAAGCTAAGTGATGAATATGTTGAGATTCTTTATACTGTTCTCTCTACTTCTGTACATGTCTGAGGATTTCTGTAATAAAAAGTTTAAGAGAAAAAAAAAAATTCTACCTCTCACTGGGAAGCAAAACAATGTAAGGGAAAGAGTCCAGGCTTGAGAGACAGACAGACCTGAACACGAATCCTGCCTTTGGCACCTGCTGGAAATAGGAACACAGTAAAATAATCCACCTCATCTTTATAAACAGTGAGATCACCAACTAATAATAATTTTAGAAAAAAATTTTGAATAAGTATTTGAAAAGAAGCAATCTACTGCCTGATACTGAATAACTGGCAGCCAATACTTAACTGGAGTAGCCTAAATTATGGTGTGGTCATCCTACTATAGGAAAACAGGGTGACCCAGAAGAAATAAGAAATGACTCCTTTATTCTTACTCTATACATCTTTACTAAAACTAGGTTAAAATTTTCTACCCTCAAAAATAATAACCTCTCTTTACCTCACATAACATATAAAACTTAATTCAATATAGATCACAGACCTAAATGTGAAACCTAAAATTAAAAACATATCAGAAGAAAACAAAATCTTTGTGACATTGGGTTAAGCAAGATTTCTTAACCTAAGTCCATTTAAAAAATTTGATAAACTAGGCTTCATCAAAATTAAAAACTTCTGCTCTTCAAAAGATACCATTAAGAAAATTAGAAAATATGCCACAGATTGGGAGAATAATTTGGAAAGTATATATCTGATAAAGGACTTGTAGCCAGAATACATATAAAGAACTCTTAAAACTCAATAGTAAGAAAACAACCCAGGACTTCCCTGGTGGTGCAGTGGTTAAGAATGCACCTACCAAGGCAGGGGACACGGGTTTGAGCACTCTGGTCCGGGAAGATCCCACATGCCGTGGAGCAACTAAGCCCAATGCTCCAAAACTACTGAGCCTGCACTCTAGAGCCCGTGAGCCACAACTATTGAAGCCCACGCACCTAGAGTTTGCGCTCCACAACAAGAGAAAACACCAAAATGAGAAGCCCGCACACCGCAATGAAGAGTAGCCCCTGCTCACCAACTAAAGAAAACCCACGCACAGCAACAAAGACCCAACACAGCCATAAATACATAAATAAATTTATAGGGGGGAAAAACCCAAATTAAAAAAAATTTTTTGAACATTCTTCATCAAAGACAGAAAAATAAGCACATAAAAAGATGTGCAACATCATTCATCATTAGTGAAATGCACATTAAAACCACAATAAAATGCCACTACACATCTGTCAGAATGGCTAAAATTAAAAAGACTGACAATACCAAATGTTGATGAAGATGTGGCAGAATTAAAACTCTCACACACTGCTGATGGGAATATAAAATGGTACGAACACTTTGGATGTTCCTTAAAAAGTTAAGCCTACCATATGCAGCCATTCTGCTGTTAGATATTTACACAACAGAAAAGAAAGTGTATCCATACAAAGGATACACAGTGCTTTATTTATAATAGCCAAACCTGAGAACTATCCAAATGTACATCAATAGATGAGTGGATAAACAAACTCTTATATCCATACAATGGAATACCACTTGGCAATAAAAAGAATGAATTCTCAATACCTGCAACAATGTTGTTTAATCTCAAAGTAACTATGCTGAGCGATGGTTTCAAAGGTGTAAGTACACAAACACACACCAAAACATCATCAAAGTATACACTTTGTGTAGTTTACTGTACATCAATTACACCTCAACAAAGCTGTTTTAAGAAAGAGAATGAATTACTGATACACACATCAACACAGATGAGTCTCAAAAACATTATGCTGAGCCAGACACAAACTCTAAAAAAAAGGTAAATCTAATGTGCTCTGAATAGAAAGCAGACCACTGTTTAACCTGAAATTGATGATGGGGGTGAAGGGGTAAGGTGCAAAAAAGACTGACTGGGTCTGATCACAAAGGAACTTTCTGGTGTGGGTGTATACATTTTATTGAAACCTATCAAAACATACATTAAAAGGGGTACATTTATAGTAGGCAAATTGCACTTCAATTAAGTTGATTTTTTAAAAAAATAGTTTTGCCTTAGATTAGCCTGGTTCAGAGAATACCACATCATAATAAAGATGAGACTAGCAAAACTGGATCACTGGTACAAAAGGCAAGAAGATCTCTCTAAATGGTTATCATCAAAAAATCCACAAACAATAAATGCTGGAGAGGTTGTGGAGAGAAGGGAACCCTCCTACACTGTTGGTGGGAATGTAAATTGGTACAGCCACTATGGAGAACAATATGAAGGTTCCTTAAAAACTAAAACTAGAACCACCATATCATACTGCAATCCCACTCCTGGGCATATATCTGGAGAAAACATGGTCTGAAAGTATACATGCACCCCAATCTTCACTGCACCACTAGCAGTGATAGCCAAGACATGGAAGCAACCTAAATGTCCATCAACAGAAGAATGGATAAAGAAGATGCAGTACATATATACAATGGAATATTACTCAGCCATTAAAAAGAAATGAAATAATGCCATTTACAGCAACATGGATGGACCTAGAAATTGTCATACTGAGTGAAGTAAGTCAGACAGAGAAAAACAAATATTATATGATATTGCTTATATGAGAAATCTTTAAAAAATGATACAAATGAACTTATTTACAAAACAGAAACAGACTCACAGACTTAGAGAAGGAATTTATGGTTACCAGGAGGGAAGAGTTGGGGTGAGGGATAGTTAGGGAGTTTGGGATTGACACTGTACTCACTGCTATATTTAAAATTTTTAAAGGAACAGATACTGTATATGCATAACTGAATCACTCTGCTGTACAACTGATATAACACAACAACTTAATCAACTATACTCAAATATAAAATAAGAAGTTTAAAAAAAATTTTTTTTAAAAAGAAGAAGATCTTACTAAGAAAATTAGGGCAATAGAGATATGCACATATCTAAAATTTGTTTCTAAATTTTATTTACAGGGCTGGGACACCATATGGCACATAATGATCAAAAGCAAAACGTGTGTAGAAGGCAAAATAACCCCACAACTATCTTGTCTTCCAGCTTTTGTTCCTACACTGCTGAAAGTGATAGCAGAAAGATGAAATAACTCAATCTGACATGGCCATCTATTTACAGACACAAGTTAATTTCATCTCTTATTTCCCACAGGGGCTAGTCTAAGCCTACACTCTTCCCTTCAGGTTATAAACAATTTTTTCCCACCATTCTCACCAAGCCAAGGAAAAACTTCAGTGTTCATCTCCCTCACAATTACATGGTACATTCCCTTTTAATCTTGTTATCTCTTCAAGATTATCCTCTCCTGTCTCTGTGACTGTACTCCAAATATTTCCCCTCCTGTTACAGAAATTTATTTCCCTACACAATCCTTCCTTCATCCTACTCAAGATGTTCTTCCTCCTGTCCCTCTAACATCCTCCCTTCAGCTACTGCTCCCTTTTCCACTGAAGTCAAGCTTCTGTAAGAAATAGTGTATACTGCTACCCATTCATCTTTCAGTCTGGTTTAGTAAGGCACTCTCTCACTGCCAAATACAATAGATCCCCTTTTCACTCTAGAACCTCCTTGGTCTGTTTGCCCCATCTGCCTCTGCTGATGACGACACCCCATTCCCATGGCTTCACAGACATTCTTTCTTGTGTAGCTCCTCCTCACCCTCCAGTAGCCCCTTTTAAGTGGGTATCCCCCAGTAGTGTCATTAGACCTCTTCTCACTCTACAGATGATTCCTCTTTGGGCAGCATCATGCACACCTATGGTTTTAATGACTTACGAGCATAAAATCTTTACCGTCAATCCTAATTTCTTTACTACTTTCATACTGTAACATCCATTCATAACGCTGAAAAAAGAGCAATCTCCTTAGCACAGCTGTGAGGTGCTTTACAGGCTGGTCTCATCTGACTATTCCTAGTTTCTGACCCAAGCCATATATTGTCACAAAATAGCTCTCTTCTTTTTGCTAAACAGTTTTACTGATGTATAATATACACAGAAAAGTGCACACATTCTAAGTTCACAAATAATCATGAAGTGAACACATTTCTTGATCACCACTCAGATCAAGAAACATAAAATATCATCAGTAACCCAGAAGTCCTCCTTGTCACTACCTATGCCTCACCTCTTGCCTAAAATATCTTAAAATATCTTAAACTCCAAACATACTGACTTATATGCTTCCTGTTCCCCAAATATTTCATACTTACTTTATTGGACCTTCTATCCTTCCCCTCCACACACCAATTTCTATTTCTCTCTTAAAACCAAACTCAGATATCTTCCTCTGTAGCACTGGTGCATCTTCATTCACACAGCACTTTAACATTCACAACAACACTTTTTGCACTGTATTATACTATATACATGCATTATTCACTTGAGTTTTTTTGAAGACAAAGACCACAGAGCACCTATCTCTATGTCTGTAGGAATTAGCCCAGTATTGCCACAAAAAAAGTGTCTCCAATAAATGACTTTTTCCTAAAAAACTTGAAACTTAAACCTTCCTTGGAAGAAGACCTTTCTCTAACTACTTTACCTGTGCGACATTCATTGCAGATAAATTTTCCTCTGGGCATTTCAGTTAATCCAAGGCACTCCAGGTGGAAAGCCCCACAGCACTGAGCCTCACATAATAGCAGCTCACCCAGTTTCTCACAGTTCTGTTAAGAGAAAGAAAACAGATCTGTCTATAGAAAAAGATTTTTAAAAATCCCAAGCAGAAGGTCTTCATTAAAGCAAAAGTTAAGAAGCAGCTTTGCCAGAAACAAAAAATCCGACCATTCATTCAGCTAGTATTTAATGATTACCTCCTCTATGCCAGGTACCACAGGTCCCTGGCTCCCATCATTCTTATATTCTAAGGATACAAAGATACAAGTAAACAATTAAACAAACAAAAGATATCAGAAAATGTAAGTATTTGGGTAGGGCACTCAAACAACAACTTTGGATTGGGTGATTAGGAATGACTTCTTAGACTGGGCTCTGAATGACAAGTCAGCCACATGATCTCAAGAAGGGACCAAGAAGGCAGAAAGTACAGAAAGCCCACAGACAAGAAAAATCATGGCATTCCTATGAATCACAATGAAAGCCAGTGTCATTGGACAAAAGTGAACAAAAGTTATAAGTGGCAGAAATGAAGTAAGAAAAAGGCAAGCAAGGGCCTGACTGTGTGGCCTTACAGATTACGGTACAGAGTTTCAGATTTTTTTCTAATTGCAAAGGTGTGCCATTATAATGAGCGCTATACCAAGGGAAGGCTGAAATCAGGTATTCATATAAAAACAGATCCCTATGACTGCTACATGAAAAATTTCAAGAGTAAAAAGGTGAGAGGAGAAGCAGAGATAATCAAAGAGGTTACTGCGATGGTTCAAGCAAGAGATACTGGCCAGCTGGAACTTGGGTCATAACAGTCCAGAAGGGCCCTGAGTAAGATTTGAACAATCCCTGAGATACACCTAGAACCATATTTAAAATCAGAGAGATCACCTTTCTGAGACAATCTCACTAAAACAGGGTGTCAATGATGATACAGCCTTAGGAAATAAAGATCAGAATCTGTTGCTTTTGAAAACATTGTATGATTTATCAAAATTCTGCACATTCCCAACATTTGTTACTTTTCACCCCTCTAATATCCTGACTTGTTTCCCCATATAGATTAGCAGAAAAATGATAAAAATGAAGAAACTCTTATACTTATTCTGTAAGACAAGAAAGGGGGAAAGATGGCCAGGCAAGTCTAATATCCTCAAGAACCCAAAGAAACAGAACAGGTCTTGGCCATTTAACATCAAAGCTTAAATAAGCAAACGAGTAGGAGAGCTTTGGGAATAAAAGGCCAGAGGCAGCCAGAGATTAAGAGGGGACCCCAAGGGATTCTGAGCTAGTCTTTCATATTTGGCTCTCCTATGATCTACTATTCATGACCAAAAATTGACAAATGCCATAAATGTTACATGTTTTGTTTTGTATATTCAGAGTGCCAGCAACTTCAGCTTTCCTGCACAATAAACAAATTCACCTTCATCGCTTAAACAGGAAAACTTCAATTACAGTATGTACTGAGGAATAAATTTTTCAAATTAACCAAATGTTACAGACTAACCCTTTAATTGGGATGACCATGTAATTCATCCTTCAAACTAGGACACTTGAGCATGAAAGGAGGTGCTATTAACAAATTATACAAGCACAACAGATTTAAACAAAGACTGATCCAAACAAACCAGGACCATGGGTTACAATACCTTCTTATATGACAATCTTTGTGGGCTTAACAGCCTCTGAGGAGTAACACTGTTTGGGAGCAGGTCTGAATATAATCAACCTTCTTTATATAGCAGTGAAATGAATAGACAAAGAAACTGAGTTGAAATTATACTGGCCATAATAATATTCTAGGCCTGGGGAAATTTTATTTTTTAGCAGTTTCAATTAGAAAAAAAAAACTAATATTTTCAACTTTTTATATGCCAGTTTTTAAGTATTTACAAGGTTAAAATCAAGACCATGAAAAGAGAATATAACCAATGCATCGATCTAATTGACTCTACTCCCAAGTAAAATAAAGGCATTTGACATTAAAGTGGAGGCACATTTCACAGAGAAGCAAGACAACATCGTGGTTAAGACTCAAAACCCAGATTGCCTGGGTTTGAATCCTGGTTTCACTGAGTGATTACAAGCAAGCTATTTAACCTCCCTGTACCTCAATTTTCTTATCAATAAAACAAGGATAATAATGATCCTCTATCTTATGAGATTGTTATGATAACTAAATGATGTAATATTTACAAAGTGACTGGAAAAACACTTGACACATAGTAAAAAAAACCTGTATAAATGTTTATTAAATAAATAGAAAAATACAGGTGGTAGGTTCTCTAAAGTCAGTACTTTAAAGCAGAAAAATACCAACAAAAACAAACAAAACACACACACACACACAAACCCAACGATCTATGTGAAAGTTCTCCTTGAAAAATTCCTTAGAAACCGAAACATTCTCACACCATGAGAGGTGCAGGAAAATTATCTTTGGCTGAGCAACCACAGATTCACCCCTTTCATCTCAGACCTACTTCAGAGCATCTACCCAGGGGCAACACTAAATATTTCTCTTCTTTTTTTTGTGGGAAGAGAGAAGAGTTAAATCCTTAAAGTAAGTGATTCCATTGGAATCATCCAAGAGAATTTTTACTCTAACCATGACTATGTCATCAAGAGATGGGAGAGGACTTCTCTTAAAAGGTAAGCATGCAATTCAAATGCAAGTGGGCAAACATTCTCTACCTGACAAACATTCTCCTTGAGTGCAGCTCCTCCTCCTCGTTCACCCTGCAGTTTTTTAGATACAGGCATTCCGTGGTCATTTTCTACACCCTCCTCAATGGTCTCCTTGGGGCTTGCAGCTGTCCTGTGTGTCATCAGTTCTCCCTTGCAGAGAAAAAATAACATCCCACATCTATATTATTGATGTCTCCTCCATCTGACCCCCTCCCTCTGGGCTGCTATTTGTCTAGCCATTAAGCACTTACAGATGTTCAGCCAATCACGTGGGCGGACTGCATGCAATGTTAGTTCTAACCCTGCTGTGATTGGGCGGGTAGTGGGCGCCTCATGCCCTGCCACTAACTGCTCTGAGGCTGTTCCACTGGAACTTTTTGAGCTGTTCCATTTTAAGGTTTCACTAAGGGAGAGAAAACATTCTTAAGTTTATTTGATTACTTATTTGTCCTTCCAAGATCAGTGTTTCCTAAATAATGCCCCCCTTGGGCATTCTATTCAAATTGTCCTGGAAAGAAACACTCTGTATCATAATATGTGATGCTGACCTGACTTGTTCTAATTCTCTTTTAACCTGAGTTGGAAAGCTAGGGATAGCATCAATGGCTGCACTGATGCTCTTCAAGAAAATGGCTTTAAATCTCTGTCTCCTAAAAGTCACTGTTTACAAACATTACTCTAAAATTAAGCAGTTGGTAGTCTCAATAAATAAGCAAATGAGTTTTTCCCCTAACTGCAGTCTCAACTTTTAAAGGGCAATATCAAGTTCATTTGGATTGTATAGTTACTTGATATTGTGCTCTCTGGTTTTAGAACAAGTTTACTTCATGATGAACAGTTATGTATTTCATCTGACACCTAGAGCATGGAGTGTGATCTCTTAAAAAGGTCACACCCACAGTTGCCATACTGCTTTGACTTATTTCTACTTTTCTCCAGGATTCCTTATCACTACTAGCTGTTTCAACAGAATACTATTTTTAGGTAAACTCAAAGGGAAAAGGGATATGGCCTCTACTGTGAAAAGCAGCTTTGCTTTGGAAGGTCAAAAGATGAAGAACTGCATAATACCTCGGAGCTTGGAGTTTCTTTTGATGAGTTGTCATTTTTCACTTTTTTACAATGCACCTTGGCTGTAGCATGCCTCTGTCGTTTTCGCTTCCTTGGTTTATCAAACAGCTTGGTGGTGCCTAGGACAGGAAAACAGGTGTTACCTGCTGGCTGATCACATGCATGTCCAAGAACTCCTATCCTCAACCAAAGGGACCTCACAGAATTATGGAATGTTAGAGTAAACACCAACCTTAATCTTAATTTTAATTCTCTAACGTTGTAGATGAGGAAAACAAGGGCAGAGGAAAAAAAAAAAGACTTACCCATTAGTATATAACTAGTTGGGGAAATGGCTACATATATATAAATTCTGCCTCATATGGATTAAATAGTAAACATACAGGTTATTAAAGCAATTTCATTTTATATGATTGAAATAAAAGACTTTCTAGTTCCAAAAAGGACTTTAATATCCTACAGATGGGGAGGAAATGCATTTAGTAGTCAGGAAAAGATACTAAAACCTGGCCTCCGAGATTAAAGACAATAAATTATATCACTCTATGATTTAAGGATTAAGACAAAAACATGAAATACATAAGATCTGACTTACAGGAGGAGAGAAAAATACCTCCCTCCCCCAACCAATACATTTATTGGCCAAAAGGATATTCATGCAGGGACTTCCCTGGTGGCACAGTGTTTTAAGAATCTGCCTGCAAATGCAGGGAACATGGGTTCAAGCCCTGGTCTGGGAAGATCCCACATGCCGTGGAGAAACTAAGCGTGCGCGCCACAACTACTGAGCCTGTGCTCTAGAGCCCGTAAGCCACAACTACCGAGCCCGTGTGCCACAACTACTGAACCCATGCGCCTAGAGCCCATGCTCCGCAACAAGAGAAGCCACCGTGATGAGAAGCCTGTGCACCACAGGAAGAGTAGCCCCTGCTCACTGCAACTAGAGAAAGCCTGCCCACTACAACGAAGACCCAACACAGCCAAAAATAAATAAACAAATAAACAGTTTTTAATTTTAAAAAAAAGAATATTCATGCAGCGGTACTATAACCTTGAATATGAATGCCTTATCTTGACATATTTAGAAAATGGAATTTAGTCTCTAACTCATTTTTTATTATACATATTTCAATTCTTTGTTATAGAAACATTAAGAGGAATCTTTAAAGAGATATTTTGTAAAATGTTCCAGGATATTTAAGCTAGGTATCAAATACTTTGGAAGACTGCTTTAGGGCTCTCTTCTTGATCTGCCTGCTCGAGATGGACAAGCTCTGCTATGAAAGCTGCTGACAGCCTAAGACTAAAAGGGAAGAGTTAATATGGTGGCAGAATAAAGCTTCAAAATTCTCACAAGTTGAAACACTTAGATGAAATTTACAGAGGATAAAGTGCAGGTTGTAGGTTTTACAGAAAACTAAAGTACAAATGTATAGGGAAAGAGCTGATATTATTTTGAAAGCAGTTTTTTTTTTAAATCAAGCAAACAAGTTGACCAACCTATATTATAATTGCATACAGGGTTAAAATAAGTTAACATATTGCTTAATTTACTTGCTAAAAAACTTAATAATCACAGATCACATTCAAAGAAGTGTACATTTAAGACCACGTAAAATATAATCTCCCCATAATACCCTTTGCTGATAGATCATATCTGATGCAGCGTGCTCAAATCTAAGCTAATATTTCAGGAATGACACCAATCAATAAATGGCATAGGCAGACAAAATGATCAAAGGGATAGAAAGAATAGTTATGGAGAAACACAGGATGGATAATGAGACAGTAGTGTGGCAATAAATTTGGTCACGTCTGGATGTAGTTCCCCAACCCTTCCAAACTCTTTCACCTTCATGCTTATTCTACAAGACAGGGATAATGTGAATAATATCCTAATTCGTTGTAATGCTTTAGATTCAGAGGCAACAGTCCTTATGCAAAGAAACTGGTAGAGTAGATACTTAAACTATGATTATTTTATCTGTTATTGAATGAAGTGCTGCCCATTCTTGCTGTGGGCAGAAATAAGATGACCAAGCAGAGGTTCCAGGAAACAGATTCCAATTTAATCTAGAAGATTCCCAAGGCCTTTGAAAGCAATCATAATAGACTAGGCTCAAATGTAAGCTCCCTTTTTCAAGCATACGTTCATTGACCAAAGGTCACAGGTGTGATATAAGAAAGTAAGACTATGAAAGACTTGTTTAAGATGATTTGCAATTTCCCCCTCAACTCAAATTCTGTATTTTCTGTCCTATAGGAATCAAAGTCAAGAAAGTAATGATGTAGTATGGAGAATTATCTAATAAGAAACTTAAGGAGCTGATTTTTCTTTATTGTTCCCAACATTTCCTTAACACTAATATAATTCTAATTCCATTGAACTAATTTCAGTATAAAGTTGGAAATGAATCAATACAATTTTCTAGTGTCATACGTAGTTTTAGGAAGCATATATTGGGCAAACAAGTCTTAAGAGCTTGCAACCTTACTAGTCCTGCTTAGTAACTTTTCTCGTTAACTGACAGGGTACTTCACACTTATTTTTGCAATACAGTTCTTAAATCTCAAAAACACTCACCTCCACCAAACTCTTTAGAACGAGATGCAGCACATGATTCAGTAATGTCATTCTCCAAGTGACCAGCTTCATAACACTACAAATAAGTAAAATGCATCATGTTTTACAAAGGAATAGAAAATAAACCCTTTATACTATGTGCCAAAAGCTGAACTGTCTATTGCCAAAGATACAGAATCTAGGCTGTTTTTAACAATTAAAGGAACAGTATAATAGTAAAGGGTTGAACAGAAACTTTGTGGGGAAAAGCATCAGATTTGGTTTTTTTTCATGCTCTAAAACTCAAAACCACCACATACTCCGGTGGGGGGACTACGGACAACGACCGGCTTACTCAGAGACTCCCAATATATAAAGCAGATATAGAACACTGCTCTGATTAAAGTGGGAGAAAAAGATTAAAAGTATGTGCTTATAGATCACCAGCTCAATTCTGTTCCACACCACCGTGTATTTAAAATCTTCCTTCTTAATGTTATACTTACAGCCACTGGATTTTACACAAACTTATTTACTTAATGAATTCTAAATATTAAAAAGCTCTGAATCATCTTTCTAATTTAAGTTGCTGCAGATTAATATAAGTTAAAGCAACACCGTAACTAAAAACACAACACTTAACATTGGGGATTCCCTGGCGGTCCAGTGGTTGGGACTCCGCGCTTTCACTGCCAAGGGCCCCTGGTCAGGGAACTAACTAGGATTCCACAAGCCACGTGGAATGGCCAAAAACAAAAACCAACAAGAAAAACCTTAAACATCAAGAGTAATTCACTACACATTTTATTCCCCTACTACTAATGCTTGTATGAATTAGTTCTATTCCAAGAAAATGTCTTTTGTAAGAATAATAATATTCTTCAACATGACTGTAAAACAAAATTTAGTGGCCACAAAAGTCGATATAATGGATGCTATTCTTGCTATGAAGTTCCCAAAGTCTGAGGTTAAAACAAGATAAAATGCAGCTGTGAATTTCTGAACACTTATTATATACATTAATAAATCATAAGAATGTTCCTCATGTTCAATGTAGATCAGAGTCTTATGAAGTCAAATAAAATGAAGGAGCAAATGTTAGGTACCTAGTTAAATGGAACAAAACACTAGTAGACAAACCCACAAAATAGACTGCATAATTTAAAGAAAACTACCATCTATATTACTTAGATAACCAATTTATACTTCATTGTTTAACACTCACCCAAAAGCTGTGATGCAAAAACAATCAGAATGTTCCCAAAACTAGTCAGAGAATGATACAGAAAAAATTCTCATTTCTGATGTCAACAATTTTGTAAGTTAAAACAGAAATAACAGCATGCACACACACGCACGCACACACACACACACACACACACACACACTACATGAATAAAAATCCATCTGCTCTGCTTAGAATAAAAAAAGGGACCTCCCTGGTGGTCCAGTGATTAAGACTCTGTGCTTTTATTAAGACTCTGTGCTTTTATTAAGACTCTGCGTGCCATGAGGCATGGCTGAAAAATGATAATAATAATAATAAAATATATATTTTTTAAAACCCACAGAACTCTGTAAGTGCCTTGGAGGACACGTCAAAGATGCCAGTAACTTACTTTATGCATAATCTGGTAGGATATGCATTAAGTCTGTGCACTCTTAAGTTACCACTACCTCAACAGACAATCCTTCTTTCTCTAACCCACTGATTGATCCATCCAAAGACAAGGTGTGGCCTGCCCCGTAACCCATGGTGTAGTCCCAAGATGGAGCTGAATCATGGTTTCAACCTGATGGCAAAATATACCTCACAGTAAGCAGGACCTTAACTGTAAAGTTGACTAGGTCAGATAGCAGAACTCACTTCTACAACAGAAAAGAGGTCACTTTTCTCCAGGGTCCAGGTCTAGCCATCACCAATAATTCTGGTTTTCTCTTGTTCTAGCACCAAATATGATGCCTATCTTCCTACCAAAAAAAGCTGAAATTCAACAGTGACAGTTATTAATTCTATCTAATGCTTAAAGAGACCAAAAATATGAGAGAAAGAGAATTGGATAGCTAACAGAGATTTTTAACCAATGGTGCTAAAACAATTGGACATCCACTTCAAAACTCCATCTCAAAACAATGAAGAACTGTATATGAATCAAAACCATAAAACTCCTAAAAGAAAACACAGAAAGTACATTTCTGTATTGATGTGGTAGGCAAAGATTTCTTGAAATAGACACAAAATATAAATCATAAAAGAAAAAACAAACTTTAAAAAATTCTTTCTCATGAAAAACTAAGGAAATGAACAGGCAAGCATCAGACTGGGAAAAAGTATTTAAAGCACATATATCTGACAAAAGACTTGTATCCCAAATATAAAGGCACTCCTAAAAACGCAACCATAAAAACAACGAACAGCTCAATCAAAAATATAAGTGTGCTTGAACAGTCGTTTGATAAGATATAGGAATGGCCAGAAGGCACATACTAAGGGGCTCAAAATCAATAATCATTAGAGAATACAAATTTAAAACATGATTAGATATCATTTCATATCCACTAGAATGGCTAAACTTAAAATGACTGACAATCCAAATGCTATTAAAGATGTTGAGCAACTGGAACTCTGATATACCGCTGGCGGGAACGTGAAGTTGTACAACCACTTTGGAGAAGTGTTTGGCAGTTTCTTTAAAAGGGATATATTCATGAGCCAGCAATCCCACCCCTAAGTATTTACACCACCAAGAAAAATGAAAATATATGTACACAGACTCAGAATAGTCATACCAGCCTTATGACTAATAGCCCTCAAATGAAAAAATCCAAATGTGCATCAACAGGAGAAAGGATAAGCAAATTGTACTTGAACTACTACTGAAGTAGCATCCTTGTGGATGTATCTCAAATACATGTGTTGAATAAGAGAAGCCAGGTTAACAAAAACAAAACAACAAATATGACATTCAAGAACAAGCAAAACTAATCTATAGTAACAGAAGTTAGCAAATTTTGCCTCTTGAAGAGATGAGAATGGGGAGTTGAGTGAAAAGGGAAACAAGAAAACTTCCAGGGGTGATAGATATATAGCATACTTAGTTTGGGTGGTACTTAACATGGTACATACAACTGTCTAGAACCATCAAACAGAACAATTAAGATCTGTGCATTTTATTGGTGTAAATTAAATCTCAAAGAGTTCTGGGACACTTTCACCTATATAAATTAAAATTATCAACTAAATTATGCTTTTTATCCCCTTAGGGAAAAAATTAACCCACAAACATGACAAGTTAAATTTCAATTAGAAAACTGCACTTGGCAGAGCAAGGTCATACAAATTAACACTATATTTTTAAACTTTTTATACAATTTTAAAGGTTATACTCCATTTGCAGTTATTAAAAAACAAATTAACACTATTTTTAAGTAACCCAGTCTCAAAAACATTGAGGATCCAAAATTCATCTTATTCCTTCAAATCATTAACTTATATATGCCAATTATAGCTCCATAAAGGGGGAGGGATCATTCACTTAACTCACCTGAATTCTTACTTTCAATGACATTTGCAGCACCTCACCTCTAGCAGTAAGACAACAGCCTCCCATGACTCACTTTGCACAATATCATTAAATTTATCATCTGATTGCGAATGTCACTTCCATGCTCAAAACGTGCAACTGAATCCCAGTTTCCCTGGCCCTTCCCATCTACCTCTGCCAACAATCTTGCGCAGTGGCTAAGATTTGAATAATATAAATCCAGGAGAGAAAGCACTGCAAAAGGACATGACCACAGCCTTACTAGAGTGTGGGGTTCAATGAGAGGATAGTGAGTTAGAGACACACTGTCACTGAAGGTTGCACAAACTGCGGAGAGTTCGGAGGGCAGGAGATGAGTCTAAGGACAACCAAAAAGTCCATGTCATAAAACTGCTTTGAGAAGAACAAAGGCACTAAAGTACATAATGTGACTCTTTAAATAAGGTATAAAAACACAAATAAATTAAATTTTACACTTATAGGTGTGTGACTAACAAAAACTAGGGGCCTTAATATAGGATTAAAGGACAGAAGTTTGTTACAGCTAAGGAAAGAATTCCAAAAACTCTATTTATGATTTGATTACAATCTGCATTTTTTCTTTAAAGAAAAAGAATTTTTTAAAATAGGAAATCTGTGCAAGCTACAACTGAATTTGTAACATATACACTGAGTTACTCCTCAAATACAAAGAGAAAGCAGGATGTACCCTAAGGAATCAATATCTAGTTATCAACCATTATAGAATTAGAATATCATTTTCTATTTCCAACTACAATTTAATGATGCCTTCTTGGCTAATGGAAACCAAGTTTGCAAAACTGAAAATCAAGTGTTTCTGCCTGGATTATAGCTGAGCTAGGTCTTTTCTGAGGTATTATGCAGACAGGGCAATGGCATAAGAGTAGGTTAGTGGCTTGTAGAGACAGAAGTGAAGTAGAAATCAGGTAAGAGGTTTTGAGCCCAGAAAAGAAATTACAACAAACACAAACTTTACTCAACTCCAAAAACCTTTTTCATTTTCACTTGAAAAGAAAATCTAAAATCAAGTGATACACATGTCCGTACAAATGCAAAACAGCCTCTTAATGTAGGATCTCTCACATCACCAAGTGTACTCTGACATTCTATAATTTCTATGTATATGTGCATTGATGTCATAAGTATCACTAGAAGATTTGTTTTTAAAATCCCCTATTTCCTGGATTCAACCCTATTTTAGAATTGACTAAAATAACATACCTTTTTAGTAAGGCCAAGTTCCCCTTTCTTGGGCATAAATCCAGGGTCTAAATCATTGGATTCAAGAAGTTTCTTAGTTGGTTTTCTCTGACGCTTACTTTCATAATTTCCTGAAATGCATGTATCTTTTCATTAGATGATTTAGAAACTGGGCACAAGCTAATTTTTTAAAAAAACATATATATATATATATATAATTAGTAATTTTTCTATTTTTCTCAAAATATAAAAATTAGTCATTTTAAAATATTTTTCTCATCATCTTGTGGGGAGGGACAAGGTAAAAATTTATTTATTCTAAAATACTAGTTAACATAAAATAAGAAAATATTTCTCAATACAGACACAAACTAATGTGAGGATGTTCTTATGTCAGAGTGTGTGTGTGTGTGTGTATACACACACTTACTAAAAACCATATATGCTGATACATTTTTTTAAAAAATCACAAATGAACTAAGGGAGAAATCAAAAGGGCAAAACTCCCTTTAGAGCGATCAATTGGTGGTAAGAACAAAAGGAGAAGTGAGGTAAAGTACAGCTTGAATTCTGGGCATAAATAGACCAGGATTAGAATTCTTATTCTGCTCCTAAATAAGTAAAAGACACTTGTTTACTTTGTAGGACTGCTCTTAAGAATTATATAAAAGAGCCTAATAACAGAGTTTGGTACATAATGGGCAATGAGGTGGTAACTATCTTTATTATTCTTTTTGATTCCACCTTATTTGATTATGCACAATTGGGATCCATTTTTAAAGAATAATATCACAAGCTACTGTTGGGAATATAAAAAATTTACATCCAAAATCATCCTTGGCTGACTAAAATACTCAAGTCAGAAGGTTACTCCAATACAAAAATTTTTTTAAAAAATTTAAAAAAAGAAAAGAAACATGTCAGAAGGTGAATTAGAGACAGTATGTTTAGATCCAATTCTCACCAGGTGACATGTTTATACAGAATGATAAAGTGAAAAGAAATTGGTAATTAACTTCAAGGGAGTATTCACACTCAGCTGCTTGCTATGTGTCAGGTAAATTTCTTTATACATTGCATCAGTCTCCATTTTATACATCAAGGAAACAAGTTCAGAGGTTAAACAACTTCCCAAGTAACACAAAGATTGGTAAAGTCAGTATCTGAAGTATAATTTTTATGTGTTTACTCCACTAGTACGCAGTGCCCCTCCTCAAAACCCTGTTATCCTAGGTGTTGATTCACACTGTGGTTGATCAATAATCATGAAGAGCAATAACACTGTAAAGAAAGTAGTTTTTTAAAAATATGTCTTCCTGACAGTACACCAATTAATGGCCATTAACTATATCCAATTAGCCAGTATTAGGGATTTCCCAGAATCAAAGTGGGTAGTTTGCTGTACAGAAATACACTACTGGCTTTCCATCAAAACATATTAAAATCTCCTGCTTCCTGTAATTATACCCACTTACATACTGAGACCCATCCCCATCTTACCTGGTGTTTTAACTAGCAATTCCTCAGACTCAACAAGGGCAGGCCGTGGAGAGACTTCCGGAGCCACAGGCACAGACAAGGTCAGCTGTGGCAACTCAGCATGTCCACCTCCAAGTTCTGATTGAGCCAAGGGCCCTTCCAAAAACGGAGCCTCCCTTTCAAGAACTGGAGGCTCTTCTTTGGTTGAAATCAAAGAATTCTCATCCACCTGTTTGTTCTGAGCACTAGATCGACACCGGGCTAAAAGGCTTTCCTCTTCACGGCGGGAACTTACCTATGGGCAAAAGATAAATGTGGAATCCATAGGCCAAAGTCATTATAATTTAAGTGTCAAAAAGAATAATGTACTTATAAAGGAATGAAATTCTGACACGTGCTACAAATAGATGAAACTTGAAGACAACATTACACTAACTGAAATAAGCCTGACACAAAAGGACAAATATTGTATGATTCCACTTACATGAGGTACCTAGAATAGTAAAATTCATAGAGACAGAAAACAGAATGGTGGTTGTCAGGGGCTAAAGGTATCGGGAAGCGGGAAGTTATTTTTTAATAGACACAGAATTTCAGTTTGGGGACATGAAAAATTTCTGAAGATAATGGGTAGTGGTGATAATGGTAGTGGTTGCATAACGATGTGGGTGTACTGAATGCCACAGAACTATACACTAAAAAATGGTTAAAGTTGTAAATTTTATGTTTTATATTTTACTATAATTTTTTAAAAGGGTAAAAATGTCATTGGATTGAGATACACTGAAGCTATAAAAATTCATTAAAGCCATAGTGATAATCTAAAAAAAAGAAAAAAAGATTCCCTAATATATCATCAATAAAAGCAGCTAATAATAAACTTCCAAAGTTGAGTTGGTAAATTAATGGGAAAGCAATACATGCCTTTCATGTATTTCAGTACTATAAAATGACAGATTGATAGATAATATAAGTAGAAGAAAAAAAAAATCTGAAAATCTTCATTTTGTAACCCCAAATGAAATTATTCATATAGAAAAGGATCTACAATTTTTATTTTTTAAAAACCATCAGGGAAATGGCTGATGGGAAACAGGACATTCTCTTGGAGCCAAAGTAATTATACATATACTGCTGCTTGATCAAAAGAGGTAAAACATAACTGAAAAGAGAGAAATCACTTAGTCACCACGGTGAACTATTTGAGGTTTGAATACCTTCCAATGTCATACAACATATGAAACCTACCATGTAATCTAGCCAAAAATGTTTAACTTGAATCTATCAAATTGTTACTTATAACTACTACCTAAAAGGAAACATAGACACAATCACACAAATCAAGAAGGCAGATACCCTAAATGTGTTGCTCTCATTGCTTACATATGGTCATGAAAAGAGGGGACTGTCCTGGATTTAAGGTGATTTAAGAAATGTAACAACCAGATAGAATGTGTAGTCCTATACTGGATCTTGGTTTGGATAAATTAAATGTAAAGGTTACGAAATAATTGGGGAAATATAAATATGGATTTATTATTAGATACACTGACCTTAATAGATATGACCATGATAAATTGGTTGTGAAGAAAAATGTTTCTTAGAGGTGCATGTTATTTAGGGACGTGGAGTCAAAATATAACTTTAAAATACTTTGAGTTTAAAGAAATTGAATTTAAAAATAAAGCATAGAAGGAGAAAAACCATATGATCATCTCAATAGATGCAGAGAAAGCTTTTGACAAAATTCAACACCCATTTATGATAAAAACCCTGAAGAAAGTAGGCATAGAGGGAACTTTCCTCAACATAAAAAAGGCCATATATGACAAACCCACAGCCAGCATCGTTCTCAATGGTGAAAAACTGAAACCATTTCCACTAAGATCAGGAACAAGACAAGGTTGCCCACTCTCACCACTCTTATTCAACCTAGTTTTGGAAGTTCTAGCCACAGCAATCAGAAGAAAAAAAGAAATAAAAGGAATCCAAATAGGAAAAGAAGAAGTAAAGCTGTCACTGTTTGCAGATGACATGATACTATACATAGAGAATCCTAAGGATGCTACCAGAAAACTACTAGAGCTAATCAATGAATTTGGTAAAGTAGCAGGATACAAAATTAATGCACAGAAATCTCTGGCATTCTTATACACTAATGATGAAAAATCTGAGAGGGAAATTAAGAAAATACTCCCATTTACCATCTCAACAAAAAGAATAAAATATCTAGGAATAAACCTACCTAAGGAGACAAAAGACTTGTATGCAGAAAACTATAAGACACTGATGAAAGAATTAAAGATGATACAAATAGATGGAGAGATATACCATGTTCTTGGATTGGAAGAATCAACATTGTGAAAATGACTCAACTACCCAAAGCAATCTACCGATTCAATGCAATCCCTATCAAATTACCACTGGCATTTTTTACAGAACTAGAACAAAAAATTTCACAATTTGTATGGAAACACAAAGGACCCCGAATAGCCAAAGCAATCTTGAGAACGAAAAATGGAGCTGGAGGAATCAGGCTCCCTGACTTCAGACTCTACTACAAGGCTACAGTAATCAAGACAGTATGGTACTGGCACAAAAACAGAAATATAGATCAATGGAACAGGATAGAAAGCCCAGAGATAAACCCACACACATATGGTCACCTTATCTTTGATAAAGGAGGCAAGAATATACAGTGGAGAAAAGACAGCCTCTTCAGTAAGTGGTGCTGGGAAAACTAGACAGGTACATGTAAGAGTATGAAATTAGAACACTCCCTAACACCACACACAAAAATAAACTCAAAATGGGTTAAAGACCTACATGTAAGGCCAGACACTATCAAACTCTTAGAGGAAAACATAGGCAGAACACTCTATGACATAAATCACAGCAAGATCTTTTGACCCACCTCCTAGAGAAATGGAAATAAAAACACAAATAAACAAATGGGACCTAATGAAACTTAAAAGCTTTTGCACAGCAAAGGATACCATAAACAAGACCAAAAGACAACCCTCAGAATGGGAGAAAACATTTGCAAATGAAGCAACTGACAAAGGATTAACCTCCAAAATTTATAAGCAACTCACGCAGCTCAATAACAAAAAAACAAACAACCCAATCCAAAAATGGGCAGAAGAACTAAATAGACATTTCTCCAAAGAAGATATACAGATTGCTAACAAACACATAAAAGAATGCTCAACCTCATTAATCATTAGAGAAATGCAAATCAAAACTACAATGAGATATCATCTCACACCAGTCAGACTGGCCATCATCAAAAACTCTAGAAACAATAAATGCTGGAGAGGGTGTGGAGAAAAGGGAACCCTCTTGCACTGCTGGTGGGAATGTAAATTGATACAGCCACTATGGAGAACAGTATGGAGGTTCCTTAAAAAACTACAAATAGACCTACCATACGACCCAGCAATCCCACTACTGGGCATATACCCTGAGAAAACCATAATTCAGAAAGACTCATGTACCAAAATGTTCATTGCAGCTCTATTTACAATAGCCAGGACATGGAAGCAACCTAAGTGTCCATCAACAGATGAATGGATAAAGAAGATGTGGCACATATATACAATGGAATATTACTCAGCCATAAAAAGAAATGAAACTGAGTTATTTATAATGAGGTGGATGGACCTGGTGTCTGTCATACAGAGTGAAGTAAGTCAGAAGGAGAAAAACAAACACCGTATGCTAACACATATATATGGACTCTAAGGGAAAAAAATGTCATGAAGAGATTAGTGGTAGGACGGGAATAAAACACAGACTTACTTGAGCATGGACTTGAGGATATGGGGAGGGGAAGGGTGGGCTGTGACAGGGTGGGAGAGTGGCGGGGACATGTATACACTATCAAATGTAAGTTAGATGGCTGGTGGGAGGCTGCTGCATGGCACAGGGGGATCACCTCTTTGCTTTGTGACCGCCTGGTGGGGTGGGATAGGGAGGGTGGGAGAGAGGGTGATGCAAGAGGGAGGAGATGTGGGAACATGTGTATATGTATAGCTGATTCAGTTTGTTGTAAAGGAAAAATGAACACACTATTGTGAAACAGTTATACTCCAATAAAGATGTAAAAAAAAAAAATTAAAATTAAAAAAAATAAAAATAAATAAAATACAAAAAAAGAAGATGTGGCACATATATACAATGGAATATTACTCAGCCATAAAAGAAACAAAATTGAGTTATTTGTAGTGAAGTGGATGGACCTAGAGTCTGTCATACAGAGTGAAATAAGTCAGAAAGAGAAAAACAAATACTGTATGCTAACACATATATATGGAATCTAAGGGAAAAAAAGGTCATGATGAACCTAGGGGTAAGATGGGAATGGAGATGCAGACCTACTAGAGAATGGACTTGAGGATGTGGGGAGGGGGAAGGGTAGGCTGTGACAAAGTGAGAGAGTGGCACGGACATATATACACTACCAAATGTAAAATAGATAGCTAGTGGAAAGCAGCCGCATAGCACAGGGAGATCAGCTCTGTGCTTTGTGACCACCTAGAGGGGTGGGATAGGGAGGGTGGGATAGGGAGGGTGGGAGGGAGGGAGACGCAAGAGGGAAGAGATATGGGAACATATGTATATGTATAACTGATTCACTTTGTTGTAAAGCAGAAACTAACACACCATTGTAAAACAGTTATACTCCAATAAAGATGTTAAAAAATAATAATAAATAATAAAAATAAAGCATATAAGGTATATTAGGATATAAGGTATAATTAGGATCATACTATTCTTTTTAATACCCTGTATTTTTTACTAAACATTTTATCATAACAATATTCCTAAATCATTAAATACATTTTGAAAGCAATGGGGGAAAATATACTATATATACACACACTATACACACATAGTACACAGACTCATTTATACATTTCCTGTATAATTAATACAGGCTTAGTACTGTGCCAGAAGCTGGAAATAAACAACTGAAAAACAAGATCCCAGTTAAGGAAATTATTGTCCCATGAAGATAAAATATGATATTGAATGGAAAACTGTGGTATCCTAAAAGGACTGATGAAAGGTTGTTGAAATGGTGGAATGTACCTTGTGCACCTGTTCCTGTACCTTCTTTTGTTTTTTCTTAGGAGCAAATATCTGATCATATTCTTCTGTATATTCCAGAAGCCACTTGCTTGGCTTCCTAAGGCGTTTCTTCTCTGACCGCACAGCTATAAGAGGAGAAACAAGTTCAGTATTAACCAAGTCAGAGGGAAACCCAACGTTTTCATGCAACTATCTCTGTACTTCCAAAGGTACAGAAATAGGAAACTCACAAAAACGCTATGGCTATTTGCTATGGTCTATCCTATGCAAAATTTGGAAGAAAGGAGACTTTTGTTGCTCTATACACACACACACAGCCCATCCAACGTTAACGAAATTAAACTGAAACTAGTGTCCTACAGTGACAACGCTAACATTAAAATATGGATTCTAAATCAGGTAAATTCATAAAAAATACAATGAATTAAATAACATCTCTCTGGACTATGCATAATATTGGATGAATAGATGACAGAATATTTACCTAATCAGCACTACCACATGAATTTCAAAAGCATTTTACATATACTTTGTATCATGGTTATAGTGAGTTTCACATTAGAAACATCAAAAATATATAATTAATAATATGTATACCATTATCTCAATAACATTTTAAAATGTATGCCATGTATGCCAAAGACAGAAAAGATAAAATAGAATATAGAATTTTGGATACTTTCTTAAAATAAAACAACAAAAAAAACAACTCTTCTCATGTTTTATGATCAAAATATCAAAGTATCATGCCATTTTTCCTTGAATTAATAGTGAAACAAATATCTATTATTAATTTCCCTATAAAACTTCATCCCAGTTTTAATATACTTAACATGCGATAATCATTTTACTATACTGTAAACTCTTTGGGAACAGAGCCTAATGCCTACAGAACGCAGGATACAATCTACTCAAGAGGGCAGGAGTATTTCATCATATGATGACCTCAGAGAAAGCTATTCCTGCCTCATTTGAATGTGGTAATACTGGTGTTCTCTCAATAAAAGAAACACAAAAGTAGAGACCAAAAAGGAAAGGTCACAGACTCAGCAAGCTTGGCCAAGGCTCTTACTCCTTAGCACATATGGAAACAAGCCATAAAACCTTCACTTAGGACAAGATGTGGAAAATAATTTTTTACTAATTCTAACTGCTGTAATTTCACATTAGTAAACAGCAGTAACACATCATTTAGTTTATTTCAAGTTAATGTAAAAGGAGGTGAAAACTTAGAACCACATAAAAACCTGAACATGGATTTTTATAGCAGCTTTATTCAAAACTGTCAAAACTTGGAAGCAACCAAGATGTAGGTGAATGGATAAATACACTCTGGTACATTCAGACAATAGATTATTATTCAGCACTGAAAAGAAATGAGCTATCAAGTCATGAAAAGACATGGAGGAACCTTAAATGCATATAACCAAGTGTAAAAAGCCAATTTAAAAGTTTACATACTGTAGGATTCCAACTTTATGACATTCTGGAATAGGCAAAACTATGGAGACTACATAAAGTGGTTGCCAAGCTAAGGTAAGGAATATCAGAAACAAAAGAAGAATATGGCCTTTTTGATACTGGAAGGGAATATTAAAAGCTAGAAAATTACAAAAGCCAATGGAACGAGGAGCAGATCATTCAAACCTCAATACATGGTACACAGCAAACATGAAACCGAACAGGAGCTAAAATACACCACCACTAACTTTCTGGGAAATACACATCAATTCCAAGCACAGAACCAGGACCTATTGTGCAGAATGGAGATGAATTGTTCATACAGGACAAGTCTAGCAATAGCTTTAGACTACAGAGTGCACACATACCAGTTAAAATAATAAAATATCCAAAAAGCTGAATCAGCCCCAAATGTTCATGTTCACCAACTGATAAGTGGATAAGTAACATGTGGTATATCCACACAATGGAATACCATTCAACAATAAAAACTCCCTCTCTCTCTCTCCCTCCCTCCTTCTCCACACACACACACACACGTATATATATATATATATATATATATATATAATTCCCCACCCCTAGCCCTTGCCTTACCTCATATATGTTACAGGGTCTGGCCCAGCACACAGGAACTAAAGAGCCTGACACAGGATACCCAGGACCAAGGGCACTAGGCCTCAGGTAAAGGACTCAGAGCATTGGGGACAGTTAAGGGTGGAGGAGTGCAGCACCCAGGGTAGTCAGCGTGGGAGCCCAAGACATTGGGCGCAACTAAAGAAAGGCAAGGGTTGGGGAGCAGGGGACAGGTAAGCAGAGCCATCCATGTCTGAGGGCAGGGTTCCCAAGGTGCTAGGTGCACAGGATATAGGGTCCCGAAGACACAGGGAGCCAGAAAGTGGGGTGTTCTAGGCATGGGGCACCCTGGATGTGGGATTTTCTGGTACGGGGTGCAGAGAAAGGTGGGGTGTCTAGGCACAGGATGCACAGGACATAGGGTATCGAAGGCACAAGGCATGCTTGGCATGGGAGTCCCGAAGTACAAGGCAGGATGTGCAAAGTGAGGAGCACCCTGGGAATAAGAAGTATGATATCTGGGACATGGGTGCCAACCCATATGGTGCTGGGCACATGGCCATAAAGAACAAGATACTGCCACATGCCATGATATAGATAAACCACAGACACATTATGCTAACTGAAAAGACCAAGACACAAAAGATCACACATTGTATGATAACATTAATATGAAACGCCCAGAAAAAGCAAATCTACAGAGATAGAGAGTAGACTACTGGTAGCCTGGGACTAACTATAAATGAGATAGCGGGATCTTAGGGGATTTATGGGGATGGATGCAGAACTCAGTAAATTTACTGAAAACCATTTGTTGAACACTTAAAGTGTGTGAATTTTGTGGTACATAATTTATACCTTGAGTAAGTTTTCTTCTTTTCTTCAAAACAGTGATGTTTCCCAGAAAACGAGAGTACTAACAGCAATATCACTCTGCCCATACAGCTTATTAGCCCCTGTCACATCTCTACTCCCCTAGTTCTGGGACCTCAGAGGCAAAAGAACTTAAGGGGGGAGAAAAAAGGCAAAACCCCAAACAACTCTTCATAATAATGGCAAGTTACTCAGCCCAAATTTCCTGTTGAAAGCAAATAAAAATGCTGTATAAAGTCTTTAAAAAACCACCTTAGGGACTTCCTGGTGGCAGAGTGATTAAGAATCCGCCTGCCAATGCAGGGGACATGGGTTCGAGCCCTGGTCCAGGAAGATCTCACATGCTGTGGATCAACTAAGCCCGTGCACCACAACTACTGAGCCTGCGCTCTAGAGCCCGTGAGCCACAACTACTGAGCCCATGTGCCACAACTACTGAAGCCCGTGCACCTAGACCCCATGCTCCACAACAAAAGAAGCCACCGCAATGAGAAGCCAGCGCACCACAACAAAGGTCAGCCCCTGCTCACCACAACTAGAGAAAGCCCGCACGTGCAACAACGAAGACCCAATGCAGCCATAAATAAATAAATAAATAAATAAATTTTTTAAAAAATAAAAATAAAAACCACCTTAAAAGAAGCAAAAGGGCTTCCCTGGTGGCGCAGTGGTTGAGAATCCGCCTGCTGATGCAGGGGACGCGGGTTCGTGCACCGGTGCGGGAAGATCCCACATGCCGCGGAGCAGCTGGGCCTGTGAGCCATGGCCACGGAGCCTGCACGTCCGAAGCCTGTGCTCTGCAACGGGAGAGGCCACAGCAGTGAGAGGCCCGCGTACTAAAAAAATTAAAAAAATTTAAAAAAAAAAGAAGAAGAAGCAAAAAACTGACAAAATTGTAAAGAACTGCAAACCAAAAACTAATGGAAAGTAATAACACAGGGAAACAAGTAGAGCCCTGAAACTGATTTTGTCCTGAGGGCTTTTTGGCTTAGGAGGCAGAAGTTTAACGGAGACTAAACTTTGGCCTCAAAGGGCTCTATCCTCAGAGTTACGGTAAAACAGAAGTAAACCATGTCGCAACCCCCAGAAGACCACAAGGAAAGGTGCCTCGGCACAAAGTAAAAGGGGAGCAGGAGTGAGAACAAGTCCTTGAGAAATTGTGACTGGTCCTCCTGTGGATTTGCAGCCTGATGGGCCAGGAAAATTCAAGCCCCTCTAAGAAAACTGTAAATGAATACATCATGTTAATAGAATAAACAGGAATAATCATCTCAATAGGCATAGAAAAAACATCTGAAAAACTAAATAAACTAGGTACAGAAGGGAACTTTCTCAAGCTGAAAGGCCACCTATCAAAATCACAGTTAATATCATAGTTAAATGGTTAAAAATCAGCTGCTTTCCCCCTAAGATCAGGAGCAACAGAAGGATGTCTGTTCACTCTACTTACCCTCAACAATGCACTGAAGGATCTAGCTAGGGCAATCAGGCAAGAAAAAGAACTAAAAGGCATCCAGATGAGAAAGGATGAGGTAAAACTATCTCTTTTGGCTGATGGCATGATCACACACATAGAAAATCCTAAGGAATTCACAACAAAATGATTAGAGCTAAAATATGAGTTCAGCAAGGTTGCAACACATAAGATCAATATATAAAAATCAACTGTATTTCTATATACTAGCAATGGGAAATCCAAAAATGAAATTAAGAGAACAATTTTATTTATAATAGCGTCGAAAAAGGTTAAAATACTTAGGAATAAAATGAACAGAAGAAGTGCAAGACTTCTACACTGAAAACTACAAAATATTGTTGAAAGAGATCAAAGACAGCCTAAATTAATGAAGAGCCATCCCTTGTTCATAGTTTGGAAAACTTAACATTGTTATACAGTGCCAACACTGCCCAAACTGACCTACAGATTCAGCACAACCGCTAACTAAATTCCAGTTGGCTTTTTGGCAGAAATGATAAGAAACTCCTAAAATAAATACAGAAATGCAAAGCCGAAACAATCTTGAGCCAAAACAATCTTGAAAAAAGATAAAGTTGGAGGACTTGCACTTTCTGATTTCAAAACTACAATAATTAATTACTACAAAGATTAAGACTTTGTGGTACTAGCATAAAGACACACATACATACATATCAATAAAAAATAACTGAGAGCCCAGAAATAAACCATCACATTTATGGTCAAAAGATTTTCAAATAGGATGCCATGACCATTCAATGGAGAAAGAATACCCTTTTCTACTAATGGTGCTTAGACAACTGGATTAGGCAATGGATACTTAGGTATGACACCAAAAGCACAAGGAACCAAAGAAAAAATAGACAAACCAGACCTCATCAAAATTAAGAACTTTTGTGCTTCAAAATATATAATCAAGGGCTTCCCTGGTGGCGCAGTGGTTGAGAATCCGCCTGCCGATGCAGGGAACGCGGGTTCGTACCCCGGTCCGGGAAGATCCCACATGCCGCAGAGCGGCTGGGCCTGTGAGCCATGGCCGCTGAGCCTGCGCGTCCGGAGCCTGTGCTCCGCAATGGGAGAGGCCACAACAGTGAGAGGCCCACGTACCACAAAAAAAAAAAAAAAAAAAAATATATATATATATATATATATATATATATATATATATATATATATATATATATATATATAAAATCAAGAATATAAAAGGTAAACCCACAACACAGGAGAAAGTATATGCAAATCATATCTAATAATGGACTTATATCTAGACCATGTAAAGAATTCTTACAATTCAATAATAAAAAGACAAATAGCCCAATTAAAAAACAAGCAAAGGGGACTACCCTGGTGGTGCAGTGATTAAGAATCCGCCTGCCAATACAGGGGGCACGGGTTTGATCCTTGGTCTGGGAAAATCCCACATGCCATGGAGCAACTAAGCACGAGCACCACAACTACTGAGCCCATGTGCCACAATTACTGAACATTCTGGCAGTTCCTCAAAACTTATACATATAATTACCCAATGACCCAGGAATTCCAATCCTAGGTATACAGTAAAAATAAAAACACATCCACACAAAACACTGCACACGAATGTTCCTAACAGCATTATTTATAAAGGCCAAAAAGTAAAAACAATCAGAATGTTGATCAGTTGATGAAAGAATAAATAAAATATAAAACATGGCTTATTTGTACACTGGAATATTAGTTGGCATTAAAAAGGCATGAAGCAAGAGCAGACAACAGCAAGCTGGCAGAATAGAAAGTCCCCACATTATTTCCCTCACAGAGATACCAAACTAACAATACATGCATCAAAACACCTTTGTGAGTACTCTAGAAATCAGTTAAGAATAAGTTACACTACCCCAGGGCAAGTGCAAAGCCAAGAACAATAGCACTGAAATGGATTACAAGAGCCAATTCACTTTATCTGAAATTCCCACTCAGAAGCAAGCACAGCTGAGCTCCCCCTCAAAGCTGGGGAGTGGAGGATGGGGATGTTCAACATTCCAGCTTTTCATAGGGCTGCCCAAGGGGCCGGTTTCTGTCTAACCTGACTGGGAGCACAAACAGAAGGCACACAGTTTGGACTCCTGGGGGCACTGAAAACAAATGAAAGAGTGGGCAGCATGTTGTGGAACCAGAGCGCCTGTATGACACAGACAGAGGCCAGCAGGGCTTGGTAAGATTGGAAGAAGGCACTCAACTCTTGGCTTCTCTCTACAAAGGGAGGGAAAGAAGGGAGCATTTGGCAATCCAGATTTTTAGAAAACTGCCCAAGGGACTAGTATCTGTTTTGCCTGCTTCTGGGAGCTGACAGAGAGCCAACATGCTTCAGATACCTAGGGACTATTGAGAATTAAAGAGAGTGAGAAAGCTTGTTGCAGTAGCAATGGCTAACCTGCAGTACTGCAGAAAAACACTAGAAGAAGCAAGAGATTAGGAGCTCCTGAAAAAGAAACGGACAAACCTCTCTAATTAGGAAACTACACACACAAGCCAGAGAAGCCCATCCTCAAAAAAAAGGTTCCAGAGGTCCCCAGAATCCCTAGCCAAGGTGATTGGTGAGTTTTCCCCTGTATGAAGCCAGTGTCAAACACATAAAACTCGGGCTTCTCTGGTGGCGCAGTGGTTGGGGAGTCCGCCTGCCGATGGAGGGGATACGGGTTCGTGCCCCGGTCCGGGAGGATCCCGCGTGCCGTGGAGCGGCTGGGCCCGTGAGCCATGGCCGCTGAGCCTGTGCTCCACAACGGGAGAGACCACAACAGTGAGAGGACTGCGTACCACAAAAAACAAACAAACAAACAAACAAAACACATAAAACTCAGGGGAAGGGGACTTCCCTGGTGGTCCAGTGGTTGAGACTCCGTGCTTCCACTACAGGGGGCATGAGTTCAATCCCTGGTTGAACTAAGATTCCTACATGCTGCGCCACACAGCCAAAAACAAAAACAAACCCCAAAAAACTCAGGGGAAAAAACTCATGAAGTACATGAAGAAACTAGGAAACATGGCCCAAAGGATCAAAATAAATCTCCAGAAACTAACAGAGATCTATGAATTATGGGAAAGAATTCAAAACAATTGTATTAAGGAAGCTCAATGATCTACAAGAAAACACGGATAACTAAAAGAAACCATGAAAACAGTAACATGAACAACTGAGAGTATCAGCAAGACAGAAACTATAAAAAGGAACCAAACAGAAATTCTGGAGCTAAAGAACATAATAACTGAATTGAAAAATTCAATAGAGAGATTAAACAACAGACTTAAGCATAGGACAGAATCAGCAAACTCAAACACAAGTCATTTGAAATTAACAAGTCAAAGAAAAAAGAATGAAGCAAACCAATCCACACATTATGAGAGTTCCAAAAGGAGAAGAGAATTTGAATAAATTATGGTCAAAATTTTCCCAAATCTGAAAAAGGAAATGGGGCATCTCATATCAGAAGCTGAAGATCTCCAGCCAGAATGAACTCAAAGAGGCTCACAGTGAGACACATTATAATCAAACTATCAAAAGACAAAGACAAAGAGAGAATCTTGAAAGAAGTGAGAAAAGCAACTAGTCAAGGACAAGGGAACTCACATTAGATTATCAGTGGAAACCTTACAGGCCAGAAGAGAGTGGCATTCAAAGTGCTAAAATTTTAAAACTTCCAACCGAGATTACTATAATCTGGAAAACTGTCCTTCAAAAATGAAGATGAGGGCTTCCCTGGTGGCACAGTGGTTGAGAGTCTGCCTGCCGATGCAGAGGACACAGGTTCGTGCCCCGGTCCGGGAGGATCCCACATGTCTCGAAGCGGCTAGGCCCGTGAGCCATGGCCGCTGAGCCTGTGAATTCGGAGGCTGTGCTCTGCAATGGGAGAGGCCACAACAGTGAGAGGCTCGCGTACCGGAAAAAAAAAAGAAGATGATGAAATGAATTTTCTAAAACAAAATCTGGGACTTCCCTGGTGGTCCAGTGGTAAAGAACCACCTTCCAATGCAGGGGACACAGGTTCGATCCCTGGTCAGGGAACTAGGATCCCACATGCTGCAGGGCAACTAAGCCCACGCATCACAACTACTGAGCTCGAGCACCTCAGCGAGAGAGTCCGTGTGCTGCAACTACAGAGCCCACATACCACAACTAGAGAGAGAAAACCCACACACCACCACTAGAGAGAAGTCTGGTACCACAACGAAGAGCCTGCGTGCCACAACTAAAGATCTCACACGCCTCAACGAAGACCCTGCATGCCACAACTAAGACCTGATGCGAACTTCCCTGGTGGCGCAGTGGTTAAGAATCCACCTGCCAATGCAGGGGGACACAAGTTCGAGCCCTGGTGCAGGAAGATCCCACATGCCATGGAGCAACTAAGCCCGTGTGCCACAACTACTGAGCCTGCACTCTAGAGCCCGCGAGCCACAACTACCAAGCCCATGTGCCACAACTACTGAGCCCACGTGCCACAATTACTGATGCCTGCGTGCCTAGAGCCCATGCTCTGCAACAAGAGAAGCCACTGCAATAAGTCCGTGCACTGCAACAAAGAGTATCCCCCGCTCGCTGCAACTAGAGAAAGCCCACGCGCAGCAACAAAGACCCAGAGCAGCCAAAAAATAAAATAAATTTATTTTTTTTAAAAAAGGACCTGACACAGCCAAAACTATAAATTAAATAAATATTTTTTAAATGTAAAACAAAAGCTGAGTTCATAACCACAAGCTCTCCTTTACAAAAAAATGCTAAAAGGAGTCCTAAAAGTTGAAACAAAAGGCCATTAGGCAGCAACACCAAGGCATATAAAATAAAAATAGCTGATAAAGGTAAATATATAGACCAATACAATACTGTAATACTATAATGGTGGCATATAAAGCACTTTTAAGTCTGGTATTGAATTTAAAAGACAATACCATAAGAAATAACTATAATTATAGAACTATGTTAATGAATACACGTAATTTGTGACATCAATAACAAAGTGGGAATGGGGAGATGTAAAAGAGTTTTTGTACACAATTGAAGTTACATCATTACCAGCTCCAAACAGTTTGCTATAACTATAAAATGTTTTATGTGGGCTTCCCTGGTGGCACAGTGGTTGAGAATCTGCCTGCCAATGCAGGGGACACGGGTTTGAGCCCTGGTCTGGGAAGATCCCACATGCTGTGGAACAACTAGGCCTGTGAGCCACAATTACTAATAAGCCTGCACGTCTGGACCCTGCACTCCGCAACAAGAAAGGCCACGATAGTGAGAGGCCCACGCACCACGATGAAGAGTGACCACCGCTTGCCACAACTAGAGAAAGCCCTTGCACAGAAACGAAGACCCAACACAGCCATAAATAAATAAATAAATAAATTTTTTAAAAAAATGTTTTATGTAAGCCCCATGGTAACCACAAAGAAAATACCTACAGAAGATAAAATCAGAAAGAAATCAAAGTATATCAATATAAAAAAAAATCAAAGAAATACAAAGGAGGGCTGCAAGAGAGATAAGAGGGACAAATTAGCTGCAAGACAGAAAACAATTAAAATGGCAATAAGTCCTTCCCTGTCAATAATTTCTTTGAATGTAAATGGGTTAAACTGCTCGATCAAAAGACATAGCGTGGCTAAATGGACTAAAAAAAACAAGATGCAACTATATTCATTCTACAAGATAACATCACCTTAGATGTAAAGACATATGTAGACTGAAACCAAAAGGATGAAAGATATTACATGCAAACGAGAGCAGAGGTAGCCATAGTTGAACAAAATAGACAAGCCAATACTATCTCTAGAGGCAAATAAGGACATTATATAATGATAAAAGAATCAATTTACCAGGAAAATAAACAATTATAAACATATTTTAAAAGATAACAATCATAAACAATCAAAAATAAATATGTATGTAACATCAGAACACACAAATATATGAAGAAAACACTAACAGAAATGACAGGAGAAACAGACAGTAAAACAATAACAGTAGAGTTTAGGGACTTCTCTGGTGAAACAGTGGCTATGACTCCACGCTCCCAATGCAGGGGGCCCAGGTTCGATCCCTGGTCAGGGAACCAGATCCCATATGCATGCCGCAACTAAGGAGCCCATGAGCCACAACTAAGACCTGGCGTAACCTAAATAAATAAATAAATAAATATATTTTTAGAAGAGTTCAGTACTCCGCTTTCAATAACAAAGACAACAACCAGACAGAAGATCAATATGAAAAACAGAGAACTTGAACATCACTGTAGACCAACGTGACCTAACAGAAAAATACAGAACACTCAACCTTATAGCAGCAGAATACACATTCTTCTCAAACACACAGGGAACATTTTCCAGGATAGATCACATAATAGATCATAAAACAAGCCTTAACAAATTTAAAAATACTGAAATCACACCAAGTATCTTTCCCAATCACAATGGAATGAAATTAAAAATGAAGAGCAGTTGGGAAATAAAAAATTCACAAATATGTGGAAATTAACACTCTTGAATAACAAATTGGTCAGAGAAGAAATCTCCTCCCTCAAATTAGAACATACTCTGAGACAAATGGAAACAATAACACAATATACTAAAACTTATGGGATGTAGCAAAAAGAAGTACTAAAAGGCAAGTTTACAGCACAAAGTGCTTACATAAAGAAGAAAGAAAGATCTCAAATAAACAACCTAACTTTACATTCAAGGAATAAGAAAAATAATAAGCACAAAGTTTATTTGCAAAGAGAAAGAAGTAATAAATATTAGAGCAGAAATAAACGAAAGAGAATTTTTTAAAAATATAAACAAAACTAAGAGTTTGTTTTTTAAAGATCAACAAAATTGACAAGACTTTAGCTAGATGGAGAGAGTGAGGGAGACACAAATAATGAAAACCAGAAATTAGAGAAGACATTTCAATGGAAGCCACAGAAACAGAAGTTTAAGAGACTACTATGAACTATTATATGCTAACAAATTGGATAACCTACAAGAGTTGGATAAATTTCTAGAAACATGCAATCCACCCAGACTCAATCATGAAGAAATAGAAAACCTGTAGTAAGGAGATTAAATCAGTCATCAAAAACTTCCCAAGAAAGAAGAGCCCCAGGATCAGATGCCTCCACTAGAGAATTCTACCAAGCATTTAAATAAGAATTAATCCTGAGCCTTCTCAAACTCTTCCAAAAAATGGAAGAGGGGGGAGCCAGACAAATACATGTTAATTTAAAAAAAAAAAGACATACCAATATCCCTTATGAACACTTATGTAAAAAATTCTCACCGAATTAGCAAACTGAATTCAACAGCAGCACTTAAAAAGGATTATACACCATGACCAAGTGGGACTCATTCCTGGGATGGAAGGATGGTTCAACATACAAAAATCAATAAATGTAATACAACACATTAAAAGAAGGAAGAAAATCACATGATCATCTCAATTGATGCAGAAAGGCTTGACTACATTCAACACATTTTCCTGATAAAAAACACTCAACTAGGAACAGAAGGAAATAGTCTAAAATAAAGGTCATTTATGAAAATCTCACAGCTAACAGACAGTCCATGGTGAAAGACTGAAAGCTTTTTCTCTAAGATCAGGAAGAGGCCAGAATGCCCATTCTTGACACTTCTATTTAACACAATACTAGAAGTCCAATTAGGCAAGAATTAGAAATAAAAGGCACCCAAATTGGAAAGGGAAAAGTAAAATGATCTCTGTTCATAGATGACATGACCTAATGTAAAGAAAAGCCTAAATATTCCACAAAAAAGCTGTAAGAATATAAATGAATTCAGTAAAGCTGCAAGATAGAAAAATCAACATTCAAAAATCACTTGTGGGACTTCCACAGTGGTTAAAAATCTGCCTGCCAATGCAGGGGACATAGGTTCGAGCCCTGGTCCAGGAAGATTCCACATGCCGCAGAGCAACTAAGCCAGTCCATCCCAACTACTGAGCATGTACTCTAGAGGCCACGAGCCACAAGTACTGAGCCCACATGTCACAACTACTGAAGCCCTTGCACCCAGAGCCCATGCTCCTCAACAAGAGAAACCAGCGCAATGAGAAGCTTTGCCCTTTGCTTTGCCACAACTAGAGAAAGCCCTCACACAGAAACGAAGACCCAACACAGCAAAAATAAATTAATTAATTAATAAACTCCTACCCGCAACATCTAAAAAAAGAGTGGCCCCTGCTCACCGCAACTAGAGACAGCCCACGCACAGCAACAGAGACCCAACGCAGCCATAAATAAATAAATAAATAAATAAATAAATAGATAGATAGATAAATAAATAAATAAATAAATAAATTTTAAAAATCAGTTGTGTTTCTATACACTAATAATGAACAATTCGAAAAGGAAATTAAGAAAACAATCCCACTTATAATAGCATAAAAAAGAATAAAAACACTTAGGAATAAACTTAACCAAGGAAGTGAAAGAGTTGGGCACTTAAACTATAAAACATTGCTGAAAGAAATTAAAAACATAAATAAATGGAAAGACATCCTGTGTTCATGGATTCAAAAGACTTAACATTAACAAAATGTCAATACTACTCAAGCGATCTTCAGATTCACTGCTCTATCAAAATCCCAATGGCATTTTTTGCAGAAATAGAAAAAAGACATCCTAAAATTCACATGAAATCTCAATGGACCCCAAATAGTCAAAATAATCTTGACAAAGAACAAAGATGGTGGAGGACTCACACACTGTGTTTTCAAAACATGTTACGAAGCTACAGTAATCAAAACAATATGATAGGACTTCCCTGGTGGCACAGTGGTTAAGAATCCACCTGCCAATGCATGGGACACAGGTTTTAGCCCTCGTCCGGGAAGATTCCACATGCCGCGGAGCAACTAAGGCCATGCGCCACAACTACTGAGCCTGAACTCTAGAGCCTGTGAGCCACAACTACTGAGCCCAAGTGTCACAACTACTGAAGCCTACGCGCCTAGAGCCCTTGCTCTGCGACGAGAAGCCACCCAATGAGAAGCCCATGCACCGCAACGAAGAGTAGCCCCTGCTCGCCACAACTAGAGAAAAGCCTGCGCGCAGCAACAAAGACCCAACACAGTCAAAAATATTAAATAAATAAATAAATGTAATTGAAAACAAAAAGAAAAACATGGTATTACCATAAAGATAAACATATAGATAATGGAACAAAATAGAGAGCCCGGAAACGAACCCTTACATGTATGGTCAAATTATCTTTGACAAGGGTGCTAAGACTATACAATGCGGAAAAGATAGTCTCTTCAATAAATGGTGTTATGCAACAATGTGCATACAGTTAATACTGTAATATACACTTTAAACTTGTTCAGAGGGTGAATTCATGTGTTTTTTACCATAATAAAGCATTGATACACATGCTAAGTAAAAAAAAAAAAAAAAGTACCACATATTGTATGATTCCATTTACATGAAATGTACAGAACAGGCAAATCTATAAATTGGGGAGAAATGAAGGGAGATTGATAAAGGGTACAAGGTTTCTTTCTGGGGTGATGCAAATGTTCCAAAATTAATCATGTTTATGGATGCACAAGTCTCTGAGTATACTAAAAAACCACTGAAGTTTAAACTTTCAACAGGTGAATTTTATGGTCAGTGAATTATGTTTCAGTAAAGCTGTTAGAATCTACTATGGTAAACAACATTGAAAACTCTTATGTTTAAGGAAAGTCAGTTTTATCCTCAATAACAATATTGTATAATATTATATTTTCAAAGACTCCTGCTGTTTTTCCTTCTGCTGCTAAGGAAGGATACCCTGGTACTTCAGATTTTTAAAACTTTATTCTCAAACCTCATTCCAGAAGGGATGCAAGACATCTAAGGCCTTCAAATACGTACTACAGGACACTTTTACATTTTTTCAAAAGCACGTCCCCTTTGTCTACATAACGGGACGACTTTCCTTAAGTTGTAGTCCAAGAGAGCCTGACGTTCAATAAAATCAATTTGCTTTCTGTAAACTAACTAGATTTAAGTCTTAGGCTCAGAGCCTCTCAAATACTTACAATACCAAATTGAGTCCCCCAAAGTTCACAGATTTTAAAAGGTAGGAAATGGGGAGCAGGAACAAAATGTTCTTGAGACTTACTAAAAGCAAAAGAAAAAAGAGCTTCTTGGTAAAACAATTTCTGAAAGTATATGGAAACCTGGTCCTCAAAATTCAGACCCTTCTACATAAAGCCCTTTCTTCATTTCAAGTGATAATCCTTCCCTCCCAACTTACACTTAGGCCTTCCATGAAAACAGACCAACTTCAGAAGGGTATCATTATCATCACTTCCTCTAGTTCCTTTCTTTCACAGTCAGGAGTCCTTACCTGGTTCAGGGAGCTCAGGCTGAGGGGTCAAACTGGGAATTCCTGGCTCCTTTTCCACCTCTTCATTGCTGGCACTGGATTTATCACAAACTTTCAACCGTGGCCCAGCTGAATCTAAGCAGTCAGCATGATTTGGATCTGTCAGTGCATCCTCTAGTATGTTCGTCGAAGGAGGAGGTCTCTGTTCTGGGAACTCATCTCCCTTCTTTACAGGGTCAGCAGGAAGCAAGACCCCAAAGGCACCCTCAGAGTTTTCTTTCTCCCTAAATCTGTTAGTGCGCTTACGAGGTTTAGTGCGCCTTTGGTTTAAACGCTGCCACCGCTTTTTAGGCACCACTTGATTTACACTAGTGGGTTCATCATTCTCACTAATCATTTCAGACTCCAGCTCTGTCCCTTTTCTGTTTTCAAAAGAGGGGTCTTTTTCAGGAACTTTATCAGGGTCAGACTGGTTGACTTTATTATTAAAATTAAGACTGGAAAAATGGGTACCATCTTCACTTGTTAAATGGCCCATTAATTGAAGGGGTTCTTCTTTACCAGGATCTTCTGCCTCACCTCTGGAGGAGCTAGTCTCTGAACCCCTACCCTCTCTGTCTCCCTGCAGTGCAGCTTCAAGAGTCACGGCTGGAAGCTGGTTCAGTTTTCTTTTGCGCTCTGTCTTTAAGGCTTTACGGTTCACTGTGTTCTTTCCCATCTGGGTTGAAAAACCATCTCGTAATTTGGATGGCTTTGATCGACCACAGTTGCGCCTAGTAACACAGTTTGAACGATTTTTGCCAGAAGCAGGGAGGTCTCTTTTATCGGACACCAAGCCAGGTAGGGAGGTAGATAGCTCCCCAGACAGTGCAGAGTCACCCCCACTAGGGCTAGGACGGACTGGATCCTGAGTGCCATCTCCAGTTTTTTCTGAACTGTGAGTGGAGCCTCCTGAAACCAAGACCTTAGAAGCCCCCACAGGACTACTGGTAGAACAGTCCCCAAGACCAGGGCTCCGATAAGAGACCAAGTTCTGAGCAGTCATTAACCGTTGCTCCTTGGTCTTACTATCATGCATATCTTTCAACATCATTAGTAATGTACTGAATTTGTAGTCTGGTTCAATAGGTATATGATTCTGACCAGAGGCAGAAGAAAAAAGTAATGGTTTTGATGGCTTTGACATTCCGGAGTCACTGACATCTTCACTTAAGGATCTATAAGAGAGTTCTTTCAACTCTGACAGAACGTGTTTCACCACTGCTGTTTCTATGTCACTCGAATCCCTGGTTTTCTCATGCATGTTGCTCAGTAGTTTTAGCCCATCCACTTTCCCACTTTTGGAAATGCTGGCCAAAGGAGAGCCTTTGGTATCAGAAGAGCAGCATTTCAAACTGCAGTCCTCATCTGCAACAGGCGGTTCTACTACAACTGGGTTTTCTTTATGTTTGCACTTGATACTTCGGATCTTGGGCTGTTTGCTTTTCGAATGTAACAGAACTTGATTTGTAGCCCCACCTTTTATTATTGAGTTCTCACTGGAAATGCTTGATGGTGTGTTAAATTTTGGAGAAAGACCATCATTTCTAAAATCTGATTGGGGTTTTCGGACAAGAGTTGACACTTTAAGATCAGAGAGATTAACCTGAGACGTCTCAGTTCCAGGCTCTACTGTCTTGGTACAATCCATCAAGTGGTCTGTGTGTGAATTAGTAATGAGGGTCTTCTGCTTTGCTTTTACCTTAGTGTTTGTGGCAGGATACCTAGAATACTTTACCTTTTCATTTTTCTGCACAGGTAACATGTTCTCTGTTCTATCAAAAGCATCTGCAATTTCAAGGACACTGTTATCAGACTCTGAACTATGATCTATGGGATCCAGATCACTGCTTCCATCATCATCAGAAGTGGTACAGATACTAATGGAATCACTTCGCTTTTCTTCATCACCTGCTCCAATATAGCAGAGCTGCACTTTTGAACTACACACCAGACCTCGCTGGAGTTTCTTCTTCTCCCCAGAACGTTTAGAGAGCAAGGCACCCTCAGACAAGCCCAGTAAAGAGTCACAATTTGAAGTCTCAAATTCTTTCTTTGCAGTGTTTTTTGCACAAGAAGAAAATAGGAAACTTCCTGGGGCAGAGCTGGGCCCTGTGAGGCTGTTTGCTATCCGGGAAAGTTCATTAGAGGCCTGATTATCAGATACATCCCCAGAAATAAAGTTCAAGCCAAGGTTCTCTGGAATCTTTCCCCTCCGTTCTTCCTTATGTGCTTCAAATTGCATGTGGCCCTTTTTCACACTAGTCCTTTTTGGATTATCAGAGCTCTTTCTGGCTAGAGACTTAGCACAAGGTTTTTCCTTCTCATCTGCAGAATGTTCAGAGTCAAAAGCCAGAGATTTCAAGCAGCCATTAAGCAATAGGTCATGTTCTGATTCGGGGTCATTTGTACAGTCCTCAAATGGCATATCCTCCTCACTGTCCAACTTGAGTGAACTGGTGACACATTTTCGGTTCTTCGACCCTTTGGGAACATCATACTGCTCAGCAAGACCAACACTGGCTTCCCATTTACTCAAAATTTTCTGAGGAACCTTAAATTTAAAGAGAAAAAGATTATCACTAGTCTAAGAAATAGAAGGGGAAACAGGGAGATGATCAGTGAACACCTCTCAAATCAGAAGCTTTTCCAAGCCTTGTTGTGCTTCTTCAAGGCTCTTTTATGGGACTGCCAGGTGGTTAACACCGACAGTTCACCCAGAACTTAGCTAATGGGGATTCCTCAACACTACTTCCACCACTAAGATCTATCATTGGAGAAAGACTGATCCCATAAACCCTCCACTCCCCTTACCATTAAAAGCACAAAAGAGTGGACCATAAATTAGACGACAACATTACATTACTAATCAACATTATATTACTAAATCAAGGAATAACCAGACCATTCCTACTCACCCCTCCAACCTTAGAATAAAGATTTCCTTCCTGACTTATGAAGGCCAAGCACTTGGCTCAGTTACATAAAAGAGAAAGCAAAAGGCTAAAGAAAGGAGATGCATGTGGAAAAACCAGGACTGGAGAAATGAATAAGTCAGACCTGCCCTAGAAGAAATGAAATTTGGAACTCTGGTTATCACCAGGCCCTTGGCTAATCAAATTCTTTTATACATGTTACCTACAATCTGGATTATAGGGACTTGCCTGGTGGTGCAGTGCTTAACATTCCTCCTGCCAATGCACGGGAAAGGGGTTCGATCTCTGGTCCTAGAAGATCCCCCATGCCGTGGAGCAACTAAGCCCATGCGTCACAACTACTAAGCCCTCATGTCACAACTACTGAAACCCGTGGACCTAGAGTCTGTGCTCTGCCACAAAAGAAGCCACCGCAATGAGAAGCCCGCACACTGCAACAAAGAGTAGCCCCTGCTTGCTGCAACTAGAGAAAGCCCACGTGCAGCAACAAAGACCCAACAGAGCAAAAAGGAAAATTTAATTAATTAATTAATTTTCTTTTAAATCTGGATTATAACCAAGCAGTGTCCTGGGCTTAACCATGTAGTCCAGAGACAACAATATACCCTGGATATATAACAAGTTACATATGCTCTTTTCTTGATTCCTCACAGCATAAGGACATTGAGGCTCTGTGAAATATACCTAATTTTCAAGACTCTTATTTCCCTCCCTGGCTTCATACAATAAATGTCAATCAAGGTTCTATCAGTTAGTGTTCACAAATACTTTAATACTTGTGAAAGGTCATGTTCTGCTGACCACGTAAAAATTAAGGCCACTTATACAGGAAGCCTCCTCTTATAAAGCAATAAACTGATCATCTGGTTTACTTTACACAAAAACACCCACCCACTGACTTTCTAACTATGACCACAGTAAATCAATTTTCCAGAACCTGAAAGCCCTAGAGAACTCCTCTGAAAAGGGGGTTGGTTAATCTACATAGTTAAAGGCTTGACACAAAAACTCTGACACCTCCCCACCACCAACCATCCAAAGTATTAGAAAGGATGAAGTTATTCTCTTCTATTCTATCCTAACAATAACACACACTAGTTGTTTCAGAGCATCAGACATATAAAATATTTATTTCTAATCCTCACAACAGTTTGACAAGGTACACATTATTACATTAGTTTTAGAGAGGAAGGAACTCCAGTTGGAAACAGTAGGGACTGCATACTGACTAAAAATTATCCTAACTGTGATTCTTATAAAATAGCCTATAAGTCTGAAACACAAATCTAAGAGGAATTATTTCCCCTTCTAGAATAGACTATAAAGGAGTATCAAAAGAAACAGCCAAAACTTTAACACATCAAGCAAACGAAACAAAAACATCACATTCTTTATTAAAACATAACCAGGTTTGAAACTGCTTAAGCCTTAACAACCACACACAAAAACCAAAACAACAAACAAAACAAAAATGTTTAAAGTCTTATCTTTCTCATTTTTAAGAGAAATAATTAATCCAGAGAGTGAGAAGTAGAATATTTCATTTTGATTATCATTTTCTTCTTACATCAAATATAACCAAAGATGACTGGCCCATGCCTTTTTGTACTATCACATCTAAGTGACATGGCACAAGTTAACTGAAATCATTTCTCAAAAAATTGAGTATAAATATTTGGAAGGCTAGCCCCATGTCATCCCTGCAAAAACACTTGCTTTCTGCCAATTTTCTCACCAACATCCTACTACCAGAGGAAATAACTTATACTCCAAAAATATAATACTTCTTCTTTGATTGATCCTGTAAACCCTCCCTAACTACCCCCAAGAAGATAATTTGAGAGGGTTTTTTTTTTTTAAATACCTTATGCCTATATCCTTTTTCTTTCTGCTTCCCTCTTCTCCTAAGGACAGGTAGCTCTTCAAATTGATGTCTGCCTTCAAACATGACGATTGCTTTTCCAGCCACCCAGGCTCTCTCAGAAGGATCTCCAAAAGCCTCCACGTAGTACTGTCGATAGGGCCTCCGGTTAGAAACTAGATAAAAATAAAAACCACAGTGTCATTGCTTTAAAAAATTGATATTCATCATCAAAAGAGCAGCCACATAGCAGTGGCCAAAGAAGCCTCTTTTCACTTAAAACTAAAATAAAATAACAACTCAACAAGCTAAAAAACCTGCAGAACAAGAAACTCTGAAGTCGGTCAGATAGAAGGTAAATTTTCAATTTTCAACTTATGTGACAAGAAAATGGTTAAGAGTGTAATGAAAGAATTTAATGGTTTGGTCTGATGATACGCTATATATTCCAAACCAGTTGGTGGTTGATTAGCTAGCTAATCATATAACAAATTAATATAACAACTAAGTTTTTTCTACCATAAATCTATAAAATTTTATACCCTCATTACCAGAAATCACAAAAGGCATATGATAAGCCACAGCATCGGAAATATTATAATCAACCAGAACTAACCACCAAATAAACTCTTAAAACATTATGCTAAAATATAAGGAGGAAGAAATGTTTCAACACCATGCCACGTATGATGTGCTAACATTTATGGCAAAGCTACTCTGGACAAGGTACTACATTAGGTGCTTTGCATGTATTCTTCACAAAAATGAACTCTATAAAATAAGTATAGGGCTTCCCTGGTGGCGCAGTGGTTGAGAGTCCGCCTGCCAATGCAGGGGACACGGATTCGTGCCCCGGTCTGGGAAGATCCCACATGCCATGGAGCGGCTAGGCCTGTGAGCCATGGCTGAGCCTGCGCCTCCAGAGCATGTGCTCCACGACGGGAGAGGCCACAACAGTGAGAGGTCCATGTACCGCAAAAAATAAATAAATAAATAAAATAAAATAAGTATAATCTCTATTTTTTTAAACATCTTTATTGGAGTATAATTGGCTTACAATGGTGTGTTAGTTTCTGCTTTATAACAAAGTGTATCAGTTATACATATACATATGTTCCCATATCTCTTCCCTCTTGCGTCTCCCTCCCTTCCACCCTCCCTATTCCACCCCTCTAGGTGGTCACAAAGCACGGAGCTGATCTCCCTGTGCTATGCGGCTGCTTCCCACTAGCTATCTATTCTACGTATGGTAGTGTATATATGTCCATGCCACTCTCTCACTTTGTCACAGCCTACCCTTCCCCCTCCCCACATCCTCAAGTCCATTCTCTAGTAGGTCTGCATCTCCATTCCCGTCTTACCCCTAGGTTCATCATGACCTTTTTTATTTCTTAGATTCCATATATATGTGTTAGCATACAGTATTTGTTTTTCTTTTTCTGACTTACTTCACTCTGTATGACAGACTCTAGATCCATCCACCTCACTACAAATAACTCAATTTCGTTTCTTTTTATGGCTTAGTAATATTCCATTGTACATATGTGCCACATCTTCTTTATCCATTCATCTGATGAAGGACACTTAGGTTGCTTCCATCTCCTGGCTATTGTAAATAGAGCTGCAATGAACATTTTGGTACATGACTCTTTTTTTTTTTTTTTTTTTGGTGATACGCGGGCCTCTCACTGTTGTGGCCTCTCCTGTTGCGAAGCACAGGCTCCGGACGCGCAGGCTCAGTGGCCACGGCTCACGGGCCCAGCCGCTCCACGGCACGTGGGATCTTCCCGGACCAGGACACGAACCCGTGTCCCCTGCATCGGCAGGCGGATTCTCAACCACTGCGCCACCAGGGAAGCCCCATGACTCTTTTTGAATTATGGTTTTCTCAGGGTATATGCCCAGTAGTGGGATTGCTGGGTCATATGGTAGTTCTATTTGTAGTTTTTTAAGGAACCTCCATACTGTTCTCCATAGTGGCTGTATCAATTTACATTCCCACCAGCAGTGCAAGAGTGTCCCCTTTTCTCCACACCTTCTCCAGCATTTGTTTCTAGATTTTTTGATGATGGCCATATTCTGACCGGTGTGAGATGACATCTCATTGTAGTTTTGATTTGCATTTCTCTAATGATTAATGATGTTGAGCATTCTTTCATGTGTTTGTTGGCAATCTGTATATCTTCTTTGGAGAAATGTCTATTTAGGTCTTCTGCCCATTATTGGATTGGGCTGTTTTTTTAATATTGAGCTGCATGAGCTGCTTGTAAATTTGAGATTAATCCTTTGTCAGCTGCTTCGTTTGCAAATATTTTCTCCCATTCTAAGGGTTGTCTTTTGGCCTTGTTTATGGTTTCCTTTGCTGTGCAAAAGCTTTTAAGTTTCATTAGGTCCCATTTGTTTATTTTTGTTTTTATTTCCATTTCTCTAGGAGATGGGTCAAAAAGGATCTTGCTATGATTTATGTCATAGAGTGTTCTGCCTATGTTTTCCTCTAAGAGTTTGATAGTTTCTGGCCTTACATTTAGGTCTTTAATCCATTTTGAGCTTATTTTTGTATATTTTGTTAGGGAAAGTTCTAACCTCATACTTTTACATGTACCTGTCCAGTTTTCCCAGCACCACTTACTGAAGAGGCTGTCTTTTCTCCACTGTATATTCTTGCCTCCTTTATCAAAGATAAGGTGACAATATGTGCATGGATTTATCTCTGGGCTTTCTATCCTGTTCCACTGATCTACATTTCTGTTTTTGTGCCAGTACCATACTGTCTTCATTAATGTAGCTTTGTAGTATAGTCTGAAGTCAAGGAGCCTGATTCCTCCAGCTCCATTTTTCGTTCTCAAGATTGCTTTGGCTATTCGGGGTCTTGTGTTTCCATACAAATTGTGAAATTTTTTGTTCTAGTTCTGTGAAAAATGCCAGTGGTAGTGTGATTGGGATTGCATTGAATCTGTAGATTGCTTTGGATAGTAGAGTCATTTTCACAATGTTGATTCTTCCAATCCAAGAACATGGTATATCTCTCCATCTATCTGTATCATCTTTAATTTCTTTCATCAGTGTCTTATACTTTTCTTCATACAGGTCTTTTGTCTCCTTAGGTTTATTCCTAGACATTTTATTCTATTTGTTGCAATGGTAAATGGGAGTGTTTTCTTAATTTCACTCTCAGATTTTTCATCATTAGTGTATAAGAATGCCAGAGATTTCTGTACATTAATTTTGTATCCTGCTACTTTACCAAATTCATTGATTAGCTCTAGTAGTTTTCTGGTAGCATCCTTAGGATTCTCTATGTATAGTACCATGTCATCTGCAAACAGTGACAGCTTTACTTCTTCTTTTCCTATTTGGATTCCTTTTATTTCTTTTTTTCCTCTGATTGCTGTGGCTAGAACTTCCAAAACTAGGTTGAATAAGAGTGGTGAGAGTGGGCAACCTTGTCTTGTTCCTGATCTTAGTGGCAATGGTTTCAGTTTTTCACCATTGAGAACAATGCTGGTTGTGGGTTTGTCATATATGGCCTTTATTATGTTGAGGAAAGTTCCCTCTATGCCTACTTTCTGCAGGTTTTTTATCATAAATGGGTGTTGAATTTTGTCAAAAGCTTTCTCTGCATCTATTGAGATGATCATATGGTTTTTCTCCTTCAGTTTGTTGATGTGGTATATCACGTTGATTGATTTGCGTATATTGAAGAATCCTTGCATTCCTGGAATAAACCCCACTTGATCATGGTGTATGATCCTTTTAATGTGCTGTTGGATTCTGTTTGCTAGTATTTTGTTGAGGATTTTTGCATTTATGTTCATGAGTGATATTGGCCTGTAGTTTTCTTCTTTGTGACATCTTTGTCTGGTTTTGGTATCAGGGTGATGGTGGCCTCGTAGAATGAGTTTGGGGGTGTTTCTCCCTCTGCTATCTTTTGGAAGAGTTTGAGAAGGATAGGTGTTAGCTCTTCTCTAAATGTTTGACAGAATTCGTCTGTGAAGCCATCTGGTCCTGCGCTTTTGTTTGTTGGAAGATTTTTAATCACAGTTTCAATTTCAGTGCTTGTGATTGGTCTGTTCATATTTTCTATTTCTTCCTGATTCAGTCTCTGCAGGTTGCGCATTTCTAAGAATTTGTCCATTTCTTCCAGGTTGTCCATTTTATTGGCATAGAGTTGCTTGTAGTAATCTCTCATGATCTTTTGTATTTCTGCAGTGTCAGTTGTTACTTCTCCTCTTTCATTTCTAATTCTATTGATTTGGTCTTCTCCCTTTTTTTCTTCATGAGTCTGGCTAATGGTTTATCAATTTTGTTTATCTTCTCAAAGAACCAGCTTTTAGTTTTATTGATCTTTGCTATCGTTTCCTTCATTTCTTTTTCATTTATTTCTGATCTGATCTTTATGATTTCTTTCCTTCTGCTAAATTTGGGGGTTTTTTGTTCTTCTTTCTCTAATTGCTTTAGGTGTAAGGTTAGGTTGTTTATTCATATAATCTCCATTTTATAGACAGAATAATCAATCCAATTACTTCAGAGAGAGCAAATTCAGAGTGAAACACTGGTTTTTCAGAGAAAGTGGAACTTGATATTTCAAACTACAGAAATTTTTTTTAAAAAAGGAAATCTCAACAGCCCCCTCCCCCCCAAAATCCACTTATTCTATAGTTTCTTGGCTGTCCAAAGTTCTATGCATACAATTACCAAAAATAAAAACAATACAAATCTCATCCAGAAAAGATTATAATCAAATTTACCTAGTATATGTCATCTTCTACACACTTACCATCTTTACATTTTTCATACCAGTAAAAAATGTCACAAAAGAAATATAGTCAGGGTTACACAGGTGTAATGATTTGTCTCTATTTAGAAAAGGAAATCATTTTATATAAAAATTCACTTTAACTCACACTGAATTACAACCTGGAAAAATTTTGTTTTATTGTACATTTTAAAAACAAGTTCTGGGGGCTTCCCTGGTGGCGCAGTGGTTGAGAGTCCTCCTGCTGATGTTGGGGACACGGGTTCGTGCCCCCGTGTGGGAGGCTCCCGCGTGCCGCGGAGCGGCTGGGCCCGTGAGCCATGGCCGCTGAGCCTGCGTGTCCAGAGCCTGCGCTCCGCAACGGGAGAGGCTGCAGCAGTGAGAGGCCCGCGTACGGCAAAAAAAAAAAATAATACATTAATTTTTAAAAAAAAATAAAAAATAAAAAGAAGTTCTATAAAAAAAAAAAAAAACCTGAACTCCTTAATCTCTACCTACTAAATTAAACCCTTCAATAGAAACCACCTATAAAGGGGGATTAAATGTATGTGTATATATACACATACATACATACACACACACACACACACACACACAGACACACAGAGGTTCTTAAAGTCGTCTGAAAAGTAAATCATTCACCCATAAATAAGTAAATTCATCTAACACAGACTGAACATTTATGATGTGCCAGCACTATACAGAGGACTGAAAAGAACTCATTGCCTGGTGGGTGAGAGATGTACAGTATAAAGAGATTATGGTAAAACAGCATGCTAATTGCGATAACACGAACATTCACTTTTTTAAATAAATTTTTCAAGTATTTCTTGAGTACACTGTATTTTATCATTTGATAGTATCTATTGGTGATGGCATTTTTTTTAATTGAGATATAACTGATGGATAACATTAGTTTCAGGTATACAACATAATGATTCAGTATTTATATATATTGCAAAATGACCCCCACAATGTCTAGTCAACATCCGTCACCATACGTAGTTATAAAAAGATTTTTTCTTGTGATGAGATCTTTTAAGATCTACTACTCTCTTAGCAAATTTTAAATATACAATACAGTATTAACTACAGTTGCCATGCTGTACATTACATCCATGTGACTTATTTCTTTTATAAATGGAAGTTTATAACTTTTGACCCCTTTCACCCATTTTGCTCCTCCAGTCTGTTCTCAGTATCTATGAACTTGGTTTTGTTTTTTCAATTTTGGTTTTTTTAGATTCCACATATAAGTTAAGATCATATAGTATTTATAATTTCTGTCTGATTTATTTCACTTAGTAAAATGCCCACCAGGTACATCCATGTTGTCACAAATGGCAAGGTTTCATTCTTTTGTATGGCTGAATAATATTCAATTGTGATATATACCACATTTTCAATACCTATTCATCTATTGATGGACACTTAGTTGTTAACATTCACTTTTTTAAAAGTGAAAAATCATTAACTGGAGGACAAATGGGACACCTGAGCATAAAATTTAAAGGTAAACAGTCTGCTGAGGGGAGAATTCCTATATAAGGACATAGAACCCTCAAAGACATGAATGAATAATAAAACGAATGAAATAGCTAGGAACTGCAATTAGTTCAAAACACTAAATCATAAAGTGAAAGGAAAGGGAAACTAAGCAGGTAAGCAGTGACCAGACGTGAACAGCTTGGATACCATGTTAAGAGTTTGACCACTGGGACTTCCCTGGTGGTCTGTGGTTAAGACTCTGCGCTTCCAACACAGGGGGCACAGGTTCGATCCCCCGTCGAGGAACTGAGATCCCACGTGCTGCACTAAGACCCTCCATGTTAAGAGTTTGACCATTATCCTGTTGACCCTGAACCTCATTTAAACTGTGGAACCACAGGCTCAGTTTTCCATCTTAGAAAGATAAGTCTCCTTGACCTCTGAATAACACATTTAACAGGAAACAGGGAGGAAACTCAGGAGACCAGAGATTACCAAAAGAGTATATACTCAAGATGACTAAAACCTAAACTAAGGTGGTAGCAATGGGAATTAAAAGAACAAAATAGGGCTTCCCTGGTGGCGCAGTGGTTGAGAATCCGCCTGACGATGCAGGGGTCACGGGTTCGTGCCCTGGTCCGGGAAGATCCCATATGCCGCGGAGCAACTAAGCCCGTGAGCCATGGCCGCTGGGCCTGCGCGTCTGGAGCCTGTGCTCCGCAATGGGAGAGGCCACAGCAGTGAGAGGCCCGCATACCACAAAAAAAAAAAAAAAAAAAAAAAAAAAGAACAAAATATGAAAGATTTTTTAAGAAGACAAATCAAAAGGACTAGATATTAATTAAAAGTCAGATAGAATGTGACCACCTAGAGGCGTGCGATAGGGAGGGTGGGAGACGCAAGAGGGAAGAGATATGGAACATATGTGTACGTGTAGCTGATTCACTTTGCTATAAAGCAGAAACCAGCACACCATTGTAGAGCAATTATACTCCAATAAAGATGTTAAAAAATAATAATAATTAAATTAAATTACATGTTATTTTTTTTAAAAGTCAGATAGAAAAGATTCTTGAACACCAATGTTTATAGCAGAATTATTCACAATAGCCAAAAGGTGAAAGCAACCCAAATGTCCACTGAAGGATGAAAGGATGAACAAAATGGAACATTATACATCAACGGAACATTATAGAGCCTTACAAATGAATGATACTCATAATACAACATGGATGAACCGTAAAGACATCATGCTAAGTGAAATAGGCCAGACACAAATGGACAAATACTGCATGATTCCACTTATATGAAGTATCTAGAATAGTCAAACCCATAGATTAAGTAGAATAGTATTTACAAGGGACTGAAGGTTATTGTTAAATTGTTAACAGAGTTTCAGTTTAGGAATATGAAAAAGTTCTGGAGATGGATAGTGGTAATAATTGCATAAAAATGTGAATGTGCTTAATGCCACTAAACTGTAAACTAAAAATGGATAAAATGATAAAATTATGTTACATATATTTTTTTACCACACAAAAAGTCAGATAACAATTGGTAGTAAGGATATAGACAGATTAAAACCCTCATCCACTGCTGATGAGAATGTAAAATGGTACAGCAGCTTTTCAAAACAGTCTGGCAGACCTAGCTCTTCCACTCCCAGGTATTTATCTGAAGAACACAAAAATCCTAATTCAAAAAGATATATGCCAGCTTCCCTGGTGGTGCAGTGGTTAAGAATCCACCTGCCAATGCAGGGGACACAGGTTCGAGCCCTGGTCCAGGAAGATCCCACATGCCATGGAACAACTAAGCCCATGCACCACAACTACTGAGCCTACGCTCTAGAGCCCACATGCTACAACTACTGAGCCTACATGCCACAACTACTTAAGCCCATGTGCCTAGAGCCCGTGCTCTGCAACCAAAAGAAGCCACCACAATGAGAAGCCCACGACTGCAACTAAAGAAAGCCCATGTGCATCAACAAAGACCCAACATATCCAAAAATCAATTAATTTTTTTTAAAAAGATATATGTACCCCTATGTTCACTGAAGTGTTATTTATAACAGCCAAGATATGGAAACAACCTAAGTATCCACTGATGGATGAACGGATAAAGAAGATATGGTATATACTCACAATGGAGTATTACTCAGCCACAAAAGAATGAAATCCTGCCATTTGCTATACTGATGGACCTTGAAGGTATTTTGCCAAGTGAAATAAATCAGACAGAAAGATAAATACCATATGATTTCACTCACATGTGGTATCTAAAAAACATAACAAGTGAACAAACAAAATAAAACAAAAACTCATATATAGAGATCAGATTAATGATTACCAGAGGGGAAGGGAGCTGGGCAAAATGGGTGAACGGGGGAGACTGTATGGTGATGGATAATAATTAGACTTGTGGTGCTGTACACCTGAAATTTATATAAAAAATTTAAATTAAAAAAAAATGTCAGGGGGCTTCCCTGGTAGTGCAGTAGTTAAGAATCCATCTGCCAATGCAGGGGACACGGGCTTGAGCCCTGGTCCGGGAAGATCCCACATGTTGCAGAGCAACTAAGCCCGTGCACCACAACTACTGAGCCTGCACTCTACAGCCACAACTACTGTACCCGCATGCTACAACTACTAAGCCTGAGCTCTAGAGCCTGTGCATCTAGAGCCTGTGCTCTTCAATAAGAGAAGCCACGGCAATGAGAAACCCATGCACCACAAGGAAGAATAGCCCTCACTCGCTGCAACTAGAGAAAGCCCACATACAGCAACAAAGACCCAACACAGCCAAAAATAAATAAATAAAAAAATTAAAAAAAAAAAAAGTCAGGGAATTCCCTGGTGGCCCAGTGGTTAGGACTCGGCACTCTCACTGCCAGAGTCTGGATTCCACCCCTGGTTGGGGAACTAGGTAAGATCCCACAAGCTGGTGTGGCCGGGGCAGGGGGGTGGGGGTGTAGCCAGGCAGTACCTCAAAAAGTCAAACAGAGTTACCATTAGAGCCAGCAAGTCCACAAGTCCACTCCTGGGTATAAACCCAAAAGATAAGAAATATATGTCCACATAAACACTTATACATGAATACTCACAGCAGCACTGTTCGTAATAGCTAAAAGGTGGAAACAGTCCAAATGCCGATCAAGTGATAAATTTATAAATAAAACATATAATATTTCATACAATGGAGAGCCCATGTGCTCTGTACCCTGAGCACCACAGCTACGGGGCCCATGCGCCCTGTAGCCCGCAGGCCACAACTAGAGAGAAGCCCGCACGCTGCTGCAACAACAGATCCCATGTACCTCAAGGAAGATCCCATGTGCTGCAACTAAGACCCAATGCAGCCAAAAAAATAAAAGGAATGCAGTACTGATACATGGATAGATCTTAAAAACATTATGTTGAATAAAAAAAGTAGTCACAAAGGACATACTATATAATTCCATTTATATTAAATATACAGAATAGGCAAATCTATAGAGACAGAAAGATGACTACTGGTTGCTTAGGGCAAAGGGGTACGGGATGTAAAAAGATTAGGGGGAAGATGGACATGGGTTTTCTTTTCCTCCTCCTCTTCTTTTTTTTTTTAATATTTACTTATTTATTTGGCTGTGCTGGGTCTTAGTTGTGGCACTCGGGATCTTTGTTGCAGAATGCAGCTCATAATTGTGACACGTGGGATCTTTTAGTTGTGGCATGCAGACTTCTTAGTTGTGGCATGCATGCGGGATCTAGTTCCCCCGCCAGGGATCGATCCCGGCCCCCTGCATTGGGAGCGTGGAGTCTTACCCACTGGACCACCAGGGAAGTCCCCATGGAGTTCTTTTTGGGGTGATGAAAATGTTCTAAAATTTACTGGTTACACAACTCCGTGACTTACCAAAACCACTTAATTGTATACTTTAAAGGGGTGAATTGTATGCTATATGAATTACATCTTAATAAAGCTGTTTTAAAAAAAGAAAAAAGACTTAATTGTATAGGACACAAGAAGGAAGAAAGGGTAACTACTTGGTATTTGGTTTAAGTGACTAAGTGGTAGTAACTTATTCATTAAGGCAGGAAATGAAAGAGAAAGTACTGGTTTGAGGAGGAAAATAATTAGGTCAGTTTTAAACAAGCTGACCTTAACTGCCTAAAGGACCTCCTGGTGAAAGCTTCAAGTATAGAGTTGGGATGCAGATTTGAAGCCTGGGGAAACACTAGCACTGTGGATATGAATTCAGTTTACTGATGACAGTTAAAACTTAAGAATTAATAAGGATGGAAAGAAGGAGAAGGAAAAGGAGAAGGAGGAGAAGAGAACATGAAAGTCAAGAACAAGATAGTTACTATGAGGAAGAATTTTCCTGCACCAGACAACCATAAAATTAAAAACTAGTATCCACTGTATTACCAGGTCACTAATGACTCTGCTTAGAACAAGGTTAGTGGACTAAAAGGAGAGAATGAGAAATTTCAGTGTGTTCAGAAATAAGTGGCCATCTGGAAGTGGAGAAAGTTGATGATTCCTCCAAGAGTGGTTATGAAGGGAAGGTGTCAGGAAGACAGAGTCATGAGTAGGAATTTTAGGACAATAGGTTTATTCAAATATTAGTTCCCTTCAGTACTATAAAGAGCCACACTAATTCTATGCTCCAATAAACGAAGTTAATAAGAATCTCTTTAAAAACTAATATTAGGGAATTCCCTGGTGGTCCAGTGGTTAAGACTCCACACTGCCACTGCAGGGGGTGTGGGCTCCATCCCTGGTCAGGGAACTAAGATCCCACATGCCTCACGCAGCGGCAAAAAACAACAACAACACTCTAGTCACCATCAATACCATATTCTCCTGGTATTTCTCTTCCATCTCTGATTTTCTCCCATCTCTTTTGCACACTCAAGTCTCCTCCTCACAGACCTCAAATGTTGTCTTCCTCGGAGCCACCTTTTTTCTCACTGTATATTTTATCCCAAGGCCATCTCATCCATGCCCTACCGATGGCTTTGACTAATATCAACAAGCAGATGTCACCTCCAAGTTATAGATGTTCCAGTGCTCTCAGTAAATGAGAACACTATGTATGTACTGGTAAAGCTAAAACCTTGGGAACCAGCCTGAGATATAGAAACCTTAGGCTTCATTCTCCCTCCCTCCCCATTATCTGTCCATTAGCAAATCATATAGATTTTATCTCCTAAATAGTTCTTCATTACCTATTCACAACTATAATTTTACCATAATCCCTGCAATGACCCTTTTGATTATCTCCTCTGATTTGTGTCCCCCTCCAAATCATTTTCCACACTGCACTCAGAGTGAACTTTAAAACACACAAATCAGATCACATCTCCCTCTGCTCATAGCTCTTTAACGGTATCCTATTATTCTTAGGAAAAAATATAAAATTGTTAATGAAGTCTACAAAATGATGCATGATTTGACCCATATCTATTTCTCCAGCCTCATACTGTACCACCCTCCATCACTCTATGGGCTGCAGCCCTTTCAGGGATTGAACATATACTAATTTCTGTGCTTGGAACCATCTTCTTTTTTCCCTGGTTAATTCCTACTTGTCCTATCAGGTCTCAGATCAAAGATAATTTTACTAGCAAAATTGGCCCTGACTACCCCTGAACCCAAAGTCCAGGTTAGGTACCCCCACTAATATCACTGACTGTACATCAATATTTTGCCTTGAACACACCTCTCAGTTAACTATCTATTTGTCTGATTACTTGCTGGTGCCTTCACCCTTTAACTGGACTCAAATTATACACAAAGGGAAGCAAAATGTTTTGCCAATTACTGGATCCCAGTACCTAGCATAGTACCTATAGAATGTACTTAATACTTGTTGAACAAATGGCATAGACCCAACTAGTGCATATAAAGAATATCACAATGATAAGAAACCATCAGTCTCACAGGCTTAGGAAGGGTAGAGGGGGAGGACTAAAAGAATTTTCTACTAGTAGAATTTAAATGTCCAAACAGGTCACAAAGTTTGATATCATTTTCTTTTTCTTTTTTTTTTTTTTGCAGTACTCGGGCCTCTCACTGTTGCAGCCTCTCCCGTCGCGGAGCACAGGCTCCGGACGCGCAGGCTCAGCGGCCCAGCCTCTCCGCGGCATGTGGGATCCTCCCGGACCGGGGCACGAACCCGCGTCCCCTGCATCGGCAGGCGGACTCTCAACCACTGCGCCACCAGGGAAGCCCTGATATCATTTTCTTTAAACAATGAGCTATAAAGGTCTTTGGGAACTTCACTATTAATATTAAAAATATAAAATAAAATCCAACATACTACTTGCGGCAAGTTATCCTACAGATAAATAGACATAAATACATGAAACACATAGTTATTCTTTATAGAACTGTTTTGTATGCACACACACATGTATGTATATATGTATGTATTTTATGTATAATCTTTCTAACACAAGATTAGAAACAACCTAAATATCCATCAACAGGAGAATGGTTATATAAAGTACACCATATTCAAAAAGAGGAAAATTATGGAGCTGTTTAAAAAAAAAAAAAAAAGTTTTCAATGGAAAAATCTCCAAGAAGTGAAAGAAGTGAAAAAACTGTAGAACAGGGTCTTCCCTGGTGGCACAGTGGTTAAGAATTCGCCTGCCAATGCAGGGGACATGGGTTCGAGCCCTGGTCCAGGAAGATCCCACATGCCGTGGAGCAACTAAGCCCATGTGCCACAACTACTGAGCCTGTGCTCTAGAGCCCATGAGCCACACTACTTAAGCCCACGTGCCTAGAGCCCGTGCTCCGCAACAATAGAAGCCACCGCAATGAGAAGCCCGCATACCACAACAAAGAATAGCCCCCACCCACCGCAACTAGAGAAAGCCCACGCACAGCAACGAAGAGCCAACACAGCCAAAATTTTAAATTAATTAAATAAAATTTTTACCCCCCCCCAAAAAAAACCTGTAGAACATACATACAGTATGCTATGTTTATGTTAAATTAAATCAAAGGGGGGGCTTCCCTGGTGGCGCAGTGGTTGAGAATCCGCCTGCCAATGCAGGGGACACGGGTTCGTGCCCCGGTCCGGGAAGATCCCACATGCCACGGAGCAGCTGGGCCCGTGAGCCATGGCCACTGAGCCTGTGCTTCCAGAGCCTGCGCTCTGCAACGGGAGAGGCCACAACAGTGTGAGGCCCGCATACCGAAAAATAAATAAATAAATAAATAAATCAAAGGGGGTAGGGAGATGAGAATATATAGTTGGATTTACATAAAGGAAGTCTAGAAAGAAACACTAATAACAACTGGTTGCTTTTTGAAAGGAGAGGTAAAGAGTGGGGCAGACCAGAGATTTTTTTAATCTTGTGCATATATAACCAATTTAAAACCTAAAACACATATATTAAAACTACAGGGGCTTCCCTGGTGGCGCAGTGGTTGAGAATCCGCCTGCAGATGCAGGAGACACGGGTTCGTGCCCTGGTCCGGGAAGATCCCACGTGCCGTGGAGCAACTAAGCCCGTGAGCCATGGCCGCTAGGCCTGCGTGTCCGGAGCCTGTGCTCCGCAATGGGAGAGGCCACAACAGTGAGAGGCCCGCATACCGCAAAAAAAAAAAAAAAAAAAAACTACAATAAAATCACGATCTTAACAGAAAAAAGGGAGCTCAAAATGAAGTTTGAGCCCTTATCTTATACCATTTTAAAGTTAAGACATGTAAGATTCATACAGAACAACTAAATAAGTAATAAACTTTACTAACTATAGAGAACAGTCTAAATCAAAACTTTAAAATTCACAATGACTTATAAGCAATCTTATAACTGTTTCAGCTTTAAAACTAACAAAAATGATACAAACCTGAACACTGAAGTAGAAAAACATAAATATACTGAAAAGTGATTCTGGACAATGTAAACTTCAGCTAATAAGCCTAACATTTTCTGGCATCTACAGATAGAATAATTGAGAATTTTTAAATCATAGAGTAAAATAAACCTTTAAAAAAAATCCAGAAAAGATAAAATACATAATAACAATTCATTAACGAAATGCTCAAAGGTAAAAATGAATTATTACTAACGGAAACTGCAAGTTGATAATTCCATACTGTATTTTATCATGTATAATCAACTGCAAGTATTACCTTTCATTTTTGAGTGTGTGTTAATCAATGGATCAGAACAAATCCTGCAGGGCCACCAAGGGCGTCTCTTGAATTTTGCCCAGATGAGATCTCCAACTTCATACTTCAGTGGCGTAGCCTTTTTCTTGGGCTGACACTTGAGACAGACAAAACATGGGGCATCAATAAAAATCAGAACCTTTTGAAACAACATATCATCTTTCCACTAGCCTTCTGAGAAAGCGTTACCAATGAATACTAGATGAAAACACTCCAGCTTAACCACAATTACAAAATAAGTACAATTAAAAATTACTTTGTCTTAACTATTTATAATACAGCCCTTTATACAGTTAGTAGTAGCTCTCAATTTGCATTTGCTTTACATAAGTAAACTCCCTACATTCTAGGAAAATAAATAAGCTATTTCAAATCTTTAAAGAGCTAAAAACTGAAATAATAGATAAACAGAATCATCCCAAGGAAAAGATATCTTTGCCCAAGTCCTTGGATCGCAACACAACAGGGGTGGGGAGGGGAAGAAATTTAACAATGTCAAGAGACTCTGATCCCACTACAGTGTTATATGCCAACTTTATCTCAATAAACTGGGGGAGGGGGGAGGGGGAGACTGTGGTCCCTTCTGCAGGTGATACTCTACATCCTTCTCAAACACAGACATTCTTATTAATTAATTAACAATAATGGCCTACTGAAATAATCCTGAAAGCTACAGGCTAGATTCTTGCAATGTCAGCACAACTGACATATTTTTCCCAGGACATGCAAGAGAGGCTGCATCCAGAACAGTACACTGCCCAACTCCAAGGGATACCATTCAAGCACAATACAATATGAATCAAGCTCCCTGGACATATCCAATGCAGAGACCCTGGCTGCATCTTTTCTCCAAAAATAATACCTAATTAATTTGCAATCCAAATGCTTCCATGTCAGCTCTAAACCCATATCCATGCCTTTAACACCGCATCAACAGTACAGAGGTCTCCTGCCCTGAGAGGAAGATGGCTTTGTGTTTAGTAGGACTGAGCTCCCCACCACCCATAAACCACACAAAGGAGTTCACATGTGCTGAGCTGTTTCTGGGTAGCTAAAAGCAGCACCTAAGGTACTTGGGGGACAAAGGACAACCTACTCCATTTACTCCAAGGGGGCATACAAATATTATTATTTTCTATAAATGCCATGTCCTGAAAAAGGCTTGGTGAATTCCTCCCTCAGACTCAGTCGTCCCTCCTTAATCCCTAAAACGGTACCCACCTAGTACATATTAAGCGTCCAATAAAGAATATGCTGAATGAATTGACTGAAATCATTCAAATAAAAATGATGAGGGCTTCCCTGGTGGCACAGTGGTTGAGAGTCCGCCTGCCGATGCAGGGGACACAGGTTCATGCCCGGGTCCGGGCAGATCCCACAACGCCGCGGAGCGGCTGGGCCTGTGAACCATGGCCGCTGAGCCTGCGCTCCGCAACGGGATAGACCACAACAGTGAGAGGCCCGCGTACCGCAAAAAAAAAAAAAAAAAAAAAAAGAAAGAAAGAAAGAAAGATGAGTAATACCTGGGGCTCAAGGATATCAAAGTACTGGGCTCAATTCAATGATTTGTAAGTTACCATTCAACTTTACGTCTGTGCATTCAGAGAAGTAAATCTCACAGAATACCCTTATTGAAAATAGTGTCATTAGTTCTTCATGTATATAGAGTTACTAGGAAATGAGACAGAAACTACAACTTTTAAAACATTTTTTTTGAAAAGCAAGCCCCAAGGGGCCATTTTTGCCTGTTATCATTTTGTAAGTTATCAGAAAAAAAAATTACTTCAGAGCTAGTTGGCTTTGAAACTTTAAAACCATGATACCAAGATGGGACAGAAAAATCTATTACATGCCCCTGTACTGAAAACTACAATTTGAGTAGGTTCCCATAAATTTCTGATATTATCTGATTTGTAATCATTTATTTGGCAATCATTGATAAATATGGACTTGCTTATTTATCTGAGTCCTAAACGACTTTAAATATACTATCATTTACTTGATGTTTGCTATATACCAGTCACTGTTCCCCCTTTAATCCTCTTAAGGTAGATACTATATTATTACTCCTATGTTACTATATGCCTATAGTCATATAGTTATGTATTAGGTGGCAGAGACAGGATTCAAACCTGGGCAGTCCAACTCAGGATCTCAAACTCTCAACTACTATCCAATAACAATAAAACCCCATGATTATTACATGGTTTATGACAAATTCAGCCATAATCAATCTATAACATGATACTGGTCCTGTCTTTGCCATATATTACTACTACAAAGTGATTGTAGTAGTATGAATATATCAGTTATCAGGAAGTAAAGCCATAAAACAAGGCTTCAATAATAGATGGATAAGAAAGATCATGAGTGGTACTGCTAAAAGCCAGAAGCCAGAATCACACAACCACACAAAGCAGTTGTCTTCTGACTCTATCACAAATTGTGTCACCTTAAACAAGTCAGTTAATTCAGGATCTGCACCCTAAGACATAATAAAACCAGGAAAGGAACACTTGCTCTACCACGAACCATGAAAATGAAAATAACTATTAATTCTACTCCTAATATTTTAACCCAAAGGAAATAATCCAAAAAAGTAAAAGAACTGTAAAAGATATCTAAAGCAGTTATTTATGACGACAAAAAGTTAATATCCTAGACAACCTATCGAATGAGAGAAAATATTTGCAAACAATGTGACTCTATATTCCAAGATATACAAACAGCTCCTACAACTCAATGACAAAAAACAAACAACCCAATCAAAAAATGGGCAGAAGGGGCTTCCCTGGTGGCACAGTGGTTAAGAGTCCGCCTGCCGATGCAGGGGACGCGGGTTCATGCCCCGGTCTGGGAGGATACCGCATGCCGCGGGGCGGCTGGGCCCGTGGGCCATGGCCACTGAGCCTGCACGTCCGGAGCCTGCGTGTCAGGAGCCTGTGCTCCGCAGCAGGAGGGGTCCCAGCAGTGAGGGGAAGGCGTACTGGAAAAAAAAAAAAAAAAAGGCAGAAGATCTAAATAGACATTTCTCCAAAGACATACAGATGGCCAACAGGCACGTGAAAAAATGCTCAACATCACTAATTATTAGAGAAATGCAAATCAAAACTACAATGACGTACCATCTCACACCAGTCAGATGGCCATCATTAAAAAGTTTACAGGGGGCTTCCCTGGTGGCACAGTGGTTGCGAATCTGCCTGCCAATGCAGGGGACACGGGTTCGTGCCCCGGTCCGGGAGGATCCCACATGCCGCGGAGCGGATAGGCCTGTGAACCATGGCCGCTGAGCCTGTGCGTCCAGAGCCTATGCTCCGCAACGGGAGAGGCCACAACAGTGAGAGGCCCGCATACCACCAAAAAAAAAAAAAAAAGAAAGAAAGAAAGAAAAAAGAAAGTCTACAGGGACTTCCCTGGTGGTGCAGTGGTTAACAATCTGCCTGCCAATGCAGGGGACAAGGGTTCAATCCCTGGCCCAGGAAGATCCCACATGCCGCAGAGCAACTAAGCCCGTGCGCCACAATTACTGAGCCTGCACTCTAGAGCGCGTGAGTCATAACCACTGAGCTCACGTGCCACAACTACTGAAGCCCACATGCCTAGAGCCCATGCTCTGCACATCCACAACAAGAATAGCCACCGCAACAAGGAACCTGAGTACAACAAAGAGCAGCCCCCGTTTGCCACAAGTAGAGTAAGCCCACATACAGCAATGAAGACCCAATGCAAGCAAAAATTTAAAAATGAAAAATAAAAAATTGGAAGAAAAAAAAAGTATGGATCAGATTCTACATAAAAAAATAATAATAATCCGCCTGCCAATGCAGGGGACATGGGTTCGAGCCCTGGTCCAGGAAGATCCCATATGCCACGGAGCAACTAAGCCCATGTGCCACTACTGAGCCTGCGCTATAGAGCCCAGGAGCCACAACTACTAAAGCCCACACACCTAGAGCCTGTGCTCCACAACAAAGAGAAGCCACCACAATGAGAAGCCCATGCACTGCAACAAAGAGTAGCCCCCACTCACTGCAACTAGAGAAAGCCTGCGCGTAGCAACAAAGACCCAACGTAGACATTAATTAATTAATTCATTAATTAAGTCTACAAATAATAAATGCTGGAGAGGGTGTGGAGAAAAGGGAACAACCCTCCTGCACTGTTGGTGGGAATGTAAATTGGTGCAGCCACTATGGAAAACACGATGAAGGTTTCTCAAAAAACTAAAAATAGAGTTGCTGTATGATCCAGCAATCCCACTCCTGGGCAAATAACCAGAGAAAACTCCAATTTCAAAAGATATATGCACCTCAGTGTTCACTGCAGCACTATTTACAATAGCCAAGACATGGAAGCAACCTAAATGTCCGTCAACAGATGAATGGATAAAGATGCGGTATACATATAAAATGCAATTCCATTCAGCCATAAAAAAGAATGAAGTAATGCCATTTGCAGCAACCTGGACGGACCTAGAGAAAGACAAATATCATATGATATCACTTATATGTGGAATCTAAAAAATGATGCAAATGAACTTATTTACAAAACAGAAACAGACTCACAGACATAGAAAATAAACTTATGGTTACCAAAGGAGAAAGGGGGGGTGGATAAATTAGGAGTTCGGGATTAGCAGATACAAACTACTGTATATAAAATAGATAACCAAGGTCATACTGTATAGCACAGGGAACTATATTCAATACCTTGTAATAAACTAAATTAGAAAAGAATCAGAAAAAGAATGTGTGTTTGTGTATAACTGTATTACTTCGCTGTACACACCAGAAACACAACATTGTAAATCACCTATACTTCAATTTTTTTAAAAAAGTTAACATCCAACAAGGGACATGTTAAACAAATTATGCTGAAAACTCCATGAAATATGCAAAGTGCAGATGAAGTTACGGAATACTAAAAATGTAATACACAGCCACACACATGATATACCAACTATTTAGAAACTATGCCAAAACTATGATAAAAAAAATAAAGTCACTGAGAAACACAAATAAAAATAGTTTCATTAAATTAAAGGTATCATGGGTAAAGATTTTCATAAACCTGAGACATTAATTTCCTCCTTACTATTTAATTCATTTACCAGGATGACCAAATAAAACAATATATACAAACTTATTGGGGGAAAATGTCTATACAAATACATATTATTAATGAACAGCAACATCCAAATCCTAGTGACCTTAATATATAAAAAATTAGAAACAGGCAAGAAGTCCAGACCAAAGTGAGGCTTCCAAACATGAAAATAGAGAAAATAACAAGGGAAAATTAAAGGTGGAAAAAAAAGGAATATGACTCTTCTCTTCAGAAGAGCTTAAAAATCTCACCTGGGAAAGAAAGACTCCAAAATAACTCCTTGTAAAGCCCATAATTCAACTAAACACCTGCATACAAAGCTCAACAACAAACACAAAGATGAATTCCTGATCCTAAGGCACTTGGAGAATATCAGGGAAGACTAGAGTGAAGAAATGTCATCTGACTTAGACTGGCCAGATAGGCACATTTCAGAACAGCTTTCCCTAATATCTCTGTATGTCCAGTTGGATGAAACATATTGGTGCTAATTCCCTGGTCGGGGAACTAAGATCCTGTATGTCTGCGGGGAGTAGCCAAAAAACAAATTTTAAAAATTTTGTTAAATGTTACACTAGAAAATGTTTAACACAAAAGAAGGCAGTAACAAAGGATTAGAGGAACAAAAATACAAAACATTAAAAAAAAACAAAGAGCAAAATGACAGATATCAATCCTACCTTATCACTATTTACATAAAATGTATATGGATTTAAAATTCAAAGCCAGAAATTGACAGAAGAAATTAAAAAGTATATTATGACTGACGGGCTTCCCTGGTGGCGCAATGGTTGAGAGTCCGCCTGCCGATGCAGGGGATGCGGCTTCGTGCCCTGGTCTGGGAAGATCCCACATGCCGCAGAGCAGCTGGGCCCGTGAGCCATGGCCACTGAGCCTGCGCGTCTGGAGCCTGTGCTCCGCAACGGGAGAGACCACAGCAGTGAGAGGCCCGCATACTGCAAAAAAAGAACTGAAAGAAGATGAAAAAGAAATAACATGCCAACATAACACACGGAAGGAAGTAACAAAAAAGTGGGGACATTACTACTGATTCTACAGAAATAAAAAGGATTATGAGAGCGATAGCAACAGTTGTACACCAACAAATAGGATAACTCGGATGAAACAGACCAAGTCCTAAAAAGACAAAACCTACTAAGACTAAATGACATAGAAACAGAATATGTGAATAGACCTATAACTAGTAAGGAGACTGAATCAGTTGTGAGTAATCAAAAAATCTCCCCACAAAGAAAAGCCCTGTAGGGACTTCCCTGGCGGTCCAGTGGTTAAGGTTCTGTGCTTCTAACGCAGGGGGCGCAGGTTAAATCCCTGGTCTGGAAACTATGGTCCCACATGCCGTGAGGCATGGCCAAAAAAAAAAAAAAAAAAAAACCAGTGGCTTCCCTGGTAAACTGTACCGAACATTTAAAGAACTAACAACACTCCTTCTCAAACTTTTTGAAAAAAACTAAAGAAGAATAAACTCTCTAACTTACTCTTTGAGGACAGCATTACTGATACCAAAGTCAGACAAAGAAAAAGCTATAGACCAATATCCTTTTTTAGAAGTTTTTTTTTTATTTATTTATTTTTGGCTATGTTGGGTCTTCACTGCTGTGTGCAGGCTTTCTCTAGTTGCAGTGAGTGGGGTCTCCTGTTCATTGCAGTGCGCAGGCTGCTCATTGCAGTGGCCTTTGCTGCAGAGCACAGGCTCCAGGCATTCAGGCTTCAGTAGTTGCAGCTTGCGGGCTCCAGAGTGCAGGCTCAGTAGTTGAGGCACACTGGCTTAGCTGCTCTGCGGCATGTCGGATCTTCCCGGACCAGGACTCGAGCCCATGTCCCCTGCACTGGCAGGCGGATTCTTAACCACTGAGCGACCAAGGAAGTCCCAGACCAATATCCTTTAGAAAGACTGATGCAAAAATCCTCAACAAAATTCAGAGAAACAAGTTGAACATCATATTAAAACACCATAATATAAATATCAATCATTATTTTGAACAGCTGAAACTAATATAATGCTATTATGCCATTATATCTCAATTAAAAAAAAAAAAAACACCATGACAAAATGGGACTTATTACTGTAACACAGGACTGTTCAACATATGAAAATAGATAATTTAATACATCACATGAAGGATAAAAATCACATGATCATCATCAATGATGCAGAAAAGGCATTTAATAAAATTCAATGCTCATTCATGATAAAAAATACTCGGGTGCGAAAAAAAAAAAAAAAAAAAAACTCAACAAACTAGGATTAGAAGAAAACTACCTGGGACTTCTCTGGTGGCGCAGTGGTTAAGAATCTAATACCTAAATACCTAAACATATAACAAAATCTAATACTTTAATACCTAAACATAATAAAAGCCATATATGAAAAATCCAGAGAGCATATTGCTGAATGGTGAAAGACTGAAAGTTTTCCCTCTAAGATCAGGAACACAGCAAGGACGCCAGCTTTCTCCACTTCTATTCAACATACTACTGGATGTTCTAGCCAGAGCAACTACACAGAAATAAGAGGCAACAAAATTGGAAAGGAAAAAGTAAAAATATCTCTATTCACAGGTCTTATATGTAGAAAATCCTAAAGATTACACACACACACACACACACAAACACAAACCTTAGAGAACTAATGTATGAATTCAGCAAAGTATGAAGATACAGAGTCAACACACAAAAATCAGTTGAATTTCTATACATCAATAATGAACAATCGGGCTTCACTGGTGGCACAGTGGTTAAGAATCCGCCTGCCAATGCAGGGGACACAGGTTCGAGCCCTGGTCCGGGAAGATTCCACGTGCCACAGAGCGACTACGCCTGTGCGCCACAACAACTAAGCTTGCACTCGAGAGCCCGCGAGCCACAACTACTAAAGCCCACACACCTAGAGCCTGTGTTCTACAACAAGAGAAGGTACCGCAATGAGAAGCCCGTGCACCGCAAAGAAGAGTAGCCCCCACTCGCCGCAACTAGAGAAAGCCCACACCCAGCAACAAAGACCCAACTCAGCCAATATTTAATTAATTATTTTTTTTTTTTTTAAAAAAAGAAGGGCTTCCCTAGTGGTGCAGTGGTTGAGAATCCTCCTGCCAATGCAGGGGACACGGGTTTGTGCCCCAGTCTGGGAAGATCCCACATGCCGCGGAGCGGCTGGGCCCGTGAGCCATGGCCGCTGAGCCTGTGCATCTGGAGCCTGTGCTCCACAACGGGAGAGGCCAGAACAGTGAGAGGCCCGCGTACCACAAAAAAAAAAAAGAAAAGAAAAGAAAAGGAAAGTCAACGTGACCTAGAAAATAGGAAGAAATAAAGTCAAAGAAATGATTCAGGGAGAGGAAGACATGTCTTTTTTTTTTTTTTAAATAGTAATCTTTTATTTATTTATTTATTTTTATATTTAATTTTGGCTGTGTTGGGTCTTTGTTTCTGTGAGAGGGCTTTCTCTAGTTGCGGCAAGCAGGGTCCACTCTTCATTGCGGTGCGCGGGCCTCTTCACTATCGTGGCCTCTCTTGTTGCGGAGCACAGGCTCCAGACACGCAGGCTCAGCAGTTGTGGCGCACGGGCCTAGTTGCTCCGTGGCATGTGGGATCTTCCCAGACCAGGGCTCGAACCCGTGTCCCCTGCATTTAGCAGGCAGATTCTCAACCACTGCGCCACCAGGGAAGCCCAAGACATGTCTTATTATGCTCTTTTACTGTGAGTGAGATAGAAGTCTTTGAAGGGCTGATGTTTTAAAAGGATCACTCTGACTGCCATGGTGAAAACAGCCTTAGGGTGCTGGGGTGAAAAGCAGAGAGACCACTCCAGATGAGATGTAACAGTTATGTGAACCTAGCTGGGATTGGGGGAGGGGGGGCAAGAAGCAGGAAGAGCCAATGAAATTTGCTGACAGATTGGATGTGTATGCTACAGAAACAGAGAAATCAAGGAGCATTCCTTTATGACTTAAATACTGCAATGATGGAGTTCCCACTTATTAAAATGGAGAAGACTATAGGAAAAGCAGGTTTTGGGAAGTACATCCGGAATCTGGTTTTGAACAAGTATAAAACTCCAATTTCACAACCTAATGAAAAAGTCAAGAAAGCCAATGTGGGCTTCCCTGGTGGCACAGTGGTTGAGAATCCGCCTGCCGATGCAGGGGACATGGGTTCATGCCCTGGTCCGGGAAGATCCCACGTGCCATGGAGCGGCTGGGCCCGTGAGCCATGGCCGCTGAGCCAGCGTGTCCGGAGCCTGAGCTTTGCAATGGAAGAGGCCACAACAGTGAGAGGCCCGCATACCAAAAAAAAAAAAAAAAAAAAAGAAAGAAAGAAAGCCAATGTATAAATGATTCTGGAGTTCTGAAGATCCAGACTAGGGAGATAACTCTGTGGAGTCTTCATGACAAAAGATCATCAAGAAAGTGAGTACAGGGACTTCCCTGGTGGCGCAGTGGTTAAGAATCCATCTGCCAGTGCAGGGGACACGGGTTCGATCCCTGGTCTGTGAAGATCCCACATGCCGCGGAGCAACTAAGCCTGTGCGCCACAACTACTGAAGCCCGTGCACCTAGAGCCCGTGCTCCAGAACAAGGGAAGCCACTGCAATGAGAAGCCTGTGCGCTGCAACAAAGAGGAGGCCCTGCTCGCCACAACTAGAGAAAGCCTGTGCACAGCAACAAAGACCTAATGCAGCCAAAAATATAAATTAATTATTTTTTTAAAAAGTTGAGTATAGTAGAAAGGCACCCGAGGACTAAATCCTGAGGGGTAGAAACAGATAAGGATTCTTTTTAAGCTCTGCTAGAATTGCTTGGCCAACAGATTCCCAAAACTCCCTGGCTTGGGAATGGGCACTAAATTTGGGACAAGGATAGCATATCAGAATTTAGTCACAGAGTATTACATTTCAAAGCTATAGTTCTTTAAAAAAAAAAAAAAAAAAAAAAAGCTATAGTCCTCTAAGCAACTTTCAGATTACCAGTTAATCTCCCACATATCCAGATTTTGGAAAGGGGGCACACTTTGGCTATTTGAAACAAATATTCTGGTACAATGGAAGTGTCTCTTTCCCCAACATTTATCCGTCATGGTGTCATGAACTGCTGTTAGTCTTTCAGAAACTGGGTACACTAAGAAATTTGGTTTCCTGAAAGTTATGGAGTTAACCCTAGGTTTTAGGGAAGGGTCACAGACCAACCTTCCTCTCTGCCTCCCTTGGCTATGCCTTCAAACTTTCTAAGCACAAGTGAAAATGGAATCCACTTTTAATGTTTTATTATTGTGTGTTAAAAACATCCCCAGCTATTTTCTTTCTTTTTTAAAAATTTTTGTTTGTTTGTTTGTTTTTATTTTTGGCTGTGTTGGGTCTTCGCTGCTGCACGCGGGCTTTCTCTAGTTGTGGCGAGCTGGGACTACTCTTGCAGTGCGCAGGCTTCTCATTGTCGTGGCTTCTGTTACAGAGCATGGGCTCTAGGCACACAGGCTTCAGTAGTTGTGGCACGTGGGCTCAGTAGTTGTGACTTGCGGGCTCTTGAGTGCAGGCTCAGTAGTTGTGGCGCACAGGCTTAGTTGCTCCGTGGCATGTGGGATCTTCCCGGGCCAGGGCTTGAATTCCCTTGCATTGGCAGGCAGATTCTTAACCACTGTGCCACCAGGGAAGCACCCACAGTTATTTTCAACTGAAACATTCATAGTCATGTGTGAGTGCTCAAAATCATTCTCGGGTCCCCAGTCCTCTTCAAAAATAGTTTTTAAAAAAACCCAAAATAACTCTCCAACCCAGTCTCACAACAGTATTTCATTCAAGTCAGAACTGAAGAGGGTTAAAAGTGCATCTCAACCACATCACTCACTGAGTAACTGCTAAGTAAAATAACTGTACTTAGTGATCTAGCCAGCTACATTTGGTCACAATAAAACTCAGGCACTCTGCTGAACACTTAAGACTTAATACTGAACTATCTCTGATGTCACAGTAGCTTCTAAGAATAGAGTAGGAGTGTGTTTTTCTCCATATCATGCATGCAAAAACTGAGGCAGAAATTAAGTCATCTGCCCAGGTTCACAAAACTAGTACTAAAATATCAATGCAGGGATTCAAACCTGACTCCAATAAAAATGTTTTTAGGGCTTCCCTGGTGGCACAGTGGTTGAGAATCTGCCTGCCAATGCAGGGGACACAGGCTCAAGCCCTGGTCTGGGAAGATCCCACATGCCACGGAGCAACTAGGCCCATGCACCACAACTACGGAGCCTGTGTGTCTGGAGCCTCTGCTCCACAACAAGATAGGCTGCAATAGTGAGAGGCCTGCGCACCTCGATGAAGAGTGGACCCTGTTTGCCGCAACTAGAGAAAGCCCTCGCACAGAAACAGAGACCCAACCCAGCCAAAAATAAAATAAATAAATTGAAATCTAAATTTTTTTAAAAAATGCTTTTAACATTGCACCAGTCTATTCCCAGAAGATAAACCAGAATTTTCTTTACACAGGATGCTACACTTTACATATGAATTCCCACAATATTTAAATATAACTCACATCCCCCCAAATATTTTGGAAATCCAATATTCCCCTATCAAGAACAACTAACTTAAGAGAATTCCCTGGCAGTCCAGTGGTTAGGACTCAGGGCTGTCACTGCCAGGGCCCGGGTTCAATCCCTAGTCAGGGAACTAGTAAGATTCCACAAGCTACACAGCGGGGCCAAAAAAAAAAACAAACAAACACACACACACACACACACACATTAACTAACTTTAAAAAGTCTATTCACACAAGCAAAGCCACTGAAGCTGTTCTGCAGCTGTCAACACATTTTCTGGTTTGCCAAGAGCCTTTTCTTTAGCCACGGAGGGCAGTGACTAAAATCTCAGAAACAAGCAACTATACTTCAATTTTAAAAAAAAGAAAAGAAAAAAAACCTCAGAAATGATTTGAGAGAACATGGCATACTTTGGAAAAACAGTACTTTAAATGTAACTTAATCTCTTCACTTTTTAAATGATGGAAGAAACGGAAATAATCTAGGTATTGGATACAGACTTGGCTAATTACAGAACACCTATACGTTTGAATGTTATCCAGAAATTTTATACATATATACTAAGGGGAAAAAAAAGCATGTAATATAATGATCTCAGATCTTACAGAGATACATTTTCATACACAAACATACACAAAAAATTTCTGGAAGGATAGAGGTCAGAATGATAAATGATCTGTGGATACTGTCAAGTGGTTTTTGGCTTATCTACATTTTCTAATTTTTGTACACTGAACATGTAATTATGTGCATAATTTTTTTAAATGAGATAAAACTCACACATCACAAAACCACCTTTTTAATCACTTTAAAGTATCCAATTTCATGGTTTTTAGTATATCTTGCATAATATTTTAAAGTAAATTTTAACACACATTTCCTTTGAAGGGAAAAATAAAAATGTATAGAAATGCAGCAAGACAGAATTTCCTACCAGTGAGAAAAGTGCACCAAAGAAATGAACATAATCCTCTGAACTGCCTCCCTTGAAAAAAATCTGAAGTGCTTTGTCTCTGTGCCTCATTTGTATCATCTGTAAAATGGGGACAATTAATAATGCCTACTTCATAGGGCTACTGGAAGTATTGAATAAGCTAATATGTAAACATGATTAATATGTTAAGTACCAGTAGCTGGTAATGTGTTAGCACTATAGGTGTTAACTTACATTATTTCAAAACCCTGATATCAGAAACTTGTTCTTCCTCCTCTATTCAAACATGATTCTACCCTAAGTTGCAACATTTAAGGGTTTCATTTATTTTTTATGTTAATTATTAGTATAAAGGTATAATTTTAAGAGCACAGTGTAATGGTTAAAAACCTAGGCTCTCTGAAATCATACTTCATAAAGTTATAAAGCGCCTAACACATAGTTACAACTCAAAAAGCAGCTGCTGTAATATTATTCACTGTATTTCTTTGAAAAGGAACATTTAAACTACTTTAAGGATCAATATGGCAGTATAGGCACTTAACCTCCATTTAACACTATGTTTACAAAAATATTTCAATTTCCAAATAACTGACCTAAAAATATTTAAATAGTAACACAATTCCAATGCTGTTACATGATTTATATGGTATTATAACATTAAAAATGAATGTCCTCTCTGAGGGATAAACTATTCCCAAACAGAATGTTAAAGACAGAGGGACCAAACGACTTGTCCAAGACTATGAGATAAAGCAGGGTAAGAAGATAAATATCTATACTATTCTGTGCATTTGTAATTCACTAAGTTATTACATTTGCTTATAATTAAATGAGGAATTATACACACTGCCAGAATAGAGAAATGCATGGGCTTAATTTCTGCTATGCTCTTAAACCACCTGTGAGACTCTGGACAGTTACTTTACCTCTCTGAGCTTGTTTCTTTGCCTGTGAACGTAGTATAATAATGCTTCCAATTTTGTAGCAGGCTGTTTCAACTGAACAACTATTTTTAATAGTTGTTTCAACTATTTTTAATCGAGTACAAGTTACCAAAAATAAATGATAGCTATGGTGGTCCAGTGGTTAAGAATCTGCCTTCCAATGCAGGGGACACGGGTTCTACCCCTGGTCGGGGAACTAAGACCCCACATGCCACAGGGCAACCAAGCTCATGTGCCACAGCTACATAGCCCGTGTACCTCAACTAGAGAGAAGTCTGCGCGCCACAACGGAAGATCCCGAGTGCCGCCAACTAAGACCTGACACAGCCATAAATAAATAAAATAAATAAATATTTTAAGTAAATAAATGATAGCTATTTTTAGTCAGTGATTACAATTCATCTACCTTACAAGAATTGTGATTTCCTTTCCTAGTCTCAAACCAAAACTGCAAAGGAAATATTCCACTCCAGAATAGTATAAAAAGTAAAATACTATTTTACTCATTTGCATTACTCCCACCTCACTCCCAGCCACATAGCCTAATAAATGCATGTGTGTATTCTAGTTGTCAAAAGATCTTTTAACATCTATTATATCACATGAATCTCATAAACAACCAAGTAATGTAGGCAGCACAGATTTTATTATCCCATATTTATGGCAGACAAGGAAACAGAGGCTCAGAGTGACCCTGTCAGAAGTCTAGAGGCCTTTAAGAAAAAGCAGGGATTAGAGGCTAGCATCTTCTGATCCCTACTCCACCACACCAACCACAGAACAAAAGAGTAAACTAGAGTACTTGAAGTCTCCTCCCACAAATCCTCTCTACCTGGTAGATGGGAGTCAGAGCTAGGTCTATTAACTTGCACTGAGAAGAAAGGGGGATCTGAGACTGAGGTAAGAAAATCTAGCAACGAGTTGTTAGAGAAATGGTTTCTGGCAGCATTACAATTTTAGCCTGCAGCAAGCTAAGGCAAAAGATTGAAGATTATTGTGTAAAACTTAATTGTTACTGAGTAAGAAATGACCCTTGGTTATTGGCTAGATCCAGGAACAATATATCAAAGAGAAAGCATGGACAATAGATCAAAGAGAATCACTGAAGTCTTGGAAAAGAACAGCATAAAAGCAGGGAATTGGTCCAATGAAAGCTGGAAAGCAGAGCAGCTGCTAGGTTGGTCATGGAAACTGGTGTACTGAGGACCACACGGTAAGGTTGAGGCTAAGGAGACTATTAGTGAAAGCCCAGCCTGGATGTAGCATGAAGCTGCTCACAGAGGGCAGCCTGCTCAAGAGGTAGAACAGAAACATGCAGACCAAAGCTTTCCTACGAGCCCAGACCTTTGGCTTTATGCCATAAGAATTTTCAGACCCACAATAAAACAGGGTTGGTGACAGTGCAGAACACAGGTCTGAAAGGGTGCAGCCCTCTACAACCCTAGAAGGCTTAAAGCAGGGAGGAGAGCTATACTCTCTGGCCTGACACAACAAAAAAAATTGTTGTATGCAGTTATGCCTGTATGTTATACTGGAACTGAATGATTTATTTAAACATCAGTTTGGGGCTATCCTCGGGCTCTTAATCTGGAGAATTTCAAAACATTGACCACAGGCATTTTCCCTACAATAGAAAATCTAGTGCCAAATCACTCCAACATAAATCAATTTTACTCTGCATGGTCTTTCTGGCCATAAATTTTTCTTCCAATGTTTGAGAATCTACTATGCACCCAGCAATTCTCATTTATCATTACATCATGTAACTGTTGGATATGACCTGGGGATTATTTTTCCTCTGACTTCTGCTTTAGTCTGAGCCTTTCAGGGATTTGTTTCTGAGTGCTAGAGGAAACAGATCAATGGTTCTCAACCCCAGCTGTACATCAGAATCACCTGAGGAGTTATAAAATACAGAACCTCCTACCCACCCACAGGCCTGGAGATTCTGATTCAGTATGTACGGCGGGGGGCGGGGGAGGCTCTTGGCATCTAATTTTTTTAAAAAAAGCTCCACAGGTGATTCTGATGAACAGCCAGGGTTGAAAACAAATGCATCATATAGCTAGTTAGTATTTTATTGTAATTACAGGCCTGAGTGAGTTTGTTTTTGGGGGGAGAAGAGGTAAGACAGAATAATAAAAACAGAGGTATCCTGACACAAGCAAGAGGTAACTAACTATATAATTTCAATAGTCACACAGGAAAAAGGAAGCATTTATGATACCCCAAGTACCAGAAACTGCTAAGAATATTTATATATTTTGTTTTTCTTTTAAACCTCATACTGACAATGAGGCAGGTATTAATTACTATCTCGTTATAGGTGTAGGATCTGAGGCTCAGAAATGGGAAGTGAGCTGGCCAAAGGCCAAACAGAGCCATGTCTGTGCTCTGTTCAATTGCCTGTGCTCTTTACACTAGATCACAACACAGAAAAATAAATAAAAACATCAGCCTTTAGTACTGGTAACTGTACTTAACCTCAACACAATTAGTGACCTTACTCTCTTCATTCAATAAGGGAATTCTGCTCATAAACTCTCACCAGGCAAATGTTCCTCACAACACCTTTATAGTATAATTCAATTAACGGAAGATCCTCAGTCTCTTCAAAAAATACAGACACATCACATACATCTATGCTCCTTATTGTACTTCTTTACCTGGGTCAAAACTAATCAATGCTGTTAAAAGGCAAGTCACCAAGGGATAATACTAAACTTAAGTCTAGAGTTAGCTCATGTTTAAAACAAAGATGCCTTCAGGAAACACAGTAAAATAATCTGTATATAGTCTTTTGCAATTAAAAAAGGAGCAATTTTTACTCACTCTAAACTTACTTTACATGTACCCTTAAAAAAAAAAAAAAAAAAAAAAAAAGCTCTTTGCCACACCTAAGTGATTTCCTCAAGACAACAAAAAGACTAGAACATCTGGCCTTCTATTCTAGTGTCTTTTCCCTAAAGCCATGCTGTCTTTCCAGTCTTAATATCATACAACCCCATCCCTCTCATACAATGGAGAGGCCCAGAATGCAAGAATTTTGGTACAGGCTGTGATGACCTACAGACCTCATATCTGGATTATTTTGAAGCAAATCCCCAGATATCATTCATAATATTTCAGTATGTATCTCCAAAGAAACTTTTAATTAACATTAATTATCTACTACTAGACTATTCTAAAGAACAGAAGTAATTTCAGGACAGCCCAAACATAGGGAAGTGGCTTCCTTCCCCCTTGCCTCCTCCACATGTGATACCAAGTTTTCTCACCCTCTAACAATGTATTTTACATTTATTGGTTTAGGTGATCTCTCCCTCTGGACTTCTCAAAATCCTTCTGTTGAAACTACATCCCAGGGACTTCCCTTGTGGTCCAGGGGTTAAGAATCTGACTTCCAATGCAGGGGACGCAGGTTCGATCCTTGGTATGGGAACTAAGATCCCACATGCTGCAGGGGCAACTAAGCCCTTACACCGCATCTAGAAAGCCCTCGTGCCGCAACTACTGAGCCCATGCACTCTGCCACAACTAGAGAGAAGCCTGCACACTGCAACGAAGACCCCATGTGCTGCAACTAAGTGCCGACACCGCCAAATAAATAAATAAATAAATATTTTAAAAAGAGGAAAAAAAGAAGAAAGAAAGAAACTCCATGACAAAAGTAGTTTCCATTGTGTTCCTCAGAAAGAGTGTCCTGGAGAGTCCCCTCAGGGGCTGCCCAAGAGAGTGAGAAGAAAACTCCTGCTCTCTATCACAAATTAAAGCAGCTCCATCTTTTTTCTGTTCTATACGGCTGTTCTGTATGAGATTCCATTTGAAGCTTAAAAGTAAAAAAGACAAAACCAAGTCCAAGGGACTTCCCTGGTGGTCCAGTGGTAAAGAATCTGCCTTCCAATGCAGGGAACATGGGTCCGATCCCTGGTCAGGGAGCTAAGACCCCACATGCCTTGGGGCCACAAAACCAAAATATAAAACGGAAGGCATATTTGTAACAAATTCAATAAAGACTTTTAAAATGATCCACAGGGACTTCCCTGGTAGCACAGTGATTAAGAATTCTCCTGCCAATGCAGGGGACACAGGTTCGAGCCCTGGTACACGAAGATCCCACATGCCGTGGAGCAACTAAGCCCGTGTGCCACAACTACTTCATCTATGCTCTACAGCCCGGGAGCCACAACTACTGAGCCCATGTGCCACAACTACAAAGCCCAGGCACCTAGAGCCCATGCTCTACAACAAGAGAAGCCAAGGCAATGAGAAGCCTGCACACCGCAACAAAGAGTAGCCCCCACTCACCACAACTAGAGAAAGCCTGCACGCAGCAACAAAGACCCAATGCAGGCAAAAATAAATATATAAAAATAAATTTATAAAAATGGTCCACATCAAAAAAAAAATCTTTAGGGACTTCCCTGGTGGTCCAGTGGGTAAGACTCTGCACTCCCAATGCAGGGGGCCTGGGTTCAACCCCTGGTCAGGGAACTAGATCTCACATGCCGCAACTAAGAGTTCACATGTTGCAACTAAAAATCCCACGTGCCGCCACGAAGACCCAGAGCAGACAAAATAAATAAATAAATAATTTTTTAAAATATTTTAGAAAATAAAATAAAATAAACAAGACATGTAAGTGTTACAAATGTAATAAGTAATGACATTTTCAAGCAGGAAACAAAAAAGAATGGCTCTAAAATCGTAACTGAAATAAATATTTCTTTGGAAAGCATCTTGAGAGTCTAATTAGAGCAGAGAGGAAAATCGGGGCATTCGTATAAAGAGTTTCCTCTCACCCTAGTCAGTGTGAATGCACAATCTAATACTGAATTTTAAAAAAGAAGAAGAAGAAAAAAAAAGAAAAGAAAGGAAACCTGAATGGCAGACCCTCAGGATGTCCAGGATTCAATCATAAGCTCACAGACTTTGCACAATTACTACAACTACTATAGCCTTTACTCAAGCTGGTTCCTCTGCCTAACATGCTCTTTCAATTCCTTTCTCCCCTATAAAAAAGAATGAAATAATTCCATTTGCAGCAATATGGATGGACCTAGAGATTATTATACTAGTGAAGTCAGGCAGAGAAAGACAATCGTATGATATCCTGTATATGTGGAATCTTAAAAAAAAAAAAAAAAGCATACAAATGAACTTATTTACAAAACAGAAACAGACTCAGACATAGAAAACAAATTTATGGTTACTAAAGGGGAAAGGGAGGTGGGGATAAATTAGGAGTTTGGAATTAAAATACATACACTACTACATATAAAATAGATAACCAACAAGCACAGGGAACTATCTTGTAATAAACTATAATGGAAAAGAATCTAAAAAAATACATGTATAACTGAATCACTTTACTGTGCATCTGAAACACATTATAAATCAACTATATTTCAATAAAAATTTAAAAAATAAAAATAATAAGATATTAACACATGCAAAGAAAAAAAATTCCTCTCTCCTACTCTCATCAACCACCCTCCCAGACCCTTTTATGTCCCAGTTAACTCTTACTTAATCTTTGGATTCCCAGTCTCCACATCACTTTCTTAGGGAAGACTCCCTGAGCACCAAACTAGATCAAGTCTCCCCAGGATGCATGCTACAAGTTCCCTACACTTCTCTTCCTCTCCCCCCACCACTGTGGTGAGGCTTGAGGGATCTTGGCTCCCCAACCAGGGATGGAACCAGGGCCCCTGGGAGTGAAAACTCCAGTCCTAACCACTGGAGCACCAGGGAATTCCCTACTTCTCTTCTTCCTAATTCTCAGTTTAACTGCTGTTACATAAGTATTGTGGAATATCTTAATTGTTTGTCTTCCCCACAGGACTCGAAGATCCATGAGGGTCACTGTATTCCCAGTGCTTAAAATATTGTCTGGCACATTGTTAATGCTCAATATTTGTTGAATAATGAATGATAAATGAAAGATCAAAAAAATAATGATAAATAATAATAATAATAATAATGAGATACTGTAAAAGTTTTTATCTTCCACTTCAGTCCTTGCAACATAAAGCAACTTTAAGTCGTAATTATATGTAGGTGGGACAACAGAGCATGCAATGCAAAGGGAAAGTCTAAATGCACAAAGGTGCAAAGCATCTGCTGAAGTGTCACACACATTTAAAAACCATAGCCAGGGGCTTCCCTGGTGGCACAGTGGTTAAGAGTCCGCCTGCTGATTCAGGGGACACGGGTTTGTGCCCCGGTCCGGGAAGATCCCACATGCCGCGGAGCGGCTGGGCCCATGAGCCATGTCCACTGAGCCTGCGCGTCCGGAGCCTGTGCTCCGCAACGGGAGAGGCCACAACAGTGAGAGGCCCGCGTACCGCAAAAAAATAAATAAATAAAAATAAAAACCATAGCCAGTGTGCACTTTCTCCTCCAGTTGCCAGTAGTCTACTAGGAATATTCCAGAAATTTAACTAATCTCTTTCAGTGGTGTATGGTTTGACTCTCACAAAGAAATAGGAATAACAAAATACAAAGAGCAGTTGAGAAAAGAAAGCCATAGCATCTGCTAAGAGGCTCCTGATACAAATATGAAGGGAACAGAAAACAAGTTTCACACTTTATGCACGTTTCTTAGATTCTCAAAGCTAAACCTGTTGGATTTATGGAAATTGTGTATCCAAAGTTTCTGGTGAACAAATAGGTTCAAACACCAATTCGAATGATGAAGGAAGAGCCCAAAGGTCTTATGTCTACTGAGTCAAGTAAGTATGTTGAGCTAATAGGTAACAATTCATAACTTGAAAACCCAATGTTTGTGGGCCAGTATTTGAATTTTTAAAGAAAAATCTTGACATTTTAAAAATTGGGGGCTTCCCTGGTGGCGCAGTGGTTGAGAACCTGCCTGCTAGTGCAGGGGACACGGGTTTGGGCCCTGGTCTGGGAGGATCCCACATGCCGTGGAGCAACTGGGCCCATGAACCACAACTACTGAGCCTGCGCATCTGGAGCTTGTGCTCCGCAACAAGAGAGGCCACAATAGTGAGAAGCCCCTGCTTGCCACAACTAGAGAAAGCCCTCGCACAAGAAACAAAGACCCAACACAGCAAAAATAAATTAATTAATAAACTCCTACCCCCAACATCTTTTAAAAAAAAAAAAATTGGGACCAAGTTGAATCGCAGGTTTACAGGAAAAAAACATTTCTGAGAACCTTCAACCATGTGCCAAGCCTTTTTACATAAAATATAAATGGAATTACAAAAAATGCTAATAGGTGGGTATTACCTCCATTTACTACTGAGAAACCCAAAACAAAATTTCCAATGTGACACCATTAATTGCCAAGCTCAATTCTGACTGATCCCCAAAGTTCGGGTACCCACCTTCTTGCTCTATGCAGAAAGCTGGGCCTGGGCTCTGGACTAAGTTCTGGAGTTAAAGAATCCTGAGCTCATCACCAGAGGATTTTTTGCAAAATAAACATTGAAAAAAAAATTTAAGTTGTTATAAGCTCTTACAAGACAATCCTTTTAGATTTATACTGTACTAATCAGGAAAAGTAATGACAAAACCTATTTTAAACATTTCAGGTAAATGCAGACAGTGTTCTGGATTTGCAATGATAAAAACTAAAAGAATAATTTAATTTTTAACACTTCAGTTTCAAAACACTGAGTTTGAAGACACTGAAATGAAGAAAAAGTAGAATTTTTCTAATTTGAATGTTCACATCGCAAATAAGCTTTACTGTAAAATGCAGACAGGATATATCACTTGCCATTCTGGAGATTAATTTTTTTTGTGTGTGGTACGTGGGCCTCTCACTGTTGTGGCCTCTCCCTTTGCGGAGCACAGGCTCCGGACGCACAGGCTCAATGGCCTAGCCACTCCGCAGCATGTGGGATCTTCCCAGACCGGGGCACGAACCCGCGTCCCCTGCATCGGCAGGCGGACTCTCAACCACTGCGCCACCAGGGAAGCCCTGGAGATTAATTTTTTAAAACTTTACCTTGCCTATTATTTTAAATGACATACAAAATATCCTTTTCCATGTGGTTTAAATGATATACTACATATTACTGTCAAAGCTTTAAGATTATTTGCCCTTCCAAGAATTACCCCTGCATAAGACTTTTTAAATGCTATTACTTTCTGTAACATATATGCATTCAAATCATCTTTCTACTCACCACAGAAAACTAATCCTCATCTTTTGTGACCATATAGTTGATGACACAGCCCAAAAACAAAATCAATAAAATAATAAGTATGTACAAGCTATACGTTGATGAGTTAAAAACCAGATAACTGTTTTGGCTTTTGGTGCCTTGAATGTATAATAATTTCCTACAACTGACTCAGTCTCTGGCAAGTCCCTACTTATTTTAATTTATATCTCAAAAGCATAAATCTAGCTTCCCTCTCTGCAGGAGGATCAAGATGAGAAATGACCTAGATATTTCTCTAACAATACTCATTCTTTCCTCCTAAAAATATTTGCTGCTTACCTACTTATGAGAAACTGTAGTAGGACTCAAGAATACAAAATAAAGACAACACAATCCCAAGCTTGAAGTTGTAAGTTTACTCAGGGATACAGGACAGAACAATAATCAAAACATATTGTGAAAAATGCTGTAACAGTATTATGGGAACACAGAACTTTTTATCCACGTTTCTGAAAACCAAGGAAAAGTATTAAGAGAGTAAGAAGAAATGCTAACCAAATGACAATATGAATATCAGACTACCTATAAACATCCTTCCGATTAACCAGAAAAGTTGTATTTGTAGTTAATTTAACTAATGAATTACTGTTTTCATTCATTAAAACTTAAAATATGAGATGTGCTTATGAACAAAATAATATTTTGACATACACACCAGAACTTGTAAACAAGTATTGTCCTTACAAGACCATTTAATAACTCTTAGGATAATATACACAGTAGAGCAATAAACTTGTTCTGTTAAGGGCCAAACAGTAAATATTTCATAGTCTTTTTCCCAACTACTCAACTCCCCCATCATAGCACATTAAGTAGCCATAAACAACACATAAAAGAGCTACATTCCAACAGACCTTCATACATGGTCACTGAAATTTGAATTTCATATTAGTTTAACATGTTATAAAATATCTTCCTTTTGATTTTGTCTCATCCATTCAAAAACATAAAAACTATTCTTGGCTCATGGGCTGTTAAAACACAGGTGGTGACCAGATTTATCTGCAGTGTGTCAAAAACTACCACTAACAAGTCAATTCTACATATTACATGATAAAAACCTTTCATGTTAATTCCAAACCACATGTAGAACCTAAACTGCGATCTATTAGTTTTAACATCTTCACCAGATTCAATCCTTACTTGATTTTCCCTAATAAAAACAAGGTCTGAAGACTATTACAAAAAATAAACTCCAAAAATATTTTGAGGAAAGGTTCTAACAGTCAAATGTGTCTCGAGTGACATCAGAAGAAATGAGGGAATAGGGAACTTCAAGGGCCAGTACCTCCACAAAAATAGCAGATGAACAAGGGAAAAACTATCACAAACAACTACACAAAAAACTATGAGAACTGGGGAAACTACTAAAAAGGTCTGGAACAACCAAGCAAATGCTTAATCAAGAAAAGGGCAAGGGGGCTTCCCTGGTGGCGCAGTGGTTGAGAGTCCGCCTGCAGATGCAGGGGATGTGGGTTCGTGCCCCGGTCCGGGAAGATCCCACATGCCGCGGAGCAGCTAGGCCCGTGAGCCATGGCCGCTAGGCCTGCGCATCCGGAGCCTGTGCTCCACAATGGGAGAGGCCCATGTACCGCAAAAAAAAAAAAGGGGGGGGGGCAAAGAGGGGCATCCCTGGTGGCGCAGTAGTTAAGAATCCACCTGCCAATGCAGGGGACACAGGTTCGAGCCCTGGTCCGGGAAGATCCCACATGCCACAGAGCAACTAAGCCTGTGCGCCACAACTACTGAGGTGCTCTAGAGACTGTGAGCCACAACTACTGAGCCTGCATGCCACAACTACTGAGCCCGCGTGCCGCAACTACTGAAGCCCATGCGCCTAGAGCCCATGCACTACAACAAAGAGTAGCCCCTGCTCACCACAACTAGAGAAAGCCCATGTGCAGCAACAAAGACCCAACGCAGCCATAAATAAGCAAATAAATTTATTTTAAAAGAAAGAAGAGGGCAAGGATAGACAGCTAGTGGGAAGCAGCCACATAGCACAGGGAGATCACCTCGGTGCTTTGTGACCACCTAGAGGGGTAGGACAGGGAAGATGGGAGGGAGACGCAAGATGGAGGAGATATGGGGATATATGTGTATGTATAGTTGATTCACTTTGTTATAAAGCAGGAACTGACACACTATTGTAAAGCAATTATATCCCAATAAAGATGTTAAAAAAATATAGAAAAGGGCAAGGCTGCTGGCTTTGTAAACTCTGAGCCTGTGGGACATCAAGTAGACAACGGTTGCCTCCGAGGCTGGGACAGGTCTGGCCTTAGCAGCTATGGGCTGTGCGGAGTGTGCACGCGGAGGCTGGGCCGAGGTCTGGGCTGCTTCCACAGCGCACATGGCACAACTACTCCAGTCCTGGTACCTGACTTCACTGGATCTGAGCTGGTGGATCTGCACCTGTGGCTTTGTAAACACAGTGCCTGAGGGTCACCAGGGCCTATTGCCAGCATTCCTATGGTTGAGCCGGGAACAAGGACAGTGCCAACAACAGTGTACTTTGTGAGCCCACACAATGGGTTTCAGGTGACACCACAGAGCGCGCTCCCTGGTGGACAGCTCCAGCGGAGGAATACTCAGTGGCTCCTCTCCCAGTGGAAGCACTCCAATCCTGCTGACCTCACACAGCAGCTTAGAAATGGATCTGGGACCTTCTACTCTAAAAACTAAGGAGCAGATTCTGCCCCTAATAGGGCTGTGACAACCACAGAACAAAAAGGAGGCCCTGCTCAACTTCCAGTGTGGGCTCTGGTCACCACAACACCAGTTACACCCCTTATCAAGGGGATATCGGCCAGCACACACTGAGGAAAGAGGTGGCAGGCATCCATACTAAAATCAGCCCTCGCACCAAAAAATACTAAACCCATGCAGGCTACACAGGGACACTCCCACATAAAAATACCCCTCTAGAACCACAGCAGACAACTGTTTTCCTAAACTCATAGAGTAAGAGAAACATAAGTAAAATGGAGAAGCAAAAGAACCACTACCAATTAAAAGATCAAGAGCATTCTCCTGAAAGAACGAACAATGAAACAGATCTCTTCAGTCTAATAGACACCGAGTTCAAAAAAGAGGTAATGAAAATACTAAAGGAATTAAGAAAGGCTGTCAAAGCACAACATTGTAAATCAACCATACTTCAATTTAAAAAAAAAAGAAAGGCTATCAATAGAAATGTAGATTACTGTAAAAAGGAACTAGAAACTATAGAGAGGAGCCGAGAAAAATTGGAAAACTCATTTGCTGGATAAAACCTGAGCTAAAGGCAATAAACAGCAGATTGAATAGTGCACAAGATAGAATAATGGAAATCACCCAATCAGAACAGCAGACAGAAAGCCAGATAAAAAAACTGAAAGCAATATAAGAAACCTATGATAATATAAAGCATGCTAATCTAAACATAACAGAGATTCCAGAAGAAGAAAGAGAAAAGGGGATCAAATGTATATCTGAAGAAATTATGGCTGAACACTTCCCAAACCTCAAGGAGGAAACAGATATCCAGGTACAAGAAACACAGAGGATCCCAAACAAGATGAACCCAAACAAATCTATACCAAGACATATTATAATTAAAATGACAGGGACTTCCCTGGTGGTGCAGTGGTTAAGAATCCACCTGCCAATGCAGGGGACAAAGGTTTGAGCCCTGGTCCAGGAAGATCCCACATGCCACGAAGCAACTAAGCCCGTGTGCCACAATTGCTGAGCCTGCACTCTAGAGCCCACAAGTCACAACTACTGAAGCCCATGCTCCTACAGCCCGTATACTCTGCAACAAGAGGGGCCACCACAGTGAGAAGCCCGTGCACCGCAATGAGGTGTGGCCCCTGCTCGTTACAACTAGAAAAAGCACTCACACAGCAATGAAGACCCAACGCAGCCAAATATAAAATAATAAAATAAATAAACATTTTTTTAAAGAAAAGAATCCACGTGCCAATGCAGGGGACACAGGTTTGAGCCCTGGTCCAGGAAGATCCCACATGCCACAGAGCAACTAAGCCCATGCACCACAATTACTGAGCCTGCGAGCCACAACTACTGAGCCCATGTGCCACAACTACTGAAGTTAAAGAGAAAAACAAAGAATTAATTACTAGGGAACTCCCATAAGGCTATCTCCGCTGATTTCTCTATAGAAACGTTACAGGCCAGAAGGGAGTGGCAAAATATAGTCAAAAGTCCTGAAAGGAAAAAATCTGCAACCTAGAATACTCTACCCAGCAAGATTATCATTTAGAACAGGTGAGATAAAGAATTTCTCAGACAAGCAAAAACTAAAAGAATACAGCAATACTAAACCTATCCTAAAAGAAGTATAGAGTTAAAAGCCCAAGATTTCCCCAAGGCCCATGAGGCCCTGTACCACCTGCCCCATCCCTTCCTTGCCCTCCCCTCCTCCCTCTGTCCACATCACTCTCTCTGATTCAGCCACACGGGCCTCCTCACTGTTCCTCCAACACACTAGGCACACTTGCCTCAGGACCTTTGCACAGGCTGTTCCCTCTGCCTGGAACACTCTTCCCCCAGATGTCAGCACACCTCCCTCCATCATCTCCTTCAGGTCTCTCCTCAAAGTCACCTCCTCTGAAAGGCTTCCTCTGACCCCAGGTCTGAATGACCACACCCCTCCCCAATTCACTCTCTCTTTCTTGCTTTGTGTAACTCCAGGGTACTTATCACTACCTCCCATTTTGTTGCTGACTGACCTGTGTAGTATCTGTCTCTGCCATTACAATGTCATCCCCTGGAGGGCAAAGATGGGTTCTCTCCATGTTCCCAATGTCTAGAGCAGACACAGCTGCCTTGGATCAAATCCCAACTCCACCCCAGCCCAGCAGGTGGGACCTAAAGCGAGTTTCTTGTCCTCCTGGGGCCTCACCTTTTCCATCTGGAAAGTGGAGAAAATCATTGCAATCAATGAGCTTACCCACATGGCAGACTTGGAAAGTGACAGGCACACAGTAGGTGCTCAGTAAGTGCATGGCTGAGGGTCTACCATGAATGGCCAGGGGTCCTTGGCCACATGCCATTTACCCAGATGTGTGTATACATAGGCAGGCATGCACCTGTGTGTCCACAAACCTGTGTGTTCATCTGCAGGCATTACACACACACAGGGGCAAAGAAAAAAAAAAAAAAAAAAAAAAGGAAATATTGAGGGCCTTCCCAGGTGGTCCAGTGGTTAAGACTCCATGCTCCCAATGCAAGGGGCTCAGGTTCGATCCCTGGTCAGGGAACTAGATCCTGCATGCAGCAACTAAGATCCCACACGCAGCAACAAAGACTCACGTGCCACAACTAAGACCCAATGCAGCCAAATAAATAAATATTATTTTTTTTAAAAAGTAAACACACATTCACACAAAAACTTTTACATGAATCTTCACGCCAGCATTCATAACAGCCAAAATGTGGAAACAAACCAAAGATCTATTAACTGATGAATGGATAGCAAAATATGGTATATCTATGCAATGGAATATTACTCAACCACAAAAAGGACTGGGGTACTGATACATGCTACAACATGGATGAACCCTGAAAATATTACACTAAGTTAAAGAACTCAATCACAAAAGACCATATATTATATGATTTAATTTATATGAAATGTCCAGAACAGGAAAATCCATAAAGAAAGAACATAGGGCTTCCCTGGTGGCGCAGTGGTTGAGAATCCACCTGCCAATGCAGGGAACACGGGTTCGTGTCCCGGTCCGGGAAGATCCCACATGCCGTGGAGCGGCTGGGCCCGCGAGCCATGGCCACTGGGCCTGCGCGTCCGGAGCCTGTGCTCCGCAACGGGAGAGGCCACAACAGTGAGAGGCCTGCATACCACAAAAAAAAAAAAAAGAAAGAACATAAACTGCTGGTTGCCTAGGGCTGAGGAGAATGACTGCTAATGGAGTGATAAAAATTTTCTACAGTTAAATTGTAGTGACAGATGTGCAACTCAGTGAATATACTAAAAATCATTAAATTATATTTTAAATGGATATATGTATGGTATGTGGATTATACCACAATAAAGCTGTTAAAATTTTTTTAATTTAAAACATGAAGTTGAACTCTTACCTCCCACCATATACAAAAATTAACTCATATCAAAGATCTAAATGTAGGAGCTAAAACTATAAAAATCTTAGAGAAAACACAGAAGTCTTCATGACCTAGTATTTGGCTACAGATTCATAGGAAGAACACCAAAAGTACAAACAACAAAAGGAAAAAATAGGTTAAATTGGACATCATCAAAATTAAAATTCTTTGTATAGAAGAGGACACTATCAAGAGTGGAAAGACACTCATGGAATGGGAACAAATATTTGCAAATCGAATATCTGATAAACATCTCGTATCCAGAACACATAAATAACATCCACAAGTGTTGGTGAGAATATAGAAAGAAAAGGGAACCCTTGTACACTGCTGTTGGGAATGTAAATGGGTACCATGGAAATCTATGTGGAGGTTCCTCAAAAAATTAAAACTATAACTATCATATAGTTATAATCCCACTCTTTCATACATATCCAAAATAATTTAAATTAGGATCTCAAATAGTTTTTCTGCACACCCATGTTTGTTGTCATATTACTTAAAATAGCAAAGACATGGAAACAACCTAAATGTCCATCAACAAATGAGTGTATAAAGAAAATGTGGTATATACATACAATAGAATATTATTGAGCCTTCTTTTTAAGAAGAAAGTCCTGCAACTTGCTACAACATGAACATGGAGGACATTATACTAAGGGAAATAAGCCACACACAGAAGAACAAATTCTACATTATCCCACTTATATCCCAATCCAAAATAGTCAAATTCATAGAAGCACAAAGTGGAAGGGTGGTTATCAGGGGCTAGGAGGTTATTGGGGCTGGGAGGAGGGGGAATCGGGGACATGTTACTCAAAAGGTACATAGTTCCACTTATGCAAGATGAATAAGTCTGAGAGATCTACTGTACAGCGCATATGGTCAACAATACTGTATTATATACTTAAAATCTGTTAAGTGATTACATCTTATGGTTAAGTGTATGGTATTGTATATGGCATTATATATGGTGACAGTTTCACAGGTGTATACTTATCTTCAAATTCATCAAGATATACACATTAAATATGTACAGATATACACATTAAATATGTAAATATGTCAATCATGCCTCAAAAAAATAATAATAAAAGGGGAAAAAAAGTTAAACCAAATTACCATATGACCCAGCAATTCCACTAGTGGGTATATACCTGAGATTTAAACACAGGTGTTCAAGCAAAAACTTGTACACAACTACTGACAGCAGCATAACTAATTCATCATAACCAAAAAGTGGAAATAGGGCTTCCCTGGTGGCGCAGTGGTTGGGAGTCCACCTGCTGATGCAGGGGACATGGGTTCATGCCCCGGTCCAGGAGGATCCCACATCCACGGACAGGCTGGGCCCGTGAGCCATGGCCTCACTGAGCCTGTGCATCTGGAGCCTGTGCTCCGCGACGGGAGAGGCCGCAGCAGTGAGAGGCCTGCGTACCGCAAAAAAAAAAAAAAAAAGTGGAAATAATCCAAATCCCCACCAACTGATGAAAGATAAACAAACTGTGTGGTATATCCACACCATGGAATATTATTCAGCCATAAAAAGGAATGAAGTGTTGATATGTGCTACAATATGGATAAACTTTGAAAGCATGATGGTTAAGTGAAAGGAACCAGACACAAAAGGCCACATACTTTGATTCCACTTATACAAAATGCCTAGAATAGGCACTCATAAAGACTGAAAGATTAGTGGTTGCCAAGGAGAGGGAAAATGGGGAGTGACTGCTTAATGATTAAGTAGTTTCTTCTTGGAGTGATAAGAATGGTCTGGAATTACATAGCAGTAATGGTTACGCAACACTGTAAATGTAAAAAATGCCACTGAATTGTACACTTTAAAATGGTTTAAATGGTCAATTTTAAGCTATTTAAATTTTATCTCAATTCTTTAAAAAGTGTCTAGCTTCCTTAAACTATTTTTTTAATGGAACATTCACATCTGGTATGATAAACTGAAAGAATATTTCATTACTGCACAGTTACACTTACATTGTGGTTATTTGTTAGTAAGCAGAGATAACTCAGAAGTCAGACAGAAATAAATCCTCATACTAGATAGAAGTTGCATTTGGCTTTGAAGTACAGGATAGGACAGATTTGCTGATGACACCTGTCTTCCTATTCAAGTTTTCAGGCCAAACTGACATGCAGACTTGAGAAAAACTATCAAATTTCTACCTCTCATTTTAATCTCCCACTGCCAACAAGACCACTAAAAATAACATTATGTAATGAACAGTGCCCTTAGTCCTTTGCAACAGGGGAGGCAACACAGAAGAGAGAAAACACTCTGAAGCCAGATGGCCTTGGCCAGAATATCAGCACCATCACTTGGGAAACCACTTAAATCTCCCTAAGCTTCTATTTCCTAATGTATAAACCTGAAATAACGGTTGTCTATCAACTTATGTGGGCTTGTTCTGAGAATTAAATGAGATAATATCAATACTCATTAAGTGCTTAGTACAGAGACTAGCTACCTGGCAGACGGTACTCAATGTATGTTAACTATGATAATTAGCAGCAGCAAATACCCACCATATGCAATACACTGTGCTAGGAGTTAATTTTCAAAACAGCTTACAGATTAAGAAACTAAGGGTGAAGAGTCACTTGTCCAAGGTAATCAAAGGAGTCAAGTGTGGTCTCAAAGGGAGATCTGTCCAACTCCAAAGGTCACATTTTTTTTTTTAAGTTGAGAGTTATGTTTTATTTGGTAAACATAACTGAGAACTTATGCCTGGGACACAGCCTCTCAGGTAAGTCTAAGGGACTGCTCCCCCCACATTCTTTCTACAATCCCAAACTCCCTTTCTATATAAGGAAAGGTTCTTATGACTTCTTTTAATGGGATTTTATCAATGTTTTTTCATAGTGAGCAGCAGTCAAAATTAAGAAACAGAAACAGGTTAACAATAGATACAAAAGTCAAATACAAGCGGAAAAAAATATCATTTCAATCATTTAAACAAAAAAAAAAAGGGGGAGAATTTAGGGAAAGACCGAGACCCTAAGTACCCCACTTCAATATCATCGCTTCCTACCCCATCCTCCCCGCCTAATCATGCCATAATCAACTCCTTACTCTCCCAAAGCAGCAGCTATTTCAATCCTTGGAATCCTAAATCATACTCCTCTCTGCCCAGCACAGCTGTCCTACCCCAACTTCCACCATATTCCCACCTTACAAATGCATGGCACCTAAAAAACAACTGAGTGATGAATGAATAACGTGCTGTCTCAATTAATGTTAGCAATTTTCAAAATGCAAAGTTACAATAAAATGTACTTGGTAAAAAGTCACCTTTTTTTTTTTTTAAGATTTTTTGATGTGGAACATTTTTAAAGTCTTTATTGAATTTGTTACAGTGCCGCTTCTGTTTTATGTTTTGGTTTTTTGTCTGAGAGGCGAGGCATATGGGATCTTAGCTCCCTGACCAGGGATCGAACCCTTCACCCACTGCACTAGAAGGCGAAGTCTTAACCACTGGACATCCAGGGAAGTCGCTTTTAATTGAAAACTTAGAAAGTAACTTCTACTATAAAAATAATCACATAAAGCGTCTGGGAACTAAGATCTCGCATGCTGCACAGCACAGCCAAAAAATAATAATAAATTTTTAAAAATAAAATAAAATAAAAAATAGGACTTCCCTGGTGGTGCAGTGGTTGAGAGTCCTCCTGCCGATGCAGAGGACACGGGTTCATGCCCTGGTCCAGGAAGATCCCACATGCTGTGGAGCGGCTGGGCCCGTGAGCCATGGCCGCTGAGCCTGCGCGTCCGGAGCCTGTGCTCCGCAATGGCAAAGGCCACAGCAGTGGGAGGCCCAGGTACCGCGAAAAAAATAAATAAATAAAAATTTTAAAAATTAAAAAGTGAAAAGGAGTACAAGAATTGTACACTCAAAACCACAAAACACCACTGAAAGATATTAAACAAGACCTAAATAAATGGAAACATACCCCATTTTCACATTGGAGACAACGTTGCTAAGATGCTGATAAACTCCAAAATGATCTACAGACTGAACAAAATACCAAACTTCCAGTTCCCTTTTTTGCAGAAATTGATAAGTTAATCCTACAATTTGTATGAAAATGCAAGGGACACAGAATATCTAAAACAATCTTGAAAATGAAAAACAGGGAATTCCCTGGTGGTCTAGTGGTTAGGATTCGGCACTTTCACTGCCATGAAAGTTCAATTCTTGGTAGGGGAACTGAGATCCCAGAAGCTGCGTGGCATGGCCAAAAAAAAAGGAAAAAAAAAACAAAAAAAACACAACAAACTTATAAGACTCAACACTTCCTAATTTCAAAACTTACTACAAAACGACATCAATCAAAAATGTGTGGTAGGGCTTCCCTGGTGGCGCAGTGGTTGAGAGTCTGCCTGCCGATGCAGGGGACACGGGTTTCTGCCCTGGTCTGGGAAGTTCCCACATGCCGCGGAGCGGCTAGGCCCATGAGCCATGGCCGCTGAGCCTGTGCTCCACAACGGGAGAGGCCACAGCAGTGAGAGGCCCGCGTACCGCAAAAAAAAAAAAAAAAAAAAAAAAAAAAAAAGTGTGGTGCTGGAATAAGGTTAGACATATAGGGATTTCCCTGGTGGTCCAGTGGTTAAAACTCCACGCTCCCAATGCAGGGGACCCAGGTTCAATCCCTAGTCAGGGAACGAGATCCTGCATGCCGCAACTAAAGATCCCGCACATGGGACTTCCCTGGTGGCGCAGTGGTTAAGAATCCACCTGCCAATGCAGGGGACATGGGTTCAAACCCTGATCCAGGAAGATTCCACATGCCGCGGAGCAACTAAGCCCGTGTGCCACAGCTACTGAGCCTGCGCTCTAGAGCCCGCAAGCCACAACTACTGAAGCCCGCACGCCTAGAGCCTGTGCTCCACAACAAGAGAAGCCACCGCAATGAGAAGTCCATGCACGGCAACGAAGAGTAGCCCCTGCTCGCCACAACTAGAGAAAGCCCGCACGCAGCAATGAAGACCCAACACAGCCAACAATAAATAAATAAACACATAAATAAATATTTATTTTTTTAAAAAAAGATTCCACACGCGACAATGAAGATCTCACGTGCCACAACTAAGACTCAGTGTAGCGAAATAAATAAATAAATCTTATTTTTTTAAAAAAGGATAGACATATAAATTGACAGAACAGAACTAAGAGCCCAGAGATAAATCTATATCTGTTCTCAACAAGGGTGCCAAGACCATTCAATAGGGAAAGAACAGTCTTTTCAACAAATGGTGCTGGGACAACTGGGTACCCACATGCAAAACATGTTTGGCCCCTACCTCACATCATATACAAAAATTCAAAATGCATCAAAGACCTAAGTGTAAGAGGTAAGAACATAACTTTTAGGAGAAAACATATCTTCTTCATCTTGAATTAGGCAATGGTTTCTTAGATATGACACCACAAAGCAAAGAAAAAAAATAGATATATTGGACTTCATCAAGATTAAAAACCTTTGGAATGTCCCTGGTGGTCCAGTGGACTCTGTACTTTCACTGCTGAGGGCCAGGGTTTGATCCCTGAACAGGGAACTAGGATCCCACAAGCTGCACGGCATAGCCAAATACAAAAACATTTAAAAAACAAGAAAACAAAAAAAAAATTTTGTGCTTCAAGGATACCATCAAGAAAATGAAAAAACCCACAGAATGGAAGAAAATATTTGCAAATCATATCTGATAAGGGACTTAATCCAGAATATATAAGGAACTACAAACGATAAAAAAGCCCAATTTTTAAAAAATATGCAAAGGATTTACAACACAGACTCCAAGTACCTATACAAATGTCCAAAAAGCACATAAATGGATGCTCAACATCATCAGGGAAATATAAATCAAAACCACAATGAGATAACATGTAACACTCACCAGGATGGCTTAAAAAAAAAAAAAGCAAGTGTTGGCAAGAATATGAAGAAATGGTTCAGCTACTGTGCAAAAACAGTCTGGCTGTTCCTCAAAATGTTAAATAGTCCCATGGGGTTGGGACTCCACACTTTCACTGCTGAGGGCACAGACTCAATCCCTGGGTGGGAAACTAAGATCCCACAAGCTGTATGATGTGCCCCCCCCAAAAAAAGGAATACCTACTGAATCCACAAGAGGTATTTGTACACCTATGTTCACATCAGCATTATTCACAATAGCGAAAAGGTGGCCATCGACTGATAAATGGATAAAGAAAATGTGGTATACAGCAGAATATCTTTAAAAAGGAAGAAAATTCTGACACAGGCTACAACATGGGTGAACTTTTGAGGACATTACCTAAGTAAAATAAGGCAATCACAAAAAAGATAAATATTGTATAATTCTACATGAGGTATTCAGAGCAGTCAAATTCAGAGACAGAAAGCAGAATGGTGGTTACCAGGGGCTGGGAGGAAGGGGAAGTGGCAAGTTATTCAATTGGTAAGTTTTCTAAGATGGAAAGAGTTCTGGAGAATGGTTGCATGAAATGTGAACACACTTAATGTTATTTAACCGTACAAATCAAAATAGTTAGGATGTAGAGTTCCCTGGTGGCCTAGTGGTTAGGATGCCGGACTTTCACTGCCATGGCCCTGGGTTCAATCTCTGGTCAGGGATCTGAGATCCCGCAAGTCACATGGCACGGCCAAAAAAAAAAACAAACTTAGAATGGTAAATTTTATGCTATGTATATTTTATCAAAATTAAAAATAGGACTTTCCTGGTGGCGCAGTGATTAAGAATCTGCCTGCCAATGCAGGGGATGCGGGTTCAAGCCCTGGTCCAAGAAGATCCCACATGCCGTGGAGCAACTAAGCCTGTGCACCACAACAACTGAGCCCGCGTGCCACAACTACTGAAGCCCACAAACCCAGAGCGCATGCTCCGCAACAAAAGAAGCCACCGTAACAAGAAGCCTGCACACTGCAACAAAGAGTAGCCACTGCTCACCACAACTAGAGAAAGCCCATATGCAATAACGAAGACCCAACACAGCCAAAAAATAAATATTAATTAATTTTTTAAGAAGTTAATGGGGGGCTTCCGTGGTGGCGCAGTGGTTGAGAGTCCACCTGCCAATGCAGCGGACACGGGTTCGTGCCCCTGCACAATCTTCCCAGTCCGGGAAGATCCCACATGCCATGGAGTGGCTAGGCCCGTGAGCCATGGCCGCTGAGCCTGTGCTCCTCAACGGGAGAGGCCACAACAGTGAGAGACCCGTGTACCGCAAAAAAAAAAAAAAAAAAAAAAAAAGTTAATGGGGCTTCCCTGGTAGTCCAGTGGGTAAGATTCCATGCTACCAATGCAAGGGGCCCAGGTTCAATCCCTGGTCAGGGAACTAGAGACCACATGCATGCCACAACTAAGAGTTCAAATGCCGCAAGAGTCCTCATGCCACAACTAAAGTTCCTGCATGCCACAACGAAGATCACACATGCCGCAACTAAGACCCGGCGCAGCCAAAAATAAATAAATAAATAATAAGTAAATAAATAAATAAATAAGTTTTTTAAAGCGTCACTACTTTGTATACTTAAGCTTTCTCCTTTAATTAAAACTACTTATTTCTTATTGGGTGGGTGTGGTAACCAGTCGCCCTAGATGGCCCCCAGTGATCCACACTTCACGGTGTTCCCCTCCCACATTATGTCTCCTTGGATCTCCTTGCTAGGTCTCTCCTCTCTTGGACAACTCACTCTGGGGGAAGCCAGCTACATACTGTGAGCAGCCCTATGGAGAGGCATGCATAGCAAGGAACTTGAGGCCTCCTTCAGCCAACAGCCTTATGAGTGACCCATACTGGACAAGGCTCCTACAGCCTTCAGATGACTGCAGCAGTGATGGACATTTTGCTTGTAATCTCGTGAGAGACTGAACCAGAACCATCCAGCTAAGCCACTCCCTGCTTCCTAACCCTGTGTGAGAGAAATGTTTATTATTTTAAACTGCTCAGTTTGAGGGTAATTTGTTAGGCAGAATAGATAACTAATACAGGATTTCCCTGGTGGTCCAGTGGTTAAGACGCTGCACTCCCAATGCAGGGGGCCTGGGTTCGATCCCTGGTCAGGGAACTAGATCTCACATGCCGCAACTAAGAGCCTGCATGCCACAACTAGAAAAGATCCTGCGTGCCGCAACTAAGACCCAGCTCCGCCAAATAAATAAATTTTTTTTAAAAAAGATAACTAATACAAAGGGAAACATCCCTTCCACAGCTATAAGAATTTGTTTTCAAAAATAAAATTAAAGACTATAAAAATTATCATCAGCACAGTGCTGGATATTAAAATAAAATCCCTATTAGATCAATTTAAGGCTGTAGCAGAATTTCTTCAAATTTTTACAAGTGTGTAAAGTTGGTTTATCAAACATATAGGAGCTTCGAATCAATAAAAGAAACTACTCCAATAAGATCTGGATACATGAAAAATGAAACTTCAACTCTACAAGTACAGAAAATTAACTAAAATGAAAAACAGATTGAGAAGAAATATTTATGTCTGTAAGATAAAAGGATAATAGCTATAAAACACTACAATCCAGTCAGAAGTCAGCAAAGGAAATGGACAGCAAAGGCCACAGGAGAAATACAAACAAGAAACAAAGAAATCATTTTCAACAATCAAGTTGTATTAATTAAATCAAACTTGTGGTAGAGGGCTTCCCTGGTGGCGCAGTGGTTGAGAGTCCGCCTGCCGATGCAGGGGTCACGGGTTCGTGCCCCGGCCCGGGAAGATCCCACGTGCCGCGCAGTGGCTGGGCCCGTGAGCCATGGCCACTGAGCCTGCACATCCGGAGACTGTACCCCGCAACGGGAGAGGCCACAGAGGTCAGAGGCCCGCATAACGCAAAAAAAAAAAAAAAAAAAAAAAACAACTTGTGGTAGAAGTATGCACCTATTTAACGAAGTAAAAAACTTAAAACATCAATGCTATCAAAGTTGGCATGCTATCAAAGGGAGGAAAATGCTGTACTCGTATATACACTATTTAGAACTGTGTGAAATGGTACACTCCTTTTGGAAAGCCATACAGAAGTAGGTTCATCTGAGACAAAAAATTTAACCCATTGCCCTGATAATTCCCCTATCAGCAGTTTATCCTTAGGAAATAATTCCACAGACATTACTATGAAATTAATAAGGTACCTACCAAGACTTTACTTAAAACTCTAATATCTACTCCACCAAAGAACTAATTTCAATGGTTTAATTACCTGCACTATAACATTTCTGCCTCAAAGCTCTACTATGTTTAAAAAAAAAAAAAAAGGAAGCACTTCAAATGTAGCACTGTATTACCTCTCAACAACTGTTTTGCAATTCTTTACAGATCATGGCATGGTGGAAGTGTTTTTTCTTCATATGCTATTATAAAAACAGATTCAATACATTGTCCACTGAACCAAATGAAATGTTAAAAAAATGCCTTTGGATATAAAATTCCAATAACAATTAGCATGGCACTGATGTCTATTATTTTTACTGGGTATAGATAAAACTTGAACATTGGGCTCCCCTGGTGGCGCAGTGGTTGAGAGTTCGCCTGCCGATGCAAGGGACACGGGTTCGTGCCCCGGTCCGGGAAGATCCCATCCCACATGCTGCGGAGCAGCTGGGCCCGTGAGCCATGGCCGCTGAGCCTGCACATCCAGAGCCTGTGCTCCGCAACAGGAGAGGCCACAACAATGAGAGGACCGCGTACCGCAAAAAAAAAAAAAAAAAAAAAAAAAAACCTTGAACATTGCCGACTTTCACCAGGGATCCCCAACAGCTCCAATTACGCATCAAGAGAAATTAGAGATGCCAAGAGGAATATAGCCTCAGTAATTTACAAAGGAAGACTACCTTCAGATTCTGCCTGGTATATGAGGGAATATCACATAACCAGTAATTATTTTTAACTTAATCTAATGTATAAATATAATTGTTCATCCTCCAAAATGGATTTTATCCTTCCAGCAATCTTTAACACAGTACTATAGTATTGATATTTTATGTAAAGTCACTGGACGTGTGAAAAGAACTTTAGAGGCCTTAATAAAGTAATTTCACCTAATAATAGTAACAAACACTAAAATCTGTTCCAATTTATTAAGGGGAAACCACAGGTTTGTATGATTTTATTGTTTCTTTAATAAGTTATCTAAAAGTAGAAACAATACTTAAAAATTATGACTTGTATACAGGCATTATAAACAATGTAGATCATCTAGAATACATAAAGAACTCTCAAAACTCAACAATTGGGCTTCCCTGGTGGCGCAGTGGTTGAGAGTCCACCTGCCGATGCAGGGGACACGGGTTCGTGCCCCGGTCCGGGAAGATCCCACATGCCGAGGAGCGGCTGGGCCCGTGAGCCATGGCCGTTGAGCCTGCGCGTCTGGAGCCTGTGCTCCAAAACGGGAGAGGCCACAACAGTGAGGCCCGCGTACCGCAAAAAACAAAAACAAAACTCAACAATTAAAATCAAACAATCCAATTAGAAAATGGGCAAAAGACATGAATATATTTCACTAAAGAGGATATACAGATGGGGAATAAACACACAAAAAGATGTTCAACATCATTAGCTATCAGGGAAATGCAAATAAAAACCATAATGAGGGCTTCCCTGATGGCACAGTGGTTAAGAATCTGCCTGCCAATGCAGGCGACACAGATTCGAGCTCTGGTCCGGGAAGATCCCACATGCCGCAGAGCAGTTAAGCCTGTGCACCACAACTACTGAAGCCCACATGCCTAGAGCCTGTGTTCCGCAATAAGAGAAGCCCCCGCTCACTGCAACTAAAGAAAGACTGTGTGCAGCAACGAAGACCCAACACAGCCAAAAAAGAAAGTAAAATAAATAAATTAAAAACAAAAAACAAAAACCATAATGAGATATCATTACATAACTATCAAAATGGTTAAAACAAAAATAGTGAAAACACTAAATTATGGTGAGGAGGAAGAGAAACTGGATCACTCATACACTACTGGTGAGAATGTAAATAGTACAGTTACTCTGGAAATCAGCTTGGCAGTTTCTTATAAAAGTAAACATGCAGTACCATATGATTCAGCAATGGTACTCTTGGGCATTTATCCCAGAGAAATGAAAACTTATGTTCACACAAAACCTGTATATGAATGCTCACAGCACTTTTACTTCTAATAGCCAAAAGCTAGAATAAACCCAGATGTCCTTCAACAGGTGAATGGTTAAACTGTGGTAGATACATATCACGGAATACTACTTAGTAATAAAAAGGTATAAAATATTGACAATAACTTGGATGACTCTCCAGGGAATTTTAAGTGGAAAAAACCCAATCCCAAAAGGCTATATATATACTGCATGATTCCATTTACGAACATTTTTGAAATGACAAAATTTTAGAAACAAAGGACAGGTCAGTAGTTGGCAAAAGCTGGAGGAGGAACTGCCGGGAAGAAGATGGGTGTGATATAAAAGGCCCACAGGGGCTTCCCTGGTGGCGCAGCGGTTGAGAGTCTGCCTGCCGATGCGGCAGACACGGGTTCATGCCCCGGTGTGGGAAGATCCCACATGTCGCGGAGCAGCTAGGCCTGTGACCACGGCCGCTGAGCCTGCGCGTCCGGAGCAGGCTGAATAAGATTGGTAGATTATACCAATGTCAATATCCTGGTTGTGATATCAGATGTTTTTGCAAAACATTATCATTGCAAAATCAAGCAAAACATACATGGGATCTCTCTGTATTATTTCTCACAACTAACAGCATGTGAACTTACAGTGATTTCAATAAAAATTTCAATTAAAAAATATATATATATATGGGGGCTTCCCTGGTGGCACAGTGGTTGAGAGTCCGCCTGCCGATGCAGGGAACACGAGTTCATGCCCCGGTTCGGGAGGATCCCACATGCCACGGAGCGGCCGGGCCTGTGAGCCATGGCCACTGGGCCTGCGCGTCCGGAGCCTCAACGGTGAGAGGCCCGTGTACCGCAAAAAAAAAAAAAAAAAAAAAATGGAGCTCTATCCACATGCTCATATGAATGGATATCCTCAACGTATTAGGTATTCAATAATATGTATATCAGGCCACTCGTGTTACCAAAAGATAAAAAAGGTACATAAACACAAAGAAAATTCTAATAAAATATAAAGAATGAAAATGAGGGACAACTGGGAATTCCCCGGTGGTCCAGTGGTTAGGACTCTGTGCTTTCACCACAGAGGGCCAGGGTTCAATCCCTGGTCAGGGAACTGGGATCCCACAAGCTGCAGAGTGTGGGTCCCCCTGGCCCCCCCAAAAAAAGAGGGAGCATATGAGGGGTGACAGAAATCAAGTTCTTTTTTTTAATGTTCCATTTTTCACTTTTACCATGAATTTATATTACTTTTCTAACTAAAAATATTCATAGCAATTTCTTCAAAAGGCTACATTTTGAGATCATTAAAAAAGTTTCAGAAATGATCACTCAATGAAAATCAAACCCACCACCACAAAAGAGGTGGGCTCTCCTGAAAACCAGGGAGTGAAAATGAAACATTTATATCCATGACAAAAGACAACCAGCAAAAAGCAACAATGTAACAAAGTTAAACTACTTAACAGCTGGAGTGCCGAGAGATACTGATTCTATGGACCAAATTAAATTCTCCTGATTACCAAACAAAAAATGGAGCAAATTCTCCTGATTATTAAACAAAAACAGAAAAAATACTTAATGCCTTTATCTTACCAATTAAGGAAGAAGAGTTTAGAAGAATAGAGAAAAAAGCAAAAGTGCAAAGATATGTTTCTCAAAATTCACAACTAACTTCCAAATGTCCATTTGGCTCTTGGAATATAATAATAGGCATCACTTACTGAGCACCTACTTCAGAACTAGCACTGTGCTAGCTGCGTCAGATAAATTATCTTGTTGCATCCTTTCAAACGTGTAGGCTACACAGTATTCGCCCAATTTAGAGATGAGGAACTGTCTCTCAGAGAGATTAAAGGGACTTCTACTAAACAGGTAGCACAGTACATTCTCAAGGGATCTATCCAACTTAAAACTATTATGATTTAATATCCTTAATTAAGAGATTAAATGTGAGAATGGAGAGAAAAATGAATGCTTGAGATACAGGGAGCACAAATTCAAAGCCCTTAGAAATTAAATGCATGAGGAGATAAAGTCAAAAAAATCACTGACATTTTGAAATTCGGTACATTGAGGATGAGCATTCACAGTCCACTCATCACCTTCCTACCTAAAATTTACTCCCATTCCCAACTTGCATCTCTGTAATAGCACCATTCATTCTTTTACTCCATAAATATATGAGTGTCTACTACAAAGAAGGCACCATGCTACACATTGTTAAGATGCAAAAAGATGAATCACATCAGGGAGACAAAGGCTAACAGTTCAGCCTGACTGAACCCAGCCAGGATTCCCTGGGTGTAGCATATGAGATTTGAGAAAGTCGGGATGAGGTCCTATCAAAGAGGACACTGAATTTGGGCTTATTTGTTAGGCAAATGGGGAGAGGAGTGAGGCACTGAAGGTAAAGCTTTAACCAGAGACCTAGTTTTCTCATTTTGGAGGTCAGAGGTAATTTTGTCTGTCTCTCCAGACAGACTGGAGAGAAAAACTATATGAAGACCAGTAATAAAGACATCATAGTAGAATGGAATAGCATAAAAATTCAACCCTACAGCATGGAATACAAGGCCTATATTTACACTTTATCTCCTGACAACCCCACTCCTCTCAGATTCCTATCAAAGAATTTCTTGCCACTTGCATATGCTATTCTTCTTACATACTGGCATGTCTCTGCTCAAATTATATATAACTCTCTGTGAAGTTCTTCCAGATTACTCCAGGCATGCCTTCCTCCACACTCCCACAGTACCTATAACACCTATCAGACCATGTGGCATTCTGTATTGTCATTGTTTACACTTGTTTCCCACAGTAAAGTTCCTTAAAAGCAAGTCTACGTCTTTCCCTTTTTTAATACTAGCAGTGCCTAGCACAGAGGCGGCACTCAAATGCATTTTGATCATATAAGCAAAGCAGTGACTCCAAGGTTTCCAGCCTCGAGAAGAAGTGGAGGATGATGCCATCATTAAGACAGAAGGAAAAGCATGTTTGGCAATAAAACAGATAGGGTCAAAAGTGAGTAATTATGGGGACTTCCCTGGTGGCACAGTGGTTAAGAATCCAATCTGCCAATGCAGGGGACACAGGTTTGAGCCCTGGCCCAGGAAGATCTCACATGACGCGAAGCAACTAAGCCCCCGCGCCACAACTACTCAGCCTGCATTCTAGAGCCCGCAAGCCACAACTACTGAAGCCCGCACACCCAGAGCCCGTGCTCCCGCAACAAGAGAGGCCACCGCAACGAGAAGCCCGCACACCGTAACAAAGAGCCCCCGATCACCACAACTAGAGAAAGCCCATGTGCAGCAAAGAAGCCCCAACGCAGCCAAATAAATAGATAAATAAACAAATAAAAATAAAAAAGCAATGTCAATTTTTTTTAAAAGCTTTAAAAAAAAGTGAGTATGATACAGGTGGAAGAGAAACTTGGGTGGCAATTTGAGTTTCTTGGTCTGAAGCTCAGAAGCCAGATTGAGAGTTTTCACACAGTAGAGAAGCAGTAAAGTGAATCAATGTAAGCGGATGAGGCTGCAGAGAATGAAGAAAACAGAACAAGCAGTCATAAAAGGAGTCGCGGCCAAAATGCTGCACATCTAGTAGGATAAGTATGGAGGTGTCATTTGTAACTCTGAAACGAACAATTTCAACAGAGTACAGAAGCCAATTCGGAGCTTAAGGAGATGTAAACAAAGTAGACAACTTTTTCAAGAAATTCACCAGTAAAGAGGAAAGATAATCCGAGAGGTTACAGGATAAAGGAAGATTCCTTTAGAATAGCAAGATGTCATTCTGTTTTTAGGCAGAAAAAGTGATGCAGTGAAGGCTGAGAATAAAGATCCCAGAGGGAAGGAGGAAAGAATAATGAATAAAACCAGGGCCTCCAGCAAGGACAGAGTCAGATAAAGAGCAGAAAATGAGACGTGTGGAGACAGGAAAGGAGGGAGTAGAGAATTGCTGGGATGATGAGAAGGGAAGAGGAGAAAACCCCTGAGGAAATCATTTTTGTCTCAGGCACCAACACAACAAGCCTTGGACATCGTCTGCACTTATCTCTTTCCTTCATTCCTCCAATCCAGGCTCCAATTTTGCCTCCAATCCAGGCAACCCTGAAAGGGCTGCCAATTTCCCCTCCTCTGAAATAATCTTTTGGATTTGCCCCCTTTCTTTCTACTACTGACTGATCAATTCTAATTTTTAATTACTACTGCAACAGACTCCTACATCCTAACATTGCCTCTACTCTCTCCTAGCCAAAGTTTTCCAAACACAGATTTCATCAAATCACTTCTCAGCTGAAATTCCTCACTGGATCCCAGTTCCTATCACATCAATACCAAATGCCACAGTCTGGATTTCTAGGCCTTATAACCTGAGGACACCCATCCTACCCAACCTTCTGAAAATACTATGTTCATTTAGTTCTCTTTATCCAAAGTACCCTTCTAAACCTAACCAAACCTAACCCAGTCAAGACCAATTCAAGTCCCACTTCTTCCTTGAAGCTCTAAGTTTCATTCATCTCTCCATTGATCTCCTTAACCGTGTAAACATCCATAGCACAGAACTTAGTACAGGGAGTGGTTTGTATTTTCTGGATCTCCAAGATTGTACCAGGGGGATATTGTTACAACACTAAGATATCTTTTTTTTTGGCCACACCATGCAGCATGCGGGATCTTAGTTCCCCAACCAGGGATCGAACCCAGGCCCCCTACAGTGGAAGCTCGGATGCTTAACCACTGGACCGCCAGGGAAGTCCCAAGATATCTATTTTTAAGTGGCCAAGAAAAAGTCTCTATTCAAACATCCATCCCATGTACAATACAGTGTCTGTCACTACCTAATGAAGCACTAACTAGTATTACATTGCAAATCAATTACAAGGTAAAATTGCAAACAAATCTGGCAAAAAGATGCTGTGTTCCTTAAAGTCAATGTAAATAATAAAGAAGAATCACCCCAATTACAGGCAAGGAAAAGTTGATCTAGGTCAACCAGTAAACAAGTGACAACTGACAAGGATACAGGACAGGAGCTTCAAAGAGTTATATGAACATCAAAGGGTTAAGAAATGTTAGTGAATGACACAGTGGAGAGAGGATAAAACAAGACTGACAAAATAGCACTGATTCTTTTTTATTGCAGGGGGAGGGGAGTAGCTGCACCTCGTGGGATGTGTAACTTCCCCAACCAGGGATCGAACCTGTACCCCCTGCAGCGGAAGCACGGAGTCTTAGCCACTGATCCACCAGGGAAGTCCCAATATCAGTAATTCTTGAATCTAGGTGAGGAGTACATGGAAGTTCAACTATTTTCTTCTTTTTCAGTATACACCTGAAATTTTCCATAATGGATATTCTTAAAACGAAAACCTCAGTAAGACCGATTAAGTCCTTAAATATTTTTAAAAATTTATCCTCCTTATGATCATAATGAGAAAATGAAGCAAAATAAAGTATGCTATCTCCTATGGTACAATTTTCCTGGACAAAATTTTTTAAAATCTATTTGATTCTTGCCTTATTATAACCAATAGTTGCCATGATAATTAAACAAATTTTTTTTTAGTATTTATTTATTTGGCTGCACCAGGTTTTAGTTGCGGCATGTGGGATCTTCGTTACCGTGTGAGGGCTCTTAGTTGCAGCATGTGGGATCTAGTCAGTGATCACACCCAGGCCCCCGGCATTGAGAGCATGGAGTCTCAGCCACTGGACCACCACGGAAGTCCAATAATCAAAATTTTGATAAATGTTTAAAACTTACTTTTAGGGACTTCCCTGGTGGTGCAGTGGTTGGGAATCTGCCTGCCAATGCAGGGGACACAGGTTCAAGCCCTGGTCCACGAAGATCCCACATGCTGCGGAGCAACTAAGCCTGGGCACCACAACTACTGAGCCTGCGCTCTAGAGCCTGCGAGCCACAACTACTGAGCCCACGTGCCGCAACTACTGAAGCCCATGTGCCTAGAGCCTATGCTCCACAACAAAGAAGCCACCGCAATAACAATCCCGCACACTGCAAGAAGAGTAGCCCTTGCTAGCCGCAACTAGAGAAAGACGGCGCGCAGCATCAAAGACCCAAGACAGGCAAAAATAAATAAATAAAAAATAAAATTTTTAAAAAAGAAATATGTGTCTTTTCAAAAATAAATAAATAAAACTTACTTTTATAATTCTTAATTTTACTTTTCAATAAAAAATCCTAAATACACCTTTCTCTCCTTTATTTACTTATGAAATTTTAGTCCTCATTTTGAGTGTATTCATTTTTAGCAGTCTTCTTTAGATAAAGAGGATCACTAATCTAAAATGTATGTCAGACCATCCTGGAGGCTGGCTACATCCTAAGAACTTTGAGGATCCCCAAATTCATGAATACCACCATAGCATAAATTAACTCTATTCATATTTATCTCCATAAAATATCTAAGTGAGGAAGAGTAGCAAACAAACTGCTGCAATCAGCCTAGTGAGAAAAGCATGAGTTACTTCAGGCCCAGGCAAGAGTGTCAGAGACCTTCAAAAGTCACTAAAGAAAAACAAGAGTACTCAGATAATTCTATGGTTTCAAGGGTTTCAGTCTTGTCTCCAATAACGTCAAGAGCCTTGAAGGTTGATCTATGTCTTCTATGACATCTGTTTTTACTACAAGACTATGAAGACCCAATAAGATAATACAGACCAAAGCACTTAATAAACTAAGTTATTGACTGTTTTAACTTGGAGCTCTGGGGACCAACCTTCCTTGAAGATTTTTTTCAAGTATCTACAATGTACAAAGCACTGTACATTGTATACATACATTGGCAAAAATTAGACAGTATCAATCCAATTAAATATAAAAGCACCAGGTCAGGATTATTAACTGTAATGACAAGCATTTCATATCACTGTACACAGAAAAAACTGGAGAACATGACGGTAAACTGAAGAGGCTGCTCATTAATGACAGGAGGCAAAAAGTCTGCTGATAGCTAGTTGTACAAAACAACTGGCAATATGATGCTGAATTATGTGTCTTTCCCTAATTCCAGACAGAGGGCTTAAAACCCTAATAACTACTCTTAATCTCGCCAGGAGAATCTCATTCTATCACAATATTACAGACAGAAAAAAAGACAAATAGCATTTGCAAAAGTTTTTCTAATTTCTAGCCCACAGCACAGGATCTAATACAGAGTAAGCACTCTATACCTGCTGCATCAACCAATCAACTGTGAATAGTCTCAAAACATCAATAGTGTGTGGCTATATAGAAATTAATTTTAATTACACCTTTCCCAGGCTTATTGTTCAACTACATTTGCATTTTGAGATTGACTTCACTTTAAATCCTCAGTAAAAAAATATCAAAGGCAACAATATATACATACACACATCAAAGGCAAAAATCAAAGCAACAGATTTCATCTACAACCGGAATGAAAGAATAAAGATGGGAATTCCCTGGCGGTCCAGTGGTTAGGACTTGGCGCTTTCACTGCCGTGGCCCAGGTTCAGTCCCTGGTCCGGGAACTAAGCTCTCGCAAGCCACGAGAAGCACAGCCGGGGTGGGGGTGGGGGGTGGGGGGCAAAAAAAAAAAAAAAGAATAAAGATACTTGCTTCTTCAAGTCCATAATCTTTGAGCAATTTAGATTTTCTACCTGAAAAGTTTTTCTACATTTATACACGTTTGTTAACTCTCATTTTAGATGCATAACATACTTTCTATAGGCTCCAGTATTTTCAATTGTTTTTAATAGAACCTATACTCCACTGACACTTCTTTGATAAGAAGCACATAGATTTACATTTATATTTGTATGCTTCTAGAGGAACATGCATCTCCACCTTCAGATCTAAGTTTTTATGTAGTTAAAAAGACAAAACTATATACGTGTAAAATAAATTTCAATGTGAACCCACGAAGAAGGATTTGTCTGAGCTGCCAATAGGCTGCCAATACAGCCTATCCACCCTGAAAAATACCTCGGACAATACAGACACTAGATTACTACCAAAACAAATATTTTTAATCTGCAACTGCAAGCTAAGAAATCAAGGAGTACTAAAGCATATTTAAGATATGAATCAACAGAAACAAAAGTGACACACCCACATTCTCACTCTAACTTTAAAGAACAACAGGGCTATACAGTAAAATGAATGTTTAATGCACTCATAACTATCATCACACACCATAAAATTTTCTCTAATTAAATCTTTACATAGTATTTCAGTGGTATGTTGGGAGGAAATGGGATCCTCTTTGGTGACATTACAGGTGACCATGACAATGTGTCTGGACAAACAAAATCAGAATCAAATATTTAAAGCTGAAAGGAATCTTTTAACAATCGAGTTAAAACAATCAGATTTTAAAGGTGATTAATCTGGGAATAAGAGAAGTCAACTGATCATTTAGCTAACTAGGAAGAGTCAAAAAATTCTGCGTAAGATCAAACTTTTAAAAAAACTTTATCATTTACCACAATCTAACAATAGTATGTAGCACTAATGAGTAACTCAAATTACATTTTTTTCCATTTCTATACACATACACCCATACCACACGTTTATATACACTTCAAAATTTAAAACTAGGAAAGGTTTTAATGGTCGCAGTTACCTGAAGCATAGGATGCTGTACAACAGGTAGTTCAGGAAAATCAGCCCAATTTAAATTCTGACTGATGTCCAAGAAGGCCTTCTCATCTTAGCTACTCTGAATGTTTACCCCAAATGCACTTCAACCTGCAGCAAAAGTCACCCCATCAACTAAAAATATTAAGCCATGCCTTACACAGAAACAGGACTCCAAGTAATTAACTGGTTCACCTGTACTCATGATACCAGCAAGCCAAAGCCAAGCTCACTTAAAAATGAAAAAGCTAAAAACAAATGTATACCTCCATCCTGAACATTTAAATCTGAACTCAATCAAATGCCCTTAAAGTTTAACTTTTAGCCAGTCCTCAATGGAGAGTTAACTGGGAAAAATCAAAAAAGAACCAAACTCATATAATAGAAGATGATTTTTTAAATCAAAATATAATTTCCCCAAAGAAGCTTATCATTAGCAATAGGCTTTCATCTGTGAACTGATAAACAACAAAAAACCAATTAGTTATAATTGGTTTTTATAGTTTCCCTTTAAGTTGCCTGTATATATACATTTATGTATATATTTAAGTTGTACCAAAAACTGCTTACAAATGGCAATTCCTGTGAAGTAGATGATGATGAAGTTCCAGGTAATTCTAGCATGTTTCCTAATGTACTGGTACTGGAGTCTGGATCATCCTGAAAAGATAAATTTATTGAGTTTAATTGCTCTTCTATGGTAATGGTTGTATCTCCTAGTGAAAGGGGGGCTGGGAGAAGGGCTGCTTTTTCATTGCTGCCGTCCACTTCATTTCTTTGCTTATTTTTCTGTGTTTCAGTTTGAGGAGCTAATGGCAAGAATGGCGATTTGACTGCACCGAGTCTACTGTCTGGTGTGCTGTCTTGTTCATTTCCCATGGCCACGTCTACACCATTCTCTGATTTAGGCTCATAATTGCAGGTGGCATTGGTCTGAGTTTCCTCAAAGATCTCCTCTATACTCTCATCCTCTGTGACTGGCTGTTCTGGGTCCATTTCAGAATCTACATCTGCATCGTCCACACAAGTAAAATTCTCAAAGTGCAGAAAGCCATTCTTGATAGTCTTTGTTACTTTTACCTGGAGTTCAGGGGAGTTATTACAAGAGGGTTCCTGTTTCATAGCAAGTGCTGTTGGACCACCAGGACTCAAGGAAGTGCAAACAATTGGCGACTGAGCTCTTGAATCACTTTTTTCAGGGTCTTGAAAGGATTCTGATCCATCAGCAGACCCATTTAAATACTCTACATTGATCATGGAGGCCAAATCCTGTAGTCTCCGCAGTGGAATGTAACAAGATGGAGAATCTTGTCCATAAGCATTTTGGGATGTTCCACTGGCAGCCGATAACTGCATAGTACACCCATTAAGTGGCTCAGAAAAATTGGATTGACCATTACCGAAAGGGCTGTCCTTGTCTTCAGGGGCATCTAAATTCACTGGATTGGAAAAGGGCAGCAGACAATTTCTTCTAGGTAGTTCACAGGTCTGATCCATCCTGGGCCAGCATCAACCTGGAATCCAAAAACACAGCAATTAATCTGAGTTAATAGGCCATTTGACGCTTATCTTCAAAATGGCAGCCACTTCTAGAGGCCTAGTGGCCTCGAAGCCTAGTTCTACTGCACTTCCATGGACGGAAAAAGTTCCCCAGCTGACGATGGAAAAATGGCCTCGGAGAGACTCCGCAAACTCCATCTTCCCGGAGATGGGCAGATCTTGCCACATGGAAACAGCCGTCCCTTTTTTCTGCACTGCAGACTGGTGGACAGTTGGGCTGATCTAAAATTAAAATCCCTTTGGCAGTAGAAATTTCCAAATCTCAAACAGCAATAGTCCTTCCATTCCCCCGCTGGGGGTCCTGTGGCCGGATCTCCCGAAGGGAGGGGGCTGTAGGGTTCGAGGGGGGCTCCGGGACGCTGCACAAAAAGGTTATCCCCCCCATCCTTTCTGGCTCGCTCGGGCGCAGCGGTCACAATAGCGCTGCACCCTGCGCCCCAGCCGGCGCCGGAGCCTTTGCAGCGGCCGTGCTCTGGCCGCAGGCGAGTCGGCCGAAGCGGGTGCACCCCGAAGCTCGCCTTTCTGACTGCAGGCCTGCTCGGTCCACGGCTGCAGGGCCCAGAGGCTGGAACGCGGCAGGGGGAGAAACGGAGGCAGCCACTGAAGCCGAGTCAGGGCAGCAGCAGCTGCTACAGCTTGACAAACATGGCTGCTGCCGACGCCGCCGCCGCCTGCCCGGGCCGCGCTCCTTCCCGCAGCGCCGGCAGCACCTCCTCGCCAAGCCGATCTCACTCATCAATATTCAGCACCAAGCAAAGTTTGCTGCAGGAGGGCAGCCGGCCCCGTGCCCCCCAGCCGGCTACCTGAAGGGAGGCGGAGGCCGAGGTGCGCGCGGGAGGCCGGCGGGGCACTGGCCGCGCGGGGAGGAAGTTCGCGGCGGCCCGGCCGGCTAGGCCTGAGCCCTGCTGGTAGTGATGGAGGGGGAGGGGGCCTGCGGCTGCAACGCCGCCGGCCACCAACCCTGTGCCGCGCCCGGCCCTACCCCGCGCCCCTCACCTCACGGCCACCACCATCTTCCCCGCCCGGCCGCCTCCCCCCTCCGCTCGCGCCTGCCCGCCACCCACCCCAGCGCACTAGTTACCGTGCCCCGCGCCCCCTCCCGGGCCGGCTGGGGGGAGGGGGTGACCCTCATTACACTGGGGCGCGAGCGGAGCGGTGGGGAGAGCGCGGAGCCGCTCGCCGCACCCCCCTCCCCCCGCGTCTCTCTTCAGGGGAGAAGGCAGCGAATGCGACCTGCCCCGGCCTATTCCGCCGCCGCCTCCTCCTCCTCACACCCCCACCGCGCGCGCCCCCGCGGCGGCGCGAGCGACCGAGCGCCTCGCGCCGGCCCGCGTGCGGCTGGGGCCCCGAGTGCGCGCGCACCCCTTCCCCCACGGCGCGCGCTCCTTTGCCTCACTCTTCGGGGTTCAGGGCGGGTGAAGTCGGGCTCGCGAGCGCGCCGCCCAATCAGCGGAGCCGCCGCTGCCGCCCCCTCCCCTCCCCCTGCGCGCCAGCTCGCGGCCCGGGCCTACGGGCCGGCCCGGCTGCCCGGGCGGGGCCTGAGGCGGGCTCCCCAGGGGCCTCGCGCGCCTCCCCGGAGTGTCGGGGCCTGCGGGCGTCGTGGGTGGCACTCCGATCCCCTCACCTACCTCAGGGAGCTGCGCCGGCCCCGGGCTGCACACGGTTCCAGCACCCTACCGGTCTCGAGCCCCAGCCCCGGCGGCACCTGGCCGGGCTGAGGCCTGTCCGACCGCCCCGCCAGCCCCGCTCGGGCCCGCGTCAGTCCCGGCCTCCATCTTAGGTTACAGCCCTGGTTCCCCATCCACTGGGCACCTGCCCTCAGCCCGCTCCGCTCGGCCCGAGGCCAAGGCAACCCCCCTCCTACCGCGGGGCTCACCTGGGGGCTGGGGCTGGGGTCTTCGAGGCCTCAAACCCCGAGCAGGCGCGGCCGCAGGTGAACCCCCTGCCCGGCCGCACCCCAAGCCCACACCACCACCACTACAGACCAAGCTGAGCAGGAAACAAAATGGAGGCAGCAGCTCGGGTCTGCCTCCCCGAGCCAAGCCTGTACAGCCCCAGGGCTCTCCTGCCGCAGGCCCGACGCCCGCGAGGCAGGGGGCTGGCTCGTCCAGGCACCAAAGGCAACCACCCTAGAACAGCGCAGACAGGCCGGGGACTCGGCCCTGCGGTCCCCACAGCCCCTCACCCACCACCCCTTCCCTTCCCCCTCCCCCCCATTCCTCTCCCTCCCCCTGCCCGGCCGTGCGGGGTGAGCGGCTCCCGGGAGCTGGGTCGGGTCGGGTTACCGGCCCGGGCACTGCCCGCCCAGCCGTGGCCTCGGCAGGGGGGATGAGGCCGGGCGACCCCCGCGCTAAGCCCACCCGCCCGCCGCCCCCCCCCCGCACCCGAGCCGGGCAGCAGTCTGACAGCGCGCCCGCACCTCGGCCTGCCGCGGTGCGGCCCCCGCCCAGTGAGATCGAGTCCCCAGCCCGGGCACCGCGGGGACGAAGCTCCCTCACCACCCCCGGGCCCAGGGGTCCTCGCAGCCTCGGGCGGGGCGAGGGGAGTGCTGGGGGAGGGGTCCACTAATCAATCCCTGCACCGCCTCCCGCGCCTAGTCCGGGTCTGGGCCTGGCACTGGGACTTGGGCCGGGGGCGCGGGCGGGCGTCAGTAGATGAGTGCGCGCGGGGCAGTGGACGCGAGCTGGGGGCCCGGAGGGGTCGCGCTTCGCACGGCGGACGCTGCAGTTCTCTGCACCCAGGCAGATGGCCCTCTCGTGCCACCTCCGCCCGGCGCAGGCCGCCTGCTCAGCAACCCTGCTCCCCGGGGAGCGCGCGCCTCACCCCTGCGGGCTGGGCATCGGGACCCCGGCGGAACAGCGCTGGGAGGGCGGAACGCCGGGCTGGCCCCGCCAAGCCTGCTGGCCTAATCCCTGGCCTGGGGCGCTCTGCTCTCGGGCGCCTGGCACCTCGAGGCCTGCTCCCAGTGCCCGGGGCCCCGCAGCACCGGCCTAGCGCGGCTGCAGCGCGTCCAATCACAAAAGACAACGTGAAGGCAAGCGGGGGAACCCAAACAACCTGACCCCGCGACGCCGACCCCCCCAGGCCCTTCCCCTAACCCGATCCAACTCCGACCCCCGTCCCGGGCTTGCTCCCCGACCAAAAGCTCACCTCGGGACCTATCTGGTCCCTAGAGTGCTAAGCTCATCCTCGCTGTTCAGAGAAAACCACAATCGACCGCCATAAAAATTCCGCCTCCTCCAGAAAGCCTTCTGTGATTAGAGTTAACTCCATCTCAAAGCTGAGGGCGCCGCCCTCGAGAGCCACGTGACTACCATTCCTCCCAGGGCTTAGTAAATGTGCATAATTATTGCCCCAGTGGAGTGTTTACGCGCCATCCTTCTATCTGTTAACCGTGAACCCACCTGGGAGAAAGGCCACTTTTGGCGTTGCTCTGCGCGGTATTGGCTTTGGCGCGGAGCTCCGTAAATTTCATCCTTCGGCCTTCAAGCTTCACCCCCAAACTGGCCCCAGTTGGCTTGGAGCTCAGGATACCCTTAGCCTCCTGCCTTCCAAGGCCCACAGACCAGCCAAGGAGATACACAACAGGTCCTTACCTCACCTAAGTGCTGGGATGCAGTCCCTGTCAAGAGAGCAGCAGGCTCGGAAGGAAGGTGCCCCCTGGAACCAGAGTGATGAGAGGAGCACTGTGACCCCAGAGGCCCTCCTTCTGTTGAAGAGAATGAGGTACCCTGACTGTTCCCAGGTACGAAGTCAGGTTGGCAGTGTTCTGTGTGCTAGGACCAGCCAGAGAATAGCTGGGTCTACACCCCAGGGTACTGCCTTACAGGGACCTGCCCTTTGTTCTACTGAGGAGTGACTCCTGCTAATCCCTTCTAGGCAGTTCAGTGGGGGAGCTCTGACTGGTTCCTTTTTCACACCTAATAATTTGAGCCAATCATTTCTGACTGACAGTTACCCCTGCCAGTTGCCCCAATTCATTAAGTTTACTCTCAACCCTTTACTTTTCCACGACCATCCTGAGGGCCTGTGAGCTGCCACTGTATGGCCTTGAGACGGTCGATTAACGGCCCCAGGCCTCAGTTTCCTCACCTGTGGCTTCCAATGCAGTGTGGCTGTGAGGATCCTGCAAGGTGAAAGTGTTAGGGGCCTATACAGACTAAGCACTTGATGAATGCTGAAATGTGTTTCACTGCTTCATTCAGCAACCATTTCCTGCATTCCAGGCAGTATTGCTGGGTGCTGGGTAAACAAAGGATGAGATGCCTGCCTTAGGAAGCCCCAGGCCTTAGGAAGAACCAGTTAAATAAAGGCGCTAAGGTGTGAAGAGGGGCCCAGACAGTGGTTCCCCCCAGGGCTGACCTCTACACATCCCTGCCCTATAGGAACCCCGCTCTCCATCCTCCCAGGCCCCACGGAATAGGAGTAGGGGCTAAAGGGGGACAGGCAGCTGGGGATGAACAGCTTACTGATGGTCTCGGGAAAAAGAGTGAATCCTAGAGAAAATCTCTTGGACTTTCCTGGAATGACTCAAGTGTCCCTTCCTGCCTCTTAGAGTGGAATATGGCTTCAGAGGTCTCATTCACAGCAGCCCCCACTGGAGCCTCCCCATCCAGCAGGCACTGGCCAAGCACCTCATGTGTGCCAGATCTGGGCTGAGGGAACCCACAGGACGCAATATTCTCACAAGGACACTAGCTTCTGAAGTCGGGGAAGAAGGGATAGGGCTGGCTGTGGCCGGCCCTCCTTGTCTCAGCACAGGGAACTTTTCTGGGCCTGTGCCTCCCATCCTTAAGACAGAGATTAGCATCAGTAACTACTCTCTGAGTCTATGCTGTGTACTGGACACCATGCTGGGCACTTGCACGAGTTCCTTTAACCCTTTAGCAGCCCTGTGAAGATATGAGGTCCAAAAGATTAAGCCCTTCTGCAAGGTCTCAGAGTCCTGTCACCTGGTGTGATCAGCCTCACATCCCTTGCTCTTAGACAGCACACCTTCCAGATACTGTCTGTGAGAAGGGCCAACACAGTGTCTTGCCCACAGGTGCTCAGGAATTTGAGTGGCAGGCAAAGTGAGATTACCTTAGCCTCAGTTTCTTCATCTGTAAATTACTGTTACTCCTAACCTGCTGAAAGAGATACCTGCTGAGACATTCCACCAATGTATTTCTTTTTTCTTACAACTGCCCCCCCTTAATTAATTAATTCAGCAGATAATTATTGAGCTCCCCCTCAGAGCCTTGTGGGAAAGGCAGAGAAGAAGTAGCAAGGTAGAGAGCTGAGTACTAAGAGAGAAGCTAGAGGTGCTGGGGGAGCTGGGGTGGCCTCAGGGACAGTCAGGGAAGGTCTTCCACAGAAGTGACATCTAGAGGGAGTCCAAAAGGACTCACAGGAATAGTTTGGAAAGGAGGGGATAGCTAGAGATTCCAGCAGAAGAGCCCAGAGAAATACCAGGCTTTGGAGGAATTGACCACAGTTCAGTGTGGCCAGAGGGTAGTGCGTGGCGGGAGCAGTAGAGGTGATGAGTACGATAAGAGGCCTCAGACGAAGATGGGGAAAGCCACAGGGGCCTGACAGTGCAGGGCTTTCTTGGTCAAGTTAAAGAATTCCGGCTTTATCTGGAAGGCAGCAGGGAGCCATGGAAGGTTAAGAAGCAGGTTAAGAATCTCCTTTGTGCAGCTGAAAGCTCACTCTGCCAGCAGTGTCCAGAAGAGATTGATACCTCCTCTAGAAACACAAGGGCCTTGCCTTGGGATATGCTAGGACTGTTAGGTTACAATAAAAGTGTGACTTCTCTTCTGTGCCAGCTACTCTGTAAGACACTCTCTCATTTAATCCTGAGATGGGCACTCTTGTTACCCCCATATTCCAGATAGGAAGCGTGACCTATTCAAAGTCAAATTCCCAACCCCAACTCCCAGTGCAAGCTCTTCATCCTCACTGGACAGGAGCAGCATCTGCTTTCTGATGAAACAGCCAGGTTTGGAGGCCTTTGGTGATTAGTCCCAAACGCTGCTGGTGAACACCACAATCATCCTTGTGATGGGTCCAAGAATTGTTTTCTTTCTCTCTCACGGAGTGGTTTCCCCAGAACTGGATCAGGAACTTAAGATTGAGGAAGGTTTGGCACATTTGAAGCCATGCAGCCCTCCAGTAGTTACCTTCTTACCCAAAATGCCAGATTTCTGTCAGCTAATCTGACCCTGTAGCCCCAGCCCTAGCCCCCACCCCAGGGACTCAAATTTTCACCTTCAACTGTTCTGTCTTTCAAACATTCTTTTTTGAAAGCCCTGTGTGTATTGGCCACTAATCCCTGCCCTCCTGCCCTCATCACTTCCCTGGCTGCCCAGTATACTCACTGTGCCAGGACAGGCCACATCCCATCCAGCCTGCACTCATGCAGGTCCCTCTGCCTTTTCCCCTGTCATGCAAACTCCTACTCATCCTTCAGGGACCAATTTAGAAGATTCCTCCTCCTGGCAATCTCCCCTGATTCCACCCTTACAAGCAGTCATTTTTCCCTGAATGAGCCCCTGCAGTAACTACTGGTTTTACATTTCTGGTCCCAGCCAGTTGGTGAGCCCCTTATACAAGATAGAGCGCATATGCTTCTATGACCTCCAGTGACCAAGCCCAGGACTGTGAGGATCAGAGTAAGTGCTGGGGTAACATTTCCTAATGCTTCATCTATCCCCTCCCCTCTTCTCTAAGTCTGTGTCTCCAAAAGACAGAAGAATTATAGCTCAAATTGTGGACTAAATGATTGTGCAAAACCATCCCTAAAAGGATTCAGGGATGTTTGGGGAACACACAAGTCTCTGTGCCAGACAACACTTTCAAAAAGTGTAAGAGAGCCTATAGGATCTGGAGTTAGATAGATGTCCGTTCAAACTGCAGCCAGGGCCACTTACCAGCAAGTCCCTTCCTCTCCCTGAGCCTCACAAATGGGGTGGTTGTGCAGATTAAATACGTGAATGTAGGCAGGGCCTTCACAGAGCAGCTGCTCACAAGACACTTCCTTCAGATGCCACCAGGCTTCCCAGCCCAACAGGTCAGTCTTCCCTCCCCCACCCCAAACTTCTCCTTCTCTGGGCACTTGATTTTTCAGATGTACCCTTAGCCTCCAGAGGAGCACTTCTGAACGTACTGATTCCCAGGGGAAAAAAAAGAAGTTGAAGAATGCTGGGCTCTGGGGGGATGCAGTCAGAGGAAGGGGGAGGTCTGCAGCCTGTGGCCAGGAGAGTGGCTCTACCTTCTGCCCGCCTAAGGGTTACCATTTTACACCCAACCACCCATCTTCTCCCTGCAAAAAGAGGACATTATCCTATTTTACAGATGAAAACAGAGGCTGAGAAAGAAGCAGTGGCTTATAAAAGGAAGTGTGGAGTCTTAACCACTGGACTGCCCAGTCTTCCAAATTTTTTGATCAAGTACCCCTTTAAAGAATTTCAGGAGGGGCTTCCCTGGTGACACAGTGATTGAGAATCTGCCTGCCAATGCAGGGGACACAGGTTTGAGCCCTGGTCGGGGAAGATCCCACATGCCGCGGAGCAACTAAGCCCATGTGCCACAGCTACTGAAGCCCGTGCGCCACAGCTACTGAAGCCCGCGTGCCTAGAGCCCGTGCTCCACGACAAGAGAAGACACCAACGAGAAGCCCACACACTGCAACGAAAAGTAGCCCCTGCTCACTGCAACTAGAGAAAGCCTGCGCTCAGCAACAGAGACCCAATGCAGCCACAAATAAATAAGTAAATAAATTTATAAGAAAAGAATTTCAAGAAAATATGTATATACCCACTCATCTTTGAAAGTCGGTATCTAGTTTTAAGTCATATATTACAAATAATATAATTTTTGGTGTACTATATATGTGCTTTAAATATATCTTAATCAAAACCTTGGGGCTGTAGATTCAACTCTATCAATTTATAGAAAACATCTCTCATGTGTCTGAAATGCCAAAACCAGGCCCCATCATCAAATCCCTCAGCCAACTGACTGACTTTTTTATAAATACAAGAATATGGAATGCTTTATGAATTTGCATATCATCCTTGCACAAAGGCCATGCTAATCTTCTCTGTAGTGTTCCAATTTTAGTATATGTGTTGCTGAAGCAGCACTCAGACTGACTTTCAATCGGAAAAGATTCGACTCCACTTCTCAATTAAAACCAGCATGTTAATATGCATCCCCATGACAACCATCCCCCTGCTGGGTTCTAATTCTAGGACTGACAGACAAGGCCAAAGCCTTGCCCTGAGTTTACTGGGTGAAGTAAGTCCTTGGGAAGCTCTGAGGGCTCTCCAGAGGTGCCCATGCAGGGAGATTCATCTGGGTGAGATGTGGCTTTTCTCTCATGAGTGGGAAGCCATCTGAAAGAACTAGAGAGAGGTGTTTTCTCAGGCAGATCAAGGAGTTCAGATGGAAGTTAAAGGTCTGGAAATTTGTACCCTTAACTCCAACTATGCTCAGAACAATCTGGAAAGTCTTCACATCCCCCAGGTGAGGACTTTAGGCAAAAACCATGACTGGAAAACATGTATCTGTGTAGAACAGGAGGCAGCAACTGTTGGAGAGGGGCTAGGAGGGAGGGCTTTTTTTAAAGGCAGAAGGGACTTGGTCTTCTGTAAACCATTCCACCTCAGGGCCTGTGTTCCTGTGTCTGGAAGATTCCACTCCCAGCTCTGCCAGGGCTCTTTCCATCTATCAGTTCAAGAGTCCCCTCTTCAGACAGGCTCACCTGGCTCCTCCCTCACCTTGAGGACCCCTGATTGACCCAAGGTCACTCTATCACATCTTCCTGTTGAGGTAACTTATAGCAATTACCATTCTCTGAAATTATCTGATTTTTCCCTACTTATTTTTTTATTTTTTTTTTATTGAGATATAATTCACATACCATGAACTTCGCCCTTCTTAAGTGTACAACCTGGGAATTCCCTGGCGATTCAGTGATTAGGACTCTGAGCTTCCACCGCAGGGGGCCGGGGTTCAATCCCTGGTCGTGGAACTAAGATCCCACAAGCCATGTGGTGCAGCCAAAAAATAAAATTTAAAAAATAAAATTAAATGTACAATCCAGTGGTTTCTTTTTTTTTTTTAAATTAATTAAAAAAAACTTTTTTTGGCCACACCTTGCACTTACGGGATCTTAGTTCCCAGACCAGGGAGTGAACCACAGCCCCTTAGCAGTGAGAGGGCAGACTCCTAACCACTGGACTGCCAGGGAATTCCCCAGTGGTTTCTAATACACTCACAAAGTTGTGCAGCCATCACCACTATCTAATTCCAGAGCATTTGCATCACTTAAAGAAAAACCTTGTACCCATTAGCAATCAGTCATTCCCCATTCCCTCCATCCCCCAAGGTCCTGACAACCACTCATCTACTCTCTGTCTCTACAGATCTATCTGTTTTGGATATGTCATATACATGGAATCATACAGTATGTGGTCTTTTATGTCTGGTTTCTTTCACTGAGCATGATGTTTTCCAGACTCATCCATGTTGTGGCATGTAGCAGTACTGCATTCCTTTTTATGGCTGAATAATACTCCATTCTATGGATATACCACATTTCATTTATCAGTTGATGTTTTGTTTATCAGTGATGGTTTCAGTTTGGGGCTACTATGAACAATGTTGCTATGAACATTTGTGTACAGATTTTTTCATGGACAGAGTCCTAACCACTGGACTGCCAGGGAATTCTCAAGTGGTTTCTAATATACTCACAAAGTTGTGCAGCCATCACCACTATCTAATTCCAGAGCATTTTCATCATTTAAAGAGAAACCTTGTACCCATTAGCAGTCAGTGTGCATTTCCCTAACAACTGGTGATGTTGAGCACATTTTCTTGTGTTTATAGGCCATTTGTATATCTTCTTTTAAGACATGTCTATCCAGGGACTTCCTTGGTGGTGCAGTGGTTAAGAATCTGCCTGCCAATGCAGGCAACACAGGATCGAGCCCCGATCCAGGAATATCCCACATGCAGCAGAGCAACTAAGCCGATGCGCCACAACTGCTGAGCCCACGCATCACAACTACTGAAGCCCGCGCACCTAGAGCCAGAGCTCCACAACAAGAGAAGCAGCCACAATGAAAAGCATGTGCACTGCAATGAGGAGTAGCCCCCGCTTGCTGCAATTAGAGGAAGCCCACGTGCAGCAACAAAGACCCAACTGCAGCCAAAAAATATAAATTAATTTTTTTTAAAGACATGTCTATCCAGATTCTTTGCACATTTTTTGATCTTTTATTATTATTTTTTTAAAGAGAACCCATTAAAAAAACTTTTTTGGCTGTGTTGGGTCTTGGTTGCGGCATGCGGGATCTTTGTTGCAGCTTGTGGGATCCTCTGCTGTGGAGCGCTCCTCATTGCGGTACGCAGGCTTCTCTCTAGTTGTGCACTGTGTGTTCAGTAGTTGCGGCACGTGGGCTGAGTTGCCCCACAGCACGTGGGATCTTAGTTCCCTGATCAGGGATCAAACCCACATCCCTTGCACTGGAAGGCAGATTCTTAACCACTGGATCACCAGGGAAGTCCCCTCTTTGCACATTTTTTTAAAATTGGGTAATGTCTTTTTTGGTTGTTGAGTTATAAGGATGCTTTACGTATTCTGGATACAAGTCCTTTTTGGATATAAGATTTACAAATACTTTTTCCCATTCTGTAGGTTGTGTTTTCACTTTCTTGATAGTATCCTTTGAAATACAAAGGCTTTTAATTTTGATGAAGTCCAATTTATCTATTTTTTTTCTTTTGTTGCTGTGCTTTTGGTGATATCTTAGAAACCATTGCTTAACCCAGGTCATGAAAATTTATCCCTATGCTTTCTCTAAACTTTTATAGTTTTAGCTCTTACATTTAGGACTTTGGTCTATTTTGAGTTTATTTACTATAGTGTGAGGTAGGGATCCAACTTCATTCTTTTGCATGTGGATATCCAGTTGTTCCAGCACCATTGTTTTAAGAGACCATCTTTTCCTCTTGAATAATGGTCTTGGCACCCTTGTCGAAAAATCAATTGACCATAGAAGCATGGGTTTCTTTTTAAATTCTCAATCTATTCCATTGATCAATAGATCTATCTTTATGCCAGTACTATAAAGTCTTTTTTTTTAATGGAGAGGCATTTTATTTTAAATATAGCAGTGTGTACATGTCAATCCCAAACCCCCAATATATCCCTCCCCCCAACTTACAAAGTCTTAATTGCCTGATTTTTTTTTTTTTTTTTGGTCCACACCTCCATCTTTCTCACTGTCTAGAATGGAAGTACCAAGAAGTTAGGACTTGTTCACTGCTGTGTTCCCAATGCCCAGAACAAGGCCTGGTGCAGAGTAGATGCTTGATAAATATTTGTGGATTGAATGAATAAATCCTCAAATAAGTACAATGCTTTTGGGAAGAAGTCAGTTGAGAGGGGAAAGTTGAGGGTACAATAATGAGAAGTCACTGAGGTCAAGGAGGTGCAGGGTGTATGAATGGGGTCATAGGTGGATGGATGGGCCACAAAGCAGAGGACATGTAGGGAAAGGCAAGGGGCCTCAGCTATGTTTTAAGTGGGAAGGGAAGGAAATTGAGAGAGGTCCCACCCAGTACCTCTGTTTTCTCCAAAGATAGGAAGTGAGGGGGAAGGGAGGGGCTGCAGGCTCAAGGAAGCTGAGGACAGCTGAGTGACCTTGGGGCTGGAGCCAGGCTTGGGCCTAACCAGTGGGCACCCTCCACTCATGACTGGATCCCCTCCAGGGTTCTAGGGTGAAAAGGTTATCAGATGAAAGGTCAAGGGGGGAAGTGCTAGAGAGGGTGCATGTGAAGTTGGCCTTGGGCCCCAGGCTAGCAGAGGCAGGGGAGAAGCCATAGCACAGGGCCCCTGACCACAGGCAACATTTCCTGAGGAGAATGCCAGGGAGTTTCCAGAGGAGTCAGTGATAAGACAGGACCAATGAGATGAACAACTAAGGCATGACAGTCAACAAAAGCGCTTCCCTGCTCCTGCAAATCCTGGGCCCCTTGCCTGGAGAGTCAGTTGATGTGTCTAGAGTTCATAATAAGCCCCAGGGATACTTGCAGAGGCCTTAAATAATAGGGCATCTCAAGGTTTGTATAGTAGCCAATGGGAAGATGCAGGTGATTTCAGAAGGCCTATCTAATTAGTCATATTAATGAGCCTAAGGCAATTCAGAGACCAGAGAGGAGGAGTTGAGGGGGCCTCAAGGTGGTGGCATCTCTACCCCTGAGCAGGAAGGGGACCCTGGGGAACAGCCAGGTGACTTAGGGATATGATAGGCCCTGGATCTCCAGGCTGGGCAGGGACTGAAACTAACAGTAAGAGAGAGGCCCTTGCTGCCTTCTGCATCCCAGGTCTGTGGCAACAAGGGGTCTGAAATGCCCTCAGAACACCTAGTCACTTGCTTCCATTGTGCTGACACCAGCTCCTCACTGTGGCCTAGAACACCATGCAAGATGTGGACCTGCCTGCAAGTCCAGGCTCATTGTTCCCCTACCTCTCCACCCTTCAGCCATACTGGCCTCCTTTGGTTCCTGGATGCAGAAGACTTTGCTCTGTTAGCCCTAGCCCTCTCCATAGTTCTGTGTAGGGGGTCTTCAGTGTGCCAGCTGCCTGTGCTGGTGCCTGAGAGGTAGCACACAATGAAGTTATGGGTACAGCCTCTGGCCCAGAAGCCTCGCTTGAACTGCTGCTCTACCGCTTAATAGCTGTGTGAACTTAAGCAAGTAATAGAACCTCTCTGTGCCTGCGTGTCCTCTGTCAAGTGATGTTGTTGAAATGTTAATATGAGCTTCAAATAGTGTCTAGCACATGGTGAGTCCTGCAGTTGTTACAGTCATGATTATTGTTCTCACGAGGCTCAGAGAGGTCAAGATCTGCCTGAGCTCACAGAGCTGGTACTTGGCAGTTTTCTAAGATGTTTTTTTCCAGTACATCACTGTTGCTTTATGAATATCCCCAGCTAACTGCTGAGATTTTCCGTGCTATATATTCCATGATTTTGTATACTCTGTCCCGTTACTGTTTCTGTAGGTTAAATTTACCCTTGTCAGACCAAGTGAAGGGATAATGGAGTTGGAAGACTAAAAAGGCATACAGGCACATTCCCGTGGACAAGCAGTTTACATTCTAATAAGAGAAGAGGAATAAAAAAATAGCCTTAACACAAGGTCATGTGTAATGAGGATTGTGAATTCCTGAAAGGTAGGAATATCAACAATCATAAAAAATATAACCAATGTTTTTGGGAGCTCACGGTGTACAGGCACTGGGCTTTACAATCCTCACAAAAACACCTCAGTAGGCATTAAGAATCCCATTTTACAGATGAGCCTCAGCAATGTTAAACACCTGTCATAGGTCACACGATGACTGGAACTTGGGTCTGTCTTCCGCCAAATCACCACTTTAGACCAGTCAAGGCAGTGGTACAGGGAAGAACATACCGCGGCTTACCGCAGTAGCTGGCAGGAGAGAAGGAGATTTAGCAAAAAGGACTTGGGGTCGTAGCAGCCAGACAGGCAGGAACCGGGCAGGGTTGGCGGAGGCCGGGCCTCAGTTTCTGAGTTCCGCAGGGGCTGAGAATGGCTGTACCCACGCCACCCGCACAGCCCCGGGGTCCCACAACAGCTCATCTTCCGCCTTGCCCCACACGTGGGGCCTCATTCCTGGGAGAGCGCCTCTGATTGGCCGGCTCGGTCAGGTGGCTCCCGCGGGCCAATCAGAAGCGGCCAGGAGGTGGGCTGGGCGATCTGCTCTGCCTGCGTGGAGCCTCAGAAAAGGATGTTTTGTGCGTGGGGCCGCGCTGGGAAGAGGCTGGCAACGTCTGGCATGCCCCAGTTCCAGCCAGCGGTTGCCCTTTACGCCTATTTATCAGAATTTGCCACTAGCCCTGCCCCATCGCTCAGAGATAGAAAAGAGGACTGGACCAGCCTTCCTCTTGGGCTTTGGGTCCCGCCCTAATGCTTGCTCCCGCTTTTGTGCATCTTTCTCCTTTCGCTCCCCTGGAGCTCCAAGCCTTCCTGTCTTTTTGCTCCTTCCTGGCAGCCCACAAACCGTGTAGTTTCTTCCCCTGTTAAGAGAAAAGATTTCAACGCGTCTACAGCCAGGCTCTGCCTCTTTTCTCCTCCACTGACCCTGGCCTCCCTTTCTCATCTCCCTCCTCATCCCACTTAAATCTGGCTTCAGGTCACCAGCAGTCCCACTCTGGCCAAAACCGGTGATATTTCATAATCTTTGTTGCTCCACTTTGCAGCATTTGTCTCTGTTGACCCTTTTGGAACCGACAAGATTTCCTGGAGCTCCCACTCTGGTCTGGTCCCTTCCTACCTCTTTCCCAAGCCCTTCTCTGTGCTGCCCCATCATGGGCATGCCTCCCCTTTTTCCTGTCTTTGCTGATTGTTTACCCAGACTCCCTGAGGGATCCCGTCTGGTCACTGGCATCTCATAAATGCCAGTAGTTTCTGAGCCTCAGTCTCTAGCTTGGATTTATCCTGCAGCTCCAAACTTGCTACCTGAATGTCTCACTGGTACCCAAGGCTGAAGGTAGGTGTTTCATTCAATAAATATTTGTTAAGCTGAGGGCTCATTTACAGTACAAATATTTAAAAACATATCTTTACATATGAAATAAATATGTAAGTAGTTACTGCTGTGTGCCAAAAGCTTGGGACTACTGTGTCACCTGTGACCAGCACACAGTGGGTTCTTCATTACTGTGTGCTGAATTCATGTAGGAATGAATGTTGGCATAGTGTCTGGCACAGAGGAGGTGCTCAGTGTTAGTTGCCTCATCCCTCAGCCCAGCTCCTCTCTATGCCAGGGATGGGAACTGTCCCATCACCTCACCTTCAATGAAAAAGCTACATAAGTGAGGTAAACAAGAAAAAGCTGAAGTGCAAGTCCTTCTTGTCCTGTCTAATATTCTACTCCCAGGGCAGTCTGCTCCACAAAGGTAGCACTGCTCAGTGATGGGGCAGGAGAGAGAACCAGCAGCTGCCTATCCTAGGATAGGCAGACTGGGAGACATACAGACCAGAGTTCAAATCCTGGTCGGGTGATCATATGGGTCCTACTGGACTTCTGTGAGCCCACTTTTCCCCCTGTAAGTTGGAGATATGAATAGACTCTACCTCATAGAGATTTGTAAGGATTTTCCCAGAGCTCTTAGAGGCACCTAGCAGGCATTGGTACTTAGCGATTGTTTTGGCTGAGAGACACCAGGTAAAGATGATTTTCCCAGTGGTGCACTATCGCCACCGTGTGACGAGATGGGAAATTACATAAGTGAGGTTCTTTGGCCTGAAAAGGGCTACCTAGACTTGGGCTTTCTGAAACCTGAGAATTTGCTCCCTGCTGCCAGTGCTCTGCTGTCTAGGCTCCCTCAGGCCTCCAGTGTCAGTGCTATCACCTGTGGAGGATAAATCATCCCACCCAGGTTTAGGGAACTGGCTGTGCCTTTTCTAACTGTAGAACTTTTGGTGGTTCTGCACTGTGTCATTCAAGCCGTTTCAGAGCTGGTACCCTTGACACCTGCTCTGTGCTTGGAAATCAGGGCCATCTAGCTCCAGACCTGACTCAGTTTTCTCCTCCCTTCCCATCTCTCCTGAGCTCCCTTTGTTCTACCCCTGATTCAGGACCCTGAAGTACATTTCCCCAGTAAGCATGTTAAGTTCCTGGGACTCTATTCACGTGAACAGCAACCATGTATTTATCACCTACTGTGTGTCTGCTGCTGTGCTGGACCCCTTATGGGCATTTATTCCATATACTCTTCACAAATCCTTCTGGGCGGTTTGCTATGATTGCCTCTATTTTATAGAAGAGGACACCGAAGCAGAGAAAGGTAAAGTGACCCACCCAAAGTCGCAACAGCCATCAGGTGACAGAGCCCTGCCTATAACTGCTAGGACACCTAGTATGGTGCAGAAGGCAGACAGACCTCACTTCAAATCCCACCTCTGTTGCTCACTACTGACTCCCCAACTTTGAGCTCAAGCATCCTGTTTTCCTCTAAATGAGATGGTAGCCCCCACAAGGCACAGGTGCTGGCTCCAGGGGGCAGGCAGTGTTTGGGGACATAACACCAGGGATGAGAAGTGGGGAGGGTATCACAGCTGGCAGTCAGAGCTGGTATGGAACACAACTGGGGTAAGTCGGGGTCCCATTAGGGAGGCTGGAATCAATGACTGGGAGCCCCAGCTCAGGACCTGGCCAGCAAAAAGTAGGGGCTCAGGGGTCCAAGCTCCCATCAGCTATCACCTATGTAGCCCCTACCTGTTCTCCTAACACCCACTTTAGCCTTTCCAGTGCCTTTCCCACTGGGCAACCTCGTGTTGGCTTTTCCAGACACACATCTGATCAGGTCCTTTGCTGCTGAATATCTTGTCCTCTCACTGCTCGCTGGGGACTCAGCCCCTCACCACTGCCCGTGAGCCATGTGTGGTCAGTTGCTATAGCCCTACCAGCTCTGTCACCTTCTCTGGTCTCTGGCCCTTCCCATCTCCTTGAAGCCACCTTAGACCTTTGCAAATGCTGTTCCCATAGACTGAAACACTCTTCCCTCCTCTCTTTGCGTAGTTAATGTAGAGGTGCTGGAAGGTCTAGGGGGTGGGGAGAGGAATGGAGAGGAGTAGAGTTTGGAAAGAGGAGTAGAGTTTGGAAAACTTGTAGGGAAGAGAGAACAACCTGTGTAAAGGGATGGAGCTGCATGTGTTGGGGGAGGGGACAGGTAGGGATTGAAGGTAATAGGAACAAGGCATGCCTAAGGCCAGGGTCAAATCCTTACGGGCAGTGGGAGGGTTTTGAGCAGGGGCAGTTACAGCGGTTCCCCTGGGTAGGGTAGAGAGGGCATATCAGCACCGCTCTGAAAAATGGAGCACCCAGAACTGGACAGTCTTCCAGGAATGACATCATCACCAGCAAGGAAAGACACCTCTCTTGGGCCTCTCACTGTTGTGGCCTCTCCCGTTGGGGGGCACAGGCTCCACGCAGGCTCAGCGGCCATGGCTCACGGGCCCAGCCGCTCTGCAGCATGTGGGATCTTCCCGGACCGGGGCACGAACCCGTGTCCCCTGCATCGGCAGGCGGATTCTCAACCACGGAGCCACCAGGGAAGCCCCAAGACATCTCTTCATAGGATCCCCACCTGAAACCTCTATGGGTACAGCCCAAGGCCCCAGCCACACCCAACACGAGGCTGAAGAGGGATGCTACACTTCTTGTGGCCTCCAGGAGGTGGCACCATCACCCCAGCGTGTCCCCTCCACCCTGTTCCCTGCTCTGGAGACCCCTCCCAGGGTGCAGAGACCAAAGAGGAAGGAAGAGGTGAGTGAGGAAAGCAGAGGAGGAGGCCAAGGGCCCAAGGGGTGGTTAGGATGCCAGTCACAGGATGGGGGAGTTGGGGTGGTACTGGCTCCCGTTTGATTTTTTTCAGGGTCAAGCAGGTTACATCAGCCTGACTTAGATTTTCACCATTGTGTGCCTCACCCTCCTCCATGCAGCCCATCTTTGGGCCCCTGAAACACTCACAGGGACCCAACCTGTTCACCCAGCTCCTGGCCACTGCCCAAGAACCTCCAAGTTCTTGACCACCTTCCTCTCCTCCCCACCACTGTTAGCAAGCCCTCTTATTCTAAAGACATCCTTCAATTTCCACTTCTTTCCATCACCTGGCCACCATGGGGGCCTGCAATGTGGCTGTGCAGGATGGTGCTGGTCCCAGGCCAGGGGATGGGAGGGGAAATGGACATTCCCTCTGTGGATGCTCTGGGACTCATTACTTCCGTCACCTTGGGAGACCACGTGTGTCCTTTGGGGGTGCTGTCCCAGTTTCCAGCTCTAACCAGACACTAAAAAAGTCCCCTCACCCATCTCCCCACATCTGTGCAAGAAGCCCCTTACTCTCTGGTCTCTTCACTCCTCTGGGAGTGAAATCCGAAGCCGGCAAGGCACTCTGTGGTGTGGCCTCATCCAGCAGCATGTCCTCCCTCACTCTGTGTGTGCTTTGTCCACTGGCTGGAGTGGCTCAGCTTCTCCCCACTCCTGCCTGCCTCCAGACCTCTGTGCAGACAGTTCCCTCTGCCTGGAATGCTTTTCCGCCCAGTCATCACTAGGCCAAGTGCTCCCCTCCCTCAACTCACATATCACTTCCTCATGGAGCCCTTCCCTGGATCCGATCACGATCTGTCCGCATGGTAGTCATTCACAGCTGCAGCCAATCGATCTTCAGAGTCTGTGTTAATTATAGTCAGCGCTTTCCTGAGTGTTTACTTAATGTCTGTCCCCACCTCTAGATTTCCAGCTCCTCAGGGCAGGGGCTTGTCTTCATCACAAGGTATAACCACCGACTAGAATGGCACCTGGTATATAGTAGGTGCTCAATAAACATTTGTTGATTTACTGTGCCTTCCAGCCCTCTTCTGTGGTTTCTTCTTCAACTTGGTCACCCACATCACCTCCTCTGGAAAGCATCACTGACCCCTGCCCTGGGTATACATTGTTCCTGGGCTTCATTTCCGGGCTTCATTCCTTTGTTTGCTTTTCAATTCCCTTTGGGCCTCATTCCGCACTCTTATCTCCCTGCGCCCCAGGCAGCCGTGCTAATGGTTTTGTGTGTGTTCTTGTAACATGTGTGTTCTCTGTGTCATCATTTCTTTTGTGCAAATGGCTTTATGCTTTTGAGCTCACTACATTTCTTACCCTTTCCACTCAACACTAGGCTTCTGAGGTCCCTTCGCATGGCTGTGCATCCACTGGGTCCTCTGTACGTGTAGTCCATGCATCTCCCAGTGATGGACTCCAGATTGCCTACAACCCCTCCTCCAAACTTCCCCATGTGGTCCTGTGTGAGGATTTGGGGAAGGGGGTGGTATATATTCAGGGAAAAATTGCTAGGCTCTGGGATAGCTGCACCCACAGTCCAGGTGGGCCCCCCATATCCCTGTCAACACCTGGCATTCTCTAGCTTGCTAACTTTTGCCAATCTGATAAGTGCAAAATGAGAGCATCTCTTGCATAATTCTTGAGTTTAAGGGTCTCTTCATAAGCTTGCTAACCTCTGATTTCCTTGTCATTCAATCACCTCATCATACCCTCACTATAGCATTTTTTTTTTTTTTTTAAATTTTTGGCCATACCACGCAGCCACCGGGATCTTAGTTCTCTGACCAGGGATCGAACCCGGTCAGTGGAAGCACAGAGTCTTAACCGCTGGACCACCTGGGAAGTCCCTGTAGTATTTTGAGGTGTCTTTTCCTTGTGGATTTGCAGGCCCTCCTTAGATGCTCCATGCTGTCCTGACACAGTGTGGGAGAATGCTGGCTTACAGGCAGACACCCTGAGCCTAGGTGCTGTAAGGGCAGTGATAGTCCTGAGCCCTCTTGGGGTTCCCAGCCCCACATCAGAGGGTGAGAGGAAGGTCGACCATCCCTCAGTGGACACTGTAGGGCTCATCACTGTGGTCCAAGACTATGTGTGTATTTTGGGGGGCACTGTCTTAGCTCCGAAAGGGGCTAGGAAGCCTCTTTGAGATCGGCTCACCAGCCTGGAATTTAAATTTTGAAGCTGAGAAATTCATTCAACACGTATTCATTCCGTGAACATTTAGGGAGCACTTACCATGCGCCAGTCCCCGTTGTCGACATTCAGGTACAACTGTGAATGGGACAGTCCCTCGGCTTCTCAGAGCTCGCCTTCTATTGAGGTGGCAGCCAGTAAAGAGTGAGCAAATAAGATAATTACAGAAGAAAACGAACAAGGGGCTAAAATATGGAATAACAGAAGGGGGGGTACTTTGGCCAGAGCGGTCAAGAGAGTCCACTCTTAGGAGATGACTTTCATTCTTTTTAAAAAAAAATAATTTATATCACTTTTAAAAATATTTATTTTTATTTTATTTATTTTTGGCTGCGTTGGGTCTTTGTTGCTGCGGGTGGGCTTTCTCTGGTTGCAGCAAGCGGGGCTACTCTTCATTGCAGTGCATGGGCTTCTCATTGCGGTGGCTTCTTTTGTTGCGAAGCACGAACTCTAGGCACGCAAGCTTCAGTAGTTGCGGCACGCGGGCTCAGTAGTTGTGGTTCTCAGGCTCTAGAGTGCAGGCTCCGTAGTTGTGGTGCACGGGCTTAGTTGCTCTGTAGCATGTGGGATCTTCCCGGACCAGGGCTCGAACCCGTGTCCCCTGCATTGGCAGGTGGATTCTCAACCATGACAACCATGTTTGTCATGGGCGTGAACCACGAGAAGTATGACAACCACCTCAAGATCGTGAGCAACGCCTCCTGCACCACCAACTGCTTGGCCCCCCTGGCCAAGGTCATCCATGACCACTTCGGCATCGTGGAGGGACTCATGACGACGGTCCATGCCATCACTGCCACCCAGAAGACCGTGGATGGCCCCTCTGGGAAGCTGTGGCGTGATGGCCGAGGGGCCGCCCAGAACATCATCCCCGCTTCTACTGGCGCTGCCAAGGCTGTGGGCAAGGTCATCCCTGAGCTGAACGGGAAGCTCACTGGCATGGCTTTCCGCGTGCCCACCCCCAACGTGTCCGTTGTGGATCTGACCTGCCGCCTGGAGAAACCTGCCAAATACGAGGACATCAAGAAGGTGGTGAAGCAGGCGGCGGACGGCCCCCTCAAGGGCATCCTGGGCTATACTGAGGACCAGGTTGTCTCCTGTGACTTCAACAGTGACACCCACTCTTCTACCTTCGATGCTGGGGCTGGCATCGCCCTCAACGACCACTTTGTCAAGCTCATTTCCTGGTACGACAATGAATTCGGCTACAGCAACAGGGTGGTGGACCTCATGGTCCACATGGCCTCCAAGGAGTAAGAGTCCCTGGACCGCCAGCCCCAGCAGGAGCACGAGAGGAAGAGAGAGGTCCTCTGCTGCTGGGGAGTCCTTGCCCCAACTCCGTCCTCCAACACGCTTGAGAATCTCCCAACCTCCACACGGTTTCCATCCCAGACGCCCCCGAGGAAGGGGAAGAGGAGGGAGGGGCTTAGGGAGCCCTACCTTTCTCATGTACCATCAATAAAGTACACTGTACCCAGAAAAAAAAAAAAAAAAAAAAGTGATATAGGGAAGCCCTATATCACTTTTTTGTGTTTGACTTAAAAAAAAAAGTTTCTTTATTATTTATTTATTTTTGGCTGTGTCAGGTCTTAGTTGCGACACGCAGGATCTTCGATGAGGCATGCGGAATACTTCGTTGCGGTGTGCAAGCTCTTCGTTGAGGCATGCAGGCTTTTCTCTAGTTGTGGCATGCAGGTTTTCTCTTCTCTAGCTGTGACACGCAGGCTCCAAGGCATGTGGGCTCTGTAGCTGTGGCACACAGTGTCTCCAGTTGAGGCTCAAGAGCTCATTAGTTGTGGTGAGCAGGCTTAGTTGCCCTGCAGCATGTGAGATCTTAGTTCCCTGATCAGGGATCGAACCCACGTCCCCTGCATTGGAAGGCGGATCCTTTACCACTGGACCACCAGGGAAGTCCTGATGACCTTTGTTCTGACAACCAGCCAGAAATACCAGTGGACTAGCATTCCAAGCAGAGACCCGCAAGTAAAAGGCCCTGAGGGTCTCATGAACTTGGGGTGGTGGAAAAACAGAAGGAAGGTCACTGGAGCTGGAGAATCGATGGGGGAGGGGTATGCGAGGAGTTTAGGCAGTGGGCAGGGGTCAGTTCAGGCTTCGTCTCGTGGGCCTGGGTTCAGCCTGGGCTGGTGTGTGAAGTGGCAGTAGGACAGTGTGGCTGTGTAGGAGGGTGCTGGGCCCTGGAAACTCTGAAACTGGCTCTGGGGCAGCCTGAGGTTTGGGCCAGGCAGCCTTGGAAACTGGTGTGTACTCAGGGGATACTTTTCTTCTCTGGTATTTTTTCTCCTCTTTGCTTTTAATTAATTTATTTTTTTGGCTGCGCCATACAACTTGCAGGATCTTAGTTCCCCAACCAGGGATCGAAACTGGGCCCACAGCAGTGAAAGCACAGAATCCTAACCACAGGACTGCCAGGGAATTCCCTCTTTCCTTTTTTTTCAAAAAAATTTCAAATTTCAATTTTTATAGATAAATAATACACGTATCAGGTACAAAAATCAAAAGAAACAAAGATCTCCTCCCTCCCTGACCCCAGCCACCTAGTTTCCCTCCCCAGAAGCAGCCATGGTGACCACCTGCCCACCCTTCCCAAGCGATTGCATCCCTACAACTGCAGGTACATGTTTCACAGGGACACGCGTGTGCTGCTTCATTTTGAATTTTCCCCTCAAAAGTGTAACGCAGAGCAAATTCCCCATCAGAACACTTAGAGCCCCTTTGTGAAGGCTCTAGAGCTGTCCTGTCAATACAGAATAATAAACTTATATTTAAATTAATTACAATAAAATAATCAATCCCTCAGTCACACAAGCCACATTTCAAGCGCTCAATAGCCACGCATGGCCAGTGGCTACCGTATTGGACAGCACAGATAGAGAATATTTCCATCACTGCAGATGGTTCTCCTGGACAGTGCTGCTCTAGAGAATTCCATGCTATCCATCATTTATTTCTAGCCTGTCTGCCTTCAGGGGCTGGCTTGGAAGGGGCCACACCATAGAGGCAGGAGCTCAGCTATGTGAGGTGAAGCCTTCCTCATCACACGCAGTGGGTCCCTCAGCAATTATAATAATCTCAGTCCCCCAGGATCCAAGGGCTACCCCTTTTATAAGGTTGTAGAGCTGTGCTGTCCAATATGGGTCTGGCCATCTCAGCCTTTTGAGCCAACACTCCTCTCCTGGGACCTGATTTCCTAGGGGTCTCAGCTGTTAAAGGAAAGGGCCTCCCTGACCAGGAGCCTTATCATCACCCTTACCAGGTCATTCAATCGTTTGACAAACCTTTGTGGGCCTGCCTTGCACTGGACCTGACTTAGAGGGGGAGCCCATGAGGCCCCTGCCCTGAGTGAGACAGAGAGAGCCATAAATGGGTCATTCCAGTTGTGCATAGAGGCAGAATGCTTAGGCAGTGCTGTGAGATTAGCGTGGGCTTCCTGGAGGAGGTGATAGCTGAGCCAAGCCCTGCAGGGAACAAGGATGGTCTGGAGGTTCGAGAGCTGCGAGAAGCCCACAGCCATATGCCACAGGGTCAGCGGGTGCAATCAGGAGGGCCAGGTCAGGCTGGGCCCCAAGTACCAGCACACGAACATGAGGTTGGCACTAGGGGGCCCGGTGCTGTGGCATGTGAGCTACAACTGGGTAGGAGAGGAAGCAGGGAGAGGCAGGGTGAGTTCAGCTGTTGGCAATTTCACGCCATCTCCTCAGCCACTTCTTGGGGACAGGCCCCAGCCTTGGGGCCCAGGTGCCGATGAAGGTCAGATTTCGGTAGCAAGAGAATAAAAGGAGATTTCCTCTGGAGGGGGGCCCTCTCCCCCGCAGAGAGAGCTGCAGCTGCCTCACACACATACTCTGGGATTAGGCTAAATCCAACAGCAGGTGGCAGGGTGGGAGAGGGGCTCCCAGTTAGGGTCTCGGAGTGTGGGAAGGGGTGGGCAGTGGCGGCGCACACCTGAGTGTGTCTGTACCTGAGAGTGGGTCTCCTCCATCCCTCCCTTTGTTCAACTCTTTACTTTGCCTCCCTTCTGCCTGGTGCTGCCCTGAATGGGAGTTGGGAGGGCAAGGACAGTAACCACTAACCTGGATCAAGGGCTACATAAACATGGGCAGCGGAAGGGGGGCAACGCAAGATGACTTGGAAAATGGGGGCAGTTATCCCGGGGCGGGGAAGAAAGAGTAGGTACAAGGGGGTAGTTTTTCATTAAAAACCTTCTGTGCCACTGAAGTTTTTGTTTCAATTATTTAAACCATGAACACGGAATGCCTCTTTAAAATGTGGTTCTCAAAGTGTGGCCCCAGCCCAGCAGCATCTGCATCCCCTGGGAACTTGGTAGAAATGCAGATTTCTAGGCTTTATTCCCAGGCTTTACCTCAAACCTACCAAATACAAAATTCTGGGGTGGGACCCAGCAATCCAACCCCTCCAGGTAATCCGATACATGCTACAATTTTAGAAATACTGATTGAAAAACTACTAAAGTGGGCTTCCCTGGTGGTTCAGTGGTTAAGAATCGCCTGTCAATGCAGGGGACACAGGTTCGAGGCCTGGTCCGGGAAGATCCCACATGCTGCAGAGCAACTAAGTCTGTGCACCACAGCTACTGAGACTGTGCTCTAGAGCCCACGAGCCACAACTACTGAAGCCCGCGCACCTAGAGCCCGTGCTCCCAACAAGAGAAGCCACTGCAATGGGAATGCTGTACACTGCAACGAAGAGTAGCCCCCACTCGCCACAACTAGAGAAAGCCCGTGCACAGCAACGAAGACCCAACACGGGCAAAAATAAATAAATAAAGTAAATAAATTTATTTTAAAAAACACAAACAGGGCTTCCCTGGTGGCGCAGTGATTGGGAGTCCGCCTGCGGATGCGGGGGGCACGGGTTCGTGCCCCGGTCTGGGAGGATCCCGCGTGCCGCGGAGCGGCTGGGCCCGTGAGCCATGGCTGCTGGGCCTGTGCGTCCGGAGCCTGTGCTCCGCAACGGGAGAGGCCGCAACAGTGAGGCCCGCATACCACAAAAAGAAAAAAAAAAAAATAAAAATAAAAATAAAAAAATAAATAAATAAATAAATAAAAAACACAAACAAAAAAAGCTACCAAAACAGTGCTTGCTTCCTGGGGATCACACTTTGGGGGAAGGAGACTCTTGTGGGCATCCTCTATAGCAATAAAAGCCTCTGAATAGGAGGGTTTAGCATGAAGGGGGGGCCCAACTTGGAAGGGGCCCTTGGGAGGCTGACCCAAGAAATGAGGTTGAAGTGAGATCTAAAGGGCAGTTGGGGCTTGGCCAGGTGAGGGGGAGAAGAGGAGTGTTCCTCAGAAGGAGCAGCCCATGTGAGGGCCCTGAGGTGGCAGGGATGGAGGCCATAGGGCTGGAGTTCAAAGTGCTGGGCCCAGCACCTCTGTGCTTGGGTGTCATGAATGACTGTCCACCAGTGTGCATGGATATTCCATTAACAGGTATCCTCTTCTTCATGGAAATCCAGAGCCTCTCCTGGTACTCGGAATGGCTGGACCACCAGGGCTCTGGGAATGATCCTTGCAGTGGGACAGGCACCTGGTCCCAAGCACCAACTCCCATATGCCCCCATGTAACCTTGGGCCAGTCACTTCCTCCTGAGCCTCAGTGTCCTCATCTGGGCAATGGGGACAAGAATGCCTTCCTGGGAAGGGCTGCCATGAAGAGGGCATGAGATCATGGCAACCCAGGCCTGGGGGCCATTCCCTCCTAATCCCCATGCAACAGCTATTTTTGACTGAACATTTACAACCACTCCCCAAGGCATGTTGTCATTCCTGTGTTTCAGGCTCAGAGGGTAAACTTCAGTCACAGCAACACACACACACACACTCTCTCTCTGTGGCCAGCTTGCCCCTCCCTCCCAGGCACTGATTCCCTCCCAGCAGCCTCTTGCCCCTTGGCTCTGGCTTCTGATATCTGAGTGGCTGTCTATCTGTTGCTCCCACCAGAGCCTTGAGTGACACAAGCAGCCAGCAAGTGGTAGAGTCCGGAGGTGACCCAGTGCTTTTCGGAAAGGCTCCTGAGGCGGGCGTCACTAGCTAGGAAGCTGCTCAGCACCCAGGCAGACCAAGGGGGTCAGGCTCCACATGCTGCCATGATGCCCAGAGCAGGCTTGGGGGAGGGGAGATGGAGCAGCAAAGCTTGCACGGGGGAATTAGTAGCATCTGTCTCATTCTGACATGGACTGTGAGGAATGTGGAAAGGCCCCAGTAAGCACGTGCCTGCCAGGGATGCTAGCAGGGAGGGGGCACAGGGTGGGCAGCTGAGCCCCTCTTGGACCCCAGGATCTACCAGGCGGCAGCTGCCCCTGTCACTCTGATGAGTCTCCCATGTATACAGGACCTGTCGGGAACCTGGGGTGGGGAGATCAACTCATCTCCTTCCTTAGACCCTAATCCTTGTGACCCTGTACCCATCACATCCTGTTTCTCTACCATTAAATTGGGGATACTAATCTTTATCTGGCGAGGCTGTGGTGAGGGAGAGTGGTGGGTGGCTGAGCCTGGCACAGCAGTGGGCTCACAGTGGGAAAGTGGAAAGTTCGGGTTCTCATTTGTCACCCTCTTGTCCTTACACACTGCTCTAGCCTCCAACCCTTTTCTTCCCCAGGCAGGCTCTGAGGGATCTGCTGCTCCTGTGATGGGCTAGGCTGGTGAAGGACACAGCCACTGACCAGTGACCCCAGTGGGAACTGGGGCTCAGTCAGAAAGTTTGGGGGACTCCAGGGAGCCAGAAGGGTTTCTTGAGTGCAGGGGGAGCATAAGCCAAGAGCTGCTTTTGGAAGCTGCCTGTAGAGCCACCTGCAAGGGAATGGGAGGGAAGGGGACGGAGGAGACCTTGGGCGAGGAGGGGGACACTCAGGGCCACTGCAAAGGCCAAGCACCTGTTTATTTTTTAAAAATTAATTACTTTATTTATTTATTTTTGGCTGTGTTGGGTCTCCGTTGCAGTGCGCGGGCTTCTCATTGCGGTGGCTTCTCTTGTTGCAGAGCATGGGCTCTAGGCACACGGCTTCAGTAGTTGTGGCGCACGGGCTTAGCTGCTCCGCGGCATGTGGGATCTTCCTGGACCAGGGCTCGAACCCATGTTCCCTGCATTGGCAGGTGGATTCTTAACCACTGCGCCACCAGGGAAGCCCCAAGCACCTGTTCTTAGTGAAACACTTGGCATGACCCATGTGAACTTTTCAGGGCATCCTTCTCCAAGCATGTGCTCATGGATGAGCACATGCTCATCTATTAGGTGAGCACATGCTCACCTATTTCATCCTAAACCCTAAGCCCTGGGAGGTAGGCAAGGCAGGAGCACCCCATTCATATAGGCAAAGAAAGTGACAATCAAAGAAGTGAGAGCACTGGCCTTGGGACACTGGAAGTGGCAGGCTTTGAACTTCCTGGCTCCAAGTCCAGTGTTCTCTCCATCCATTAGGGAACAGGGCTCCTAAAGGAAAGGTAGTGGTCAGGGATGACTCCCTGGGTTTAGGCCTGGTGCTTTCTCTGAAATGGGGTGTCCTGGAGGAGGTACAGTTTTTTGGGGAAAATGAGTAGTTCAATTTGGGACATGGTGAAGCAAAGAGGGCACAAATGGGTGTGTCAGGAGACCTGGAGTAGGAAGAGAAGCATGGCCATGAGCTGCTGCTCAGTCTTCCAGGGTGGCCCTAGTCCCAAATCCTTATATCCAGTCCCTTCTGACCCTGTATATACTTTCAGCCACCACCCCCTGGGAGGCCATGGGGGCAATCCAGGCAGCTTCCACAAATGATGTGTCCTGGATGGGCACCCCTGTTCCAGCAGGGCAGAAGAGAGCACCAGGCACTGGGTCTGGTACCTCCTCCTTGTGATTCAGGGGCTGAAGAGCAGCAGTAACCTCTGGGATGGAGCTGGAGAAGGTTTCAGGCTCAGAGCCCTGGGAAGCTGATCCCTCACCCCCCAGAGGGTGTTTGAGAACAGGGCCATGATGGCCTCCCCAGGCGAGGACCAGGCAGGCAGAGACAGCTGCAGCCCAGCCAGGCGGCAACCAGCTGTTGCCTGGGAGACTGGCCAGGGTGGGGCGGGGCGGGCACAGCCCCCACAAGCCCCCAGCCTGAGCCACAGAGCGTGGGAGCGGGCAGCAGCCTCGAAGCTGAGTTTCAGGCTTTCACGCTGTGTTAACGGTCAGCTTGGTTAATGCTGAGCAGATGGGGGAGGGGTGCTGCCAGCCCCCTTGGGGACAGTCCAGGGTACGCACACACATACGCATATGCAGAGGGTACAGGAGTCCTGCCAAGTGGATGGTGCCGTGTGGACTCCTCTGCCCGTTAGCACTTGTTCACACTATCACATATACAAGATGGTGCTGGTAAGACAGACAGACTAAGACAGAGGTTCACACAGGCTCCTGGATCCACCCTGAGGCAGCTGGAGGTGGATGTAAACCCAGGGCCAGGCATGGAGCTCTCAGTCTGTGTCACTCAGGCAAAACTCCCAGCTCGGGGATCTCTCCACCCTGTTCCCCCTCCACCCGCTGCAGGGAAGACACCAGGCAGGCACACAGTGGTTTATTGCAAAAAAAAAATAATTTATAAAAGGCCATTTGCTTCTGTGTTTTGGCAGGCTTCCCGCCTCTCAACTAGCAAAGGGGCCAGTGCTCCTTCCACCGAGATGCTGGGATAAGCAGCAGCGGGGAGGCAGGGGAGGCCTAGGGAAATGGGGTTCAGAGGCCCAAGACCTTTCTTGGTGTAGGAAAGTGGGGAGATTTAGGACAGCCCTACAGCCAGGTCCAACCAAAGTCCTGGAACAAGGACCGAGTGCCAAGGCCCAGGAGGCCAAGCAGAACCTTACCAAGCCATTAGAACACTGTGGCCGTGACTCCAAGGCAAGGGCAAGGCCTTGAGACTGGGGTTGAACTCTGACTTGAGACCCAGAGGCCAGAGCAGGAGTCTCAACTAGGGACCCCAGGACCAAAGACAGACCTCCCCAAAGCAGAACCAAAGATCTGGGACAGTACCTTTAGGTCAGGGCCTGGGGGTGCCAAGGTCAAGCACCACCAGCTTGCGGCTCAGCCAGGAGGCCTAAGGCTGCTGGCCGGCCTGCCCATACAACTTTGTGCCGCTGCTCATGTCTGCACCCCAGGGAAGGAGAAGGGGCTGGGCCCCAGGGGCAGGGGGTCATGGCTGAAGACAGAGTCGCTGGAGGAGCAGGTGCTGCTGGCGTCCCCGCCAGCAGGGGAGTAGGGTCCAAAGGTTAGGCGGAGGTCGAGGTACTACAGGGAACAGTTCTGGTCAGGTGGGACAAGGCCCAGAGGGCAGTGGGCACAGGGGGGTCATGGGACAGTAGGGGCACAGTACCTCCTCAGAGACGGCCAGCAGGACCTTGTCCAGTGCCTCCACCAGCTGCTTGAAAGTGGGCCTCTGAGAGGGTGCTGCGTGCCAGCACTCACGCATCAGCCCGTACCTGGGAGAGGTGTGGGGGAGGGTCAGAAGGAACTGCAGGCCTGGGTGAGCGGGGACCTCACGGCCCTGGGTGGGGGGTGTGAGGAAGGGGTAGAGTTTGATGTGGGGTAAGTAAGGCCATTCAGTGGAAGGGTACCAGGCCAGGACCTCCCTGCTGGGCTGAGGAGGAGGTGGTGACAGTGTTAGTGCTAACCACTCTCTATGGCCAGGCCCTGAGGTCAAGGTCAGGGCAGAGGGTAAGGAATGGAAAGCGGGGGAGAGTGGGGTGAGGCCTCACAGCTCTGGGGGGCAGTGTGGGGGCCGGTCCATCCGATGCCCCTCTCGTAGCAGCGAGAACAGCTCCTCCACTGGGATGCCAGGGTATGGGGAGCCCCCGAGGGTAAAGATCTCCCACAGCAGGATCCCAAATGACCACCTGGAAGCAGAACCCAGGCTCAGCAGGGCACAGCTTCACTCCCTACCCCTGGGACTAGGATGGGGGACCCCCACAGCTATGATCCACCATGGGGGTCAGGATTAGGGTTTCTTTTAGAGTCTAGTCCCATTCAGGTCCCAGGGCTGTGCGACCCTGGGCAAGAGCTTTGCCCTTTCTGTGGAGTAGGACACTGATCGCCTGCAGACAGCCCAGGCCCCAGCTTCTAGGACCCACACGTCACTCTGGTGTGTGTAGACTCTGTCAAACAAGGCCTCAGGTGCCATCCACTTGACAGGCAGGCGGCCCTGGAGGGGAGAAGAAGGCACATTGCTGCTAAGTCCCACAGGTCCTGGTGCCCCGCCCCTACTGAGTTCTGCCCTGCCTCCCTTACGTTGCTAGTTTTCTTGTAGTAGTCAATGTGGTGGATGCCGCGGGCCAACCCAAAGTCAGCAATCTTCATCACATTGTCCTCGGTCACCAGCACGTTGCGGGCAGCCAGATCCCGGTGGATGCACTGGGGGCAGGACAGGGGTCTTAGGTTTATGAGGACACAGCTGGAAGCTGGGCACACAGGACCTCACAGTAACCCTGGGGGTAGGGATCATTCGCCCATTTTACAGATGAGGAAGTCAAGAGTCACAGAGAGGAAACCTAAGCCAACTAACTTCAGGGCCCACACCCTTTCTCCTGCACTGCCTCTTCCTACGTGTGTGGTAGGGAGTATGTGAGGAAGGAATGGGGATATGCAGTGTCAACCGTGTACAGAAGGACTGAGGGGTTACAGAAGGACTGAGGGACACAGGCTAATGAAAAAGGGGAGGGAGAAGTTGGGGCATTTAATGCAGGGCATGAAAGTGTGGGGATGGGGCAGTTGGAGTGGTCCAGAGTGCTGCCCGCTGCCTGTACCTTCCGTGACTCCAAGTACTGCATGCCCCGGGCCACCTGGTAGGCGCAGGAGACCAGGGCAGGGAAGGAGAGTGGCCCCTCGCTGCTCCGAGGCCCGTCAGGGCTGAGGTCAGGGCCTGGGGGACGGCGGGCCCGCAGGAACTCCCGCAAGTTTCCCTTGGCGGCACACTCCACAATCACGTACAGGGGCCCTACAGAGGCGAGGGGGGGACAGGGAAGCTACTGAGGTTGTGGCTCCGCATCCCAACCATCCCCGTCCCTAGCCCTGCCCCACCCCACCTTCCTGGGTGCAGACACCCAGCAGGTTGATAATGTTCTTGTGTCGGCCAATCAGCTTCATCACCTCCATCTCAGAGACCAGGTCTGCCAAATCCTTGTCGGAGGCATTGTCTGTAAGGATGACAGCCAGGGTGACTACATAAGCGAGACTTTGGGTTGGGGACAGGACACAGAGCCCTGGACTCAGAGTCAGGAAGGTCTGGGCCTGAATTCCTGCTAGCCTGTGTGCCCTTGAAACAATCTCTTAACCTCTCTGAACCTCAGGATCATCTTGTATGAAACGAGATAATGGATCGTGCCCTCCTCTCATAGCAGTTGCAAGGATGCAACAAGATCAAGGATCTAAAAGTGGTAGGCCTGTCAGTGAGTGGGACCAGGAAAACAGGAGAGAGAGGAGAGGCAAGAGCTCTGAACAGGAAAGGAAGCTCCGTCTGGAGAGCTTGGTGTTACTCCCTGAATGGGGTGAGATCTCCTGGGAGCGGGAAGTGGGTTGGAGACCTGAGGTCTGTCTGACCAAGGCCTGGCGTCCATCTGGCCTGGGAATTCAGGGAGCTGCCAGTGGGGCGCAGAGGGGGAGGCCAGGAAGACACTGCTCCAGCTTCTTTTGAGAAGGCTAAGGACCAGGGGCTGAGCCCCTGGGGCTGACCTGTGGCCCTGGGCCAATGACATACCCTCCCCACCAGACCTCACAATGCACATTTCTCAATCCCTGCCTCCCAGAAAGTGCCAGGTGGCCCCAGCTGTGCAGAGAGGAGGGGCAGGGGGGAGCAGAACAGCGGTTTGGGCCGCTCTTGAAGAGGGGGCTGGGGAACAGCAGCAAGAGGCCCCGATGGTGGGTCCCAGGTGTGCTCTGAGCCCCTTGGGGTTGCTGCCTGGGCTGTTCTCCGAGACAGTGGTGAACACAGGGGGACAGGGCCCGGGGGAGGCTGAGGGTGCGATTTGCAGGGGAATTGTGGGGGAATGAGGTGGAGGCCTTCAAGGCTGACAAGGTTATTGGAGGCCAAGACTGACACGGGGTATCAAACCCATCACGCTAAACCCTTGGAGTCATCATCATCCCAATGGTTAAGACTTTAGGCACCAGGCACTTTCCACAAACCTTGGGCTGGGAGGCAGGGACTATTACTTACCCCACGTGACACGTGAGGAAACTGAAGCTCAGAAATGACTTGCCAGGGTCAGTAGCAGAGTTGGGCCCCAGGCCCACAGGTGGGATCGGGTAGCCTCTCTCGGCCCTCAGTGCTCACCTGCTAACACTGAGAGCCCCGTCTGTTACTCCCGAGGCCACTGGATCTCCCCCAGGCTGCCACACTCACCCTTCAGCATCTTGACGGCCACAGTGCTGGCTTGGTCAGGCCGGATGGGGTCCATACCAAAGGCCTCTGCACACACCACCTGCCCGAAGCAGCCCTCGCCCAGGGGCTTTCCCAGGACCAGCCTGGAGATGAGAGATGAGGCCTCAGCCATCAGGGCATCATTCCTGCCCAGAGTCTGATCCCCACCCTCACTCGACACCGCATACCTGTCCCGGGGGAACTCCCACAGTGGGTCGAGAGGTAGGTCTAGATTCACGAGGCCTGCAAGCAAGGGGGGGCCGCTGGAGGAGAGACGGACACCCCGCACCAGGGACGAGCTTGACTTGGCTGAGGAGCCTGACTCCAGGGAGAACTGCAAAGTGAGAGACTTGGTCTGTCTGCTGAAGCCAAACTGAGGCAGGAAAGCAGGCCCAGAGCCTCGCTACGGGGACACAGAGGTGGGGGACAGCATGGTTGGTACCTGTCGGGCCAGAGGGAAGCGGGACAATTTCTGCACAGTGGCAGGCTGCCGGGGGTGCCGGCCGAGGAGCACCTGCCTGCGATACAGCCCGGCCAGAAGCAGGAGCACCATCAAAGCCAGAGAGCCTGATGTGTACAGGATGATGTCCGTGTACCTGGCCTCAGGCGCTGTTGCCGTCCACATGAGATCCTCCTCTGCCCACAGAGAGACATACATACAGACAGAAACTGACCAGTCAGTGATCAGATGGCTGGCCCCACTCCCTCTAACTGAGGCCCTCATAGCTCCCAACATACATAGGGACACACGCCAAGAAAACTGCATTTACACCCCATCCCGCATACCGACACCCCAGAGAGTCACACGGACAGTCACATGCGGACACGCATAGAGGGACTGCTACGAGCAGAATCAAACACACAAATCCACACACCACATCCCAAATCCAGACCCCACAGGCCAAGGAAGACTATCTACCCAACAGGTCACAACCCACTGTGGAACCGCAGCAGAATCCCGCAGCCTCTCCTGGCCCCCTCAGGAGCTCACCTGTCAGTACCGTGAGCCAGGCTGACTGGTAGGAAAGGCCAATGGAGTTGCCCGCCAGGCAGGTGTACTCGCCTGCATCCTCAGCAGACACATTCCGAAGGTATAGGACCTCCACCTCCGAGCTATTGATGTCTGCTGTCTGGGGAAGGGGGACACATTCAGGGGTCACAGCAGGGCCTGGGGCCACACTGCGGCCAGGAAGGGAGCTGGGGACCACTCCCTACCACCCGTGGGAGAATGGTAGACTCAGGTGCCGGCAGGGACTGGACCTTTAAGACTTGCACATAGGGGAAGCCATCGGCACCGAAGCTGCTGCCGTTGATGACAATGTGCTTCAGCCACTGGATGTGGGGCTGGGCGTCGCTGTACACCTTGCAGAGCAGCTCCACGTCGCTGCCCACCACAGCTGTGGTGTTGGCTGGGAGCCCCGCCTGCAGGATGGGCCGGTGCGGGGACCGCTCTGGGGCGGGGCCGGGCCGTCAGCCCTGACCAGGCACCCACAGAAGGACCCTGGTCACCTGCCTCCAGCCTCCCCCCCAGCTCAAGGGAGGGACCTTCCGATACTCAGTTCAGACCTTGTTCATCCCCTTCTTACACTGTTTAAACCTTCCATGGCTCCCCATTGCCTTTGGGGTCAAGGACAACTTCTCAGCCTGGCACTCAGAACCCTCCAGGCCTGGCTCTCTGCTTAAATGCCACACCCCAGGAATATACGTCCCCACAAATGCATTGTGTTCTTTATGCCTAGGGCCTTTACTCAGCCTGTGCCCTCTGCCTGGATGTCTTTCCCATGTTTCTCCTCAGCTGAGCCCTGCCCCTCCAAGCCCACATTATCCCCTGTGCTTCTCTTGGACCCACCTGGACAATCTGAGTAGCTTGAGCGAGTCATCTAAAAGTCCATCTTGCCTGCCAGACTTGGTCCCACCTGAGGGCAGGGTCAGGGCTCCCACCTTGACACCGCCTTGCCCGCCCACCCGCCCGCTCACCCAGCACGTCCAGCAGATAGCTGTAGCGGATGCTGCCCAAAGAGTTCTCCACAAGGCAGGTGTATGTGCCACGGTCCGAGGGCACCACGCTTTCCATCACCAGGCTCCAGTGCTGGTGGCGCAGCTGGGAGCAGGAGAAGTGTCCATGAGGGGCCACCGAACCATGCCCATCCAGGGGACCAGAGCATGAGGAGGCTATATTCTGCCCGCGGGGGTCTTCTCAAGCTCTCTAGGCCCTGGGGAGGCCACGCCAAGGCTAGGGACCTTGGAACAAAGGAGAAGGCCCCAAGAAGTATCTGAGCCGTGAGTTCAAGTCCTTGAGTTTTAGCTCTACTTCTTCTGAGCTGTGCCACCTTGAACCAGTTTTTGCCCTCTCTGAGTCTCAGCTTCCTCTGAGACTACAGCCTGGAACTGACCCCACAGGGTGTCATCATGAGAATGAGCTGCTAAAACATATTAATACTTGCTGGTCAGAGATCCTTCCCACTTTACACATGGAGTTGCTAAGGTCGAGAGGTTAAGTCATTTGCCAGAGAGTGGCAGAGTGGGAACTTGAACCAGAGCTGTCCAAGTCCACGGTCTAGTGCTCCTTCTGGGGCCCTGCAGCTGCCTTCCTCAGTAGAGAAAGAACTGTGGGTTTAACTTGAGGGGACCGGTGGGGGAACCCAGAGACTCACCCGAATGCCTCCAATGCGATGCTCCCCATGGAAGTCCTGTCCATCCTTGAGCCAGCGGATGGTGGGCATGGGGTTGCCTGCAGCTGGACAGCGGAACTTGATGGTGTTTCCGGCAGGCACTGCATGCAGTTTCTTCTCCATGCGCTGGGGGTGTGTCCAGTAGGGTGCTGGCGGGGAGGGGAAGGGAGAACTCAGTGCCCTTAGGAGGACCACCTATTTTTGTTTGTTTGTTTTTTGGTTTTTTTTTGCGGTACGTGGGCCTCTCACTGTTGTGGCCTCTCCCGTCGTGGAGCACAGGCTCCAGACGCGCAGGCTCAGCGGCCATGGCTCACGGGCCCAGCCGCTCCGCGGCACGTGGGATCTTCCCGGACTGGGGCACGAACCCGTGTCCCCTGCATCGGCAGGCAGACTCTCAACCACTGCGCCACCAGGGAAGCCCAAGGACCACCTGTTTACACACAGATCTCTTCTCAGTGGTCAGCTGGAAGACAGGGGAATGAGTTCTTGAGGAGTCACACTGACCTTGCTGGGGGTAAATGTGCTCATTCGAGGGGCCTCTGTGGGTCTTGGGGTCCTCATCACCATTGCTGGAGGTCATGGAGTCTGTCAGGGACAGAGGGAGGCATTTGAGGCCCAGGACAGAGTTCTCTCCCCAGGGACCCCTTAGCCACTGCCAGACCCCCTTACCATCCACAACCAAGGTGACATTGTACAGGACGAGCATGGAGCCTCGTGTTAGGCAGAGGTATCGGCCAGCGTCTTCGGGTAGGAAGCTGGCGATCTCCAAGCGGCCTCTCCAGCCTCGTACCCGGCCAGCAGGTGCCAGGCGACTGCCCTCCTTGTACCAGTGGCCACTGCGCTCAGCCCACCCACAGCATAACCGCACAGGCTGCCCAAGGGCCACAGTCAGCTCCTGCTCTTGCTGCTCCGGGCTGGGGGCCAGGCAGGGCTCTGTGGGTTGAGGGCACAGGTCAGTGAGCTGAGTCAGCCCCCTGCATACAGAGAACATACTCTCACACTCATGGCAGGAGCACCCCTCAACACATGCTGAACACCGCTGCTCCTCCACATACACACAACCACATGCTACAGACGGTATGTGCAGGGCAAATGCCACACCTCTGGTGCATATCACACACACGGTGCGTAGCACACATGCTGGACAGGACATGACACTGTCCCAAGAAACACACATACACACACAAGGCACATGCTACAGGTGCCACATATAGGGCACACGCCTACACCTCTGGGGCACTACACCACACATGCTGGCTTGGCCTCTCAAGCCACACACCCAATGCACAGAACACATCCACACCCACACCCCCCCACACACACCCACACACCCCCCCCCCCCCCACACACACACAGCCAAGGGGCTCACCACCAGCTCTGCGGCCCACCTCAGGGCCCTGCACCCTGCAAGGCCAGTCTCTATTGTGGACACAGAGATAGGTGGATGCTTGCTGGGAGCCAGACACTGAGTCTCAGTGGTTGGTCCTGTCCTGCTGCCACCTCCTCAGAGCCTGGGCCAGGATCCTCTGCAGCCTTGCTCAGCCAGCAGCCCCCTCCTGATGCCCACTCCTCCCACCCCTGCCACCCTATCCCATCTTAGAGGCCATACCCAGCTCCGCTTCCTCAGAGGCCTCAAGGGACAAAGCTGGAGCCCCAGGTGCCCCCAGCAGGACCCCCAACAGGGCCAACAGCAGCCGCATCTCCTTCCTGCTGCTCACAGGGACCCAGGCTGGGCCTCCCACTGACTGCCTTCCTGAAACAGACAGGGCAAAGAACTCCTGCTAGACGTGCACCTTTGTTGGCTCTACGCCGCTATCTTGCAGTTGAGGAAACTTAGACAAGAAATGCCGACTTGTCCAAGCCCCTGCTAGGCAGCGTCAGGGCAGAGACTAGAACCAGCTCTGCTGTTGTCAGAGCCCAAGGCCTCCCCACAGTAGGTTGTGTGGTGCGGAGGCCGGGGCTGGGCTTCCTGCTCTCCTTGGGTCCTGCTGAGACCCCGGCACAAGTTCACAAAAAGGGCAGGCTTGGTATTCTTTCCTTGGAAGGAAGCACAGAATGGAGACACGCATTCTGCTCTCTCTCAGCACACATAATTTATTTTTTGCTGAATAAATGAATTTATTACTGAAGAACCCCCTCCCCCAGAAAAAAAAATCTGAAATATAATACGAGGCCAAACTTCAGCATCTGGATGTTATCTGATCTGACACCCACTCCTCACAGCATTGCTGACATTTCCGTGACCAGCTTTGGATACCTGCAGTGGCAGGGTGCTCACTACTAACAAGGCAGTACATTCTATGGCAAGCAAAAGTTCTTCCTCATTCTGAACCAGAATTGCATTCTGGGGTTACCTCTGTTTTTTTGGGTCCGCACAGCTCCGTCAGAGGCACACAAGTTCTTGTAAAGAACATAGACTCCAGTCTCTGACAGAGCCAACTTCAAATCCTGACTCTTACCAACTTCCAAGTCCCTGTCCTTCTCTGGGCTGCTGTCCTCACAGGATTGCTTTGAGGAGAAAAGAGAATGTATGTAGGGCTGGGCACACAGAATGTTGGAATGTTTTCTTCCCCTTTCCCATCCCCATGACTGTCACCCTTGTTCTGCTCTCGGCCAGTCACCTCCGCTGCGGGGGCTGTTCCTGTCAGGTGTGATGTACACTCCCACCCCATCTAGTTACCTTCCTCCAAATGCCACCAACGATGTCTCCATCCTCTGAAAGGAACACTCAAAACTGAGCCTCAGCTGGCAGGGGAAGAGGGTGACTATTGTAGTCCCAGGGGCTTACTGGCTGTCACCTGGGGTTGGGTAACAGTCAGGTGGCACTGGTGTCTCTGGATCCACCTTGCCCGGGATTTCCACTGCACACTCTCTCCTCAGCCACTGCCCCCCTGTCCAGCTCTGGTTCTGAGGCAGGAGACACTTAGCTTGTCCTGGCCAAAGCCATTATCTCCCCCTTTGAACTGCTTCTTCCCTGGGTTGCCCCCGTGGCTGGAGCACAACCTGTCCAATCCCTCTCTAGTCCATCTCAGCTCCCCTGCCTGAACCAGAGCACGTGATGGTCATCTCTAGCTTGGGACTTTGCAAACGTCTCCCTGGGTTCTCCAGCAGTGTTTTAAAAATTACAAGTCTGCCATGTTCCACCCCCCACCCCCAAACCCCACCAGCTTACAAGCCCTTAATGGCTGCCTGTGTGCAGCAGGATCCAGTCCACACTGTTTATCCAGCATCCAAGGCCTCCCTCCCCGCCCTTGTCAATCTCATTGGCTGCACAGTCAGCTTCTTCAGCACTGGGAAGCCATTGGCTTTCCAAACCGGGCATGTCTTCTCTCTTGCCCATACCTCTCTGCCCCCACTTCTCCAGCTGGTTCAGATGCCACTGTCTCTGTGCCCACCCCCGTTTCCACTGCCCCATCTCTGTAAAATCCCCTCACTCTGCTCTGCTCTGCAGGGAGGGCAGCTCTCTGGGCTGGGAGTGGAGTGGGAGGCCCAGGGATTTTATTCCCACCCCCAGGCTACCCTGACCTCAGAACCTTAGTCGGGTCACCTGCCGCAGCTGACCGACCGACTGCCCTGCACGTGGAGTCGAAGGGCCTGACTCTGGCATCAAGTAGTCCTGTGTTCTCCAGCCTCTCACACTCAAGCGCTTGGGGAGCCTGGGCAAATGACTGCACCTCTCGGAGCCTCAACTTCCTCATCTCTATTCGGGGCGCGCAGACGGTCCAGCAGCAGAGGGACCAGAGCGCTCTTCCTCCTCCACCCCTACCCGGCCACCTTGAGGGGAAGTGCCTGTCAGCGGGTCCTGAAGGGAGCTGCAGGGACAGCTGGCCCGCCCCCGCCCCCGCCCCGGTGGGCAATGAGTAACCAGCTCCGCGGCCAGGGTGCTCTTTGGACGGAGCGGGACAAAAGGCCCTGTGTGCGCTGCGGGTTACTGATTTACTGTCCCCTTCACCCCCTCGCCGAGCGGACGCCCTGGTTCCCAGTGCTGGGAGGGGTCAGCTCCCGGAGCCCCGCCGCCGCTCGCCCCCTGGCGGCTGGGAGCGCAGCCTGGGCCTGCACAGGGTCCCGGGCTCACCTCGAACCTCCAGATGGCCCCGCTACCGGCATACGGTTCCGACTCACCTGGGTCCTCCGTGGCCCCAGTCCCAGCTCCCGCCAGCCTTTACCCCCGCGCCCAGGGAGACCGAAGACTCCGCTCGGGAGCTGCTCAGCCCCCCGGCCAGAGAGCCAGGAATGCACCCGCGACAGCGGCGTGGCCGCGGGCGGCCCAACGCCCCGCCCACCTCGGGTTTCACCTACTTCGGGCCCCGCCCCTCCTGGACCAGCTCTATCCGGACAGCTGCTTGGCCTGCGAAGGCCCAGCGCCCCGCCCACCTCTGGTCCCGCCTGGCCTAGACCAGCTTCTGACAGCGGGTGGCACAGCGTCCAGCCCACCTGCAGACCACTCCTCGAACCCAAACGCGCCGAGCACCCTAGGGGGCCAGGCCAATCCCGGCTGGCACACCCCTTCAGACTCCGCCTCTTTTGCCCCACCCAGGTCTGGCTTCCAAATTCTAGTCCATCTCTCCATCCCCTGCTCTTTACCTCCCAGGGAACAAGACCCAGCAGTCCAGAGCTGCCACCTCCGCAGACCTTGGCTTAACCTGGCTTCTCTGTCTTCTGCGCAATCGTCATACAGACCACCCCCTCTGCCCCCACCCCTATCCGTTCTCCGCACAACCTTCAGAGTGATATATATATTTTTTCAGAGTGATATTTAAAATACAAATCTGACTGTACCAACCACAACCATCTCTTTAAAACTTCCCAATAGTCTCCTATAGAGATTCTTAACATGACCTGGCCTCGCCCACGTCTCCAGATGAAGCCTTCATTCACTTCTTCCTTGCTCCCACCCTACCTCTGGGCCTTGCACATGTGGTTCTGCTTCCTAGGATGAGCTTTCCACTCTAGGTCTGGTTAGTTCCACTCATTCTTAGGTCTCAGCTCATGTCCCCAGAGAAGCCCTTTTAACTTGCCAGTTCCTCTTCCACATCTTCTCTCCTGTGAGCACGGGGAAAGAAGCAGAGAGTGAAGTGACTCAGAGCCCAAATTGCAGGACTCAAATCTCAGCACCATCACACGTGGCCTTGTCAAGTTACTCCATCCCCGTGTCTTCATTTTCTCATCAGTAAAACAGGTATAATGATAGTATCATCCTCAAGAAGTGGTTGCAAAAAGTAGACATGTTCTTCTCACACACTGTTGGTGAGAATGTAAATTGGTGCAGCCACTGTGGAAAACAGTATGGAGATTTCTCAAAAAACTAAAAATAGAACTACCATATGACCCAGCAATTCTACTCCTGGGTGTATATGGAAAAAAATGAAAATACTAATTTGAAAAGGTACATGCACCCCAATGTTCATAGCAGCATTATTTACAATTGCCAAGATATGGAAGCAACCTAAGCATCGTCCATCAACAGATGAATGGATAAAAATGATGTGGCATATATATATATATTCGATTGTATAGCAACTATACCTCAATAAAAAGGAAATAAAAAAGTAGAGATGTTCTTATGTGTAAGCCTTTAGAACACTACCTGACATATAGCGCTTGCTTTGTAATGTTAGCTGTGATTATTTAGGACTTGTTAATTCCTCATCACATGTTCCAAAATTGTAACTAAACAGTTAATTCTGTAAATAGAAGGCAGGAACTGCCTGCAGGCCACACCATTATATCTCAAGTGCCTGGTACACAATAGGTGCACCCGGAATAGATCTACCACCTCCTCTAAGCTCAGGTCTGCTTCACCTGCACGCACATCTCTGCTGAGCATGTCCTAGGTTAGCCGACCCTTGACCTCTACTCAACCCTCACATTAAGTCCAAGCCCCGTGTTCCTCTGAAGGCTTCTGGAGGAGAAAGGAAACCCTTCAACTGGGGTCTCTTGCACACCTCCTGCTCTGTGCTCTGGCTGGTAGAGACACTGCCCTAGGGGAAGCAGCTTCCTTTCCCTTTGTTATGCAGAGAAGTCTAGCCCTCTCTGCCCTTACTCCCAATGAGATAGAGGCTTTTCCTTTGCATAACTAAAAGGCCCATTAAAGTTATTTTTTTCCTTTTCCTTCTCAAACAAAAGAATGGTCTCCTCCCAAAGATAAATCAGAAAATAGTTGGTTATCTTTTTATTTTATTTATTTTTATTTTATATTGGAACATAGTTGATTAACAAAGTTGTGTTAGTTTCAAGTGTATAGCAAATTGACTCAGTTATACATATACATGTATTGATTCTTTTTCAAAATTTTTCCCCATTTAGATTATTACAGAATACTGAGCAGAGTTCCAAGAAAATAGTTTGTTATCTTTTAAAAACTGTCCTGATTTCCCTCATCCAGGGTCCTTCCTTGCTGGAGCACTCTGGAAAGATGAGGCTCCTGGGACTGGGGATGCCCAGCAAATGGGAGCCTCCTGCCCAGAGAGGGCCTCACCAGACCTCCCAGACTCCTGGAGAGACTTAGCTCCCCACCGCTGGTCCTCCGCTGGCTCCTCAGTGAATGTGGTTGTTGGGGGGTGGGGTGAGCTGCCAGCAGGAGCTGGACCCCACATAGCTTTCATTCAGCTTCCAGGCACTTCCCAGGTTTACCTGAGCCAAAAGCAAAATAAGGCTTTCATAGTCCAAGTTGTGCAATCTCTGTCCCCTGAGATACCCAAGTCCTTTAGACTGACAATTCTGCCCCTACCCCCCGCATCTGCGCACATTTGTGCAGCTCCCCTCCCAAACACACAACCTCTCACTCTGACCCTCTGCAGAGTCTGACACTCTCTCACAAGGTCATTCATTCATTCATTCATTCACTCACTCATTTACCAAGCGTTTATTGAAGGTTAATTATACGGCATACACTGCTCTAAGTCTCGGGAATAAAGGGGCTGACATTGTAATGGGGAAAGATAGATAAGTAAACAGAGAACAGAAGGAGACATGCGGAGGGGGTCTGGGAGAGACATCCAAACCTGTCTTGCCTTCATGGTCTCACTCTCTTGCAAACAATCTTTCACCAGTTACATTTGCAATCTCTCTCAAAGACTTTCAAACACACATACACACACACCACACTCCTAACAGGGGCCCAGGAGCCTGCCATCCTGTGATCCTGTCTTTTGCTGTCTCTGCGTCAGTTTCTTTATTGGGCTCACCCCTACTTCTTTTTTTTTTTTTTTAAATTAATTTATTTCAGTAGTTGTGCCTCGCGGGCTCTAGAGAGCAGGCTCAATAGTTGTGGCGCACGGGCTTAGTTGCTCTGCAGCATGTGGGATCTTCCCAGACCAGGGCTCAAACCAGTGTCCCCTGCATTGGCAGGCGGATTCTTAACCACTGCGCCACCAGGGAAGTCCCCCTACTTCTTTTTCCTCAGGGGTTTTGGAGGAAATGAATGAGTTAAGAGAATGGATTTCACCAGAACAGGAAGTAAGGAAGAAGTCCTCACCTTGGCTGAGTTCCCACTGTATGCCAGGAAACAGGCTAGGCTAGGTGTTATCCATTCATTGTATCTTTGATCCTTCCCTCAAGCCAAATGGGGGTAGGAATCCTTAGCTCCCTTTTGCTGGTGAGAAAACAGAAGCTCAGGCAGATGGAATGACTTGCCCTAAGTCACATAGCAAGTGAACAATGGAAGTGAGACTTGAACCCTACTCTTCTGGGAACAAAAAGGGGAGGGAGAGCCAGGGTGACTCTCCGCAGAGCTGGGCTGGTTGGTGCTAACACATCAGCCCACTTTCTGTCCCCATCCTTAACTGTGGCCCAGAAAGGTGGAGATTCACCTGAAGGTGAGTGTGTTTGTGGGTGATAGGTCTGGGCGTTGCTCCCTCCACCCATTTGGCCAAGTATTGATGGGGCACCTATGAAGTACCAGGCCCAAGGCAGGGGTTGGCAGTCTCTGGAATCCTGGATTGCAAGGCTGGGCCAGGAGGGACTCCTGAGGCCAGGCCCTACCCCCCACCTGCCTGGGAGCAGAGTCATGGGGAGGGGGTAGACATTGCCTGGTGCCGACCATGTTGTTCTTGGATGGCAGCCGGGCCCAGTGAACACTGGGGCTCTTGTGCAGAAGGGCTGCCCTGAGCCCCCGCCCAGGCCCCACTCTCTGACCCAGTCCTGTGCTTTCTGCTCTTCTTTCCTTCATTTCTTTCTTTTAAAACAATTTTTATTTTGAGGAAGTTTTAAAATATAGAAAAAGCACACAGGGTAATAGCATACAGTTGCTACTCAGAATTGACAATTATTATTACTTTGCCACTTTTTCCAACCCATTTCTCTTCTGGTTTCTCCCACAGGCTCCGGGGAGGTCTGGCGTGGCTTGCAAAATGGAGGTGACACTGAGAGAAACTGAGTGGTGAAAGACCGGGTGTTAGAGCCAGACAGATGAGGGTTTGAATGCTGAAAACTTTGTGACCTTGGATAAGTCACTTAACATTAAGCCTCAGTTTCATTTTCCATAACATGGGAATAACAGCTCTTCTCTGAGGACTCAGTCTGATAACGATGTGTCTAAACTGTCATGCACACAGCCTGTATTCAGGAAAGAGTAGCCAATACTAATACTAGCAACTATGGGCCTAGATAGGACCTGCTCCAAGGTATGGGAAATACACTCCTGTGACCAAAAGGGAGGGACTGTGAAGGTCACCTCTCCTCCAGCCCTCATATCTCCTCATTCCCCACCCAGTGGGAGCATCTACATCCAATTTCTACTCTGGCAACAATAAAGCCAGGAATTGCAGGCTGCCCAGGGCCTTGGTGGTGGCAGCAGGGAGCCTGCCCCTGATGTTGGCAGTCTGGGAGTGCTCTCAGGAAGGCCCCCTTGGACCAAGTGCGATGGAGGAGAATGGGCTATGAGGGATCTGAGGCTCTCTCTGGGCTAGTCCTGCTACTTGCTCGAATCTCAGCAGCACCCCTGGTCCCTCATTCCTGGTCTCAGATACTGTGAGCCTGTGTCCTGGCTTATTAGGACACGGAGTGTCTGGGAGTTTTCATGGTTTGCCAGACTCAGGTCTTTATAGACTTGGGTGTACACCCTCTGGGTCTTGGCATGAACATTTGCTTGGAGAAAAGAGGAGGCCAGGATAGCTGGAAAGTGGCAGAGTCTGGGCAGGAAGGGTTAGAGGGTTGGTGGTCTGAAGGGAATTAGGAAACAAGTCCCAGAGGGACCCTCACTCTTTCCTACCTTGTCTGATTACCACCTAGACCATGTAGGATTTTGTTTGGACACAAATAATAGAAAACCTAAATGACAAGGGCTTAAACAAAATGAGGGTTTATTCATCCCCCACTTAGCCCCAAGTCTGGAGGTGGGTGAAGGTGGTTCTGAAGTCATTAGGATTGTGGTCTCTTCAATTCTCTAGACTTTTCCCTCATGGTTGCAAAATGGTAGCTTCAACTCCTTCCATCACATTTGTGTTCAGGCAAAAGGAAGGAAGAAGACCCAAAGAGTTGAATCTGCACCAAGCAACTTCTGATGTTATCTCTTTGACCAGAAAGTGACACATGGCCATGCCTAGCTGCAAAGGAGGCTGGGAAGTACATACATTCATTCTGGTGGACACATTGTCTCCCCGAACAAAACCTGAGTCTAGTTTATTTTTTTAATATTTTTTTAAAATTTTATTTTATTTATTTTTTGCTGCGTTGGATCTTCATTGCTGCACACTGGCTTTCCCTAGTTGCAGCAAGTGGGGGCTACTCTTTGTTGCGGTATGTGGGCTTCTCATTGCGGTAGCTTCTCTTGCTGCGGAGCACAGGCTCTAGGTGCACTGGCTTCAGTAGTTGTGGCACATGGGCTTAGTTACTTCGCGGCATATGAGATCTTCCCGGACCAGGGCTCGAACCTGTGTCCCCTGCATTGGCGATTCTTAACCACTGCACCACCAGGGAAGCCCCCCAAACCTGGGTCTATTAAAAAGAAGGAGTGCCTGAGCATTGGGCAAGCACATAATAGCCTCTGTATCACCAACTTCCTCATCAGCCCCACAATGACTTATTTAAAACACAGACCTAACCAAGTCACTCCTCAGCTTCAACTACTCTCTCCCCATCACCCACTGGCATCCCCAGCTCCTCAACCTGGCACTCAGGACCCTTCAAAACTGGTGTCTACTGCTCTCTCCTGTCCCATCTCCCCTCTCTGTTTTCCAGCTGCACTGAGCTCCAGGCAGGCCCTCCTGAACAGGCCCGATTTTTCACACCTTGGTGGCTTTGCACTTTCTGTTCTTGTTGCTGGGATTGTCCTTCCTGAGTCCTGTTTGTCCTTCCTTCCCTCCCTCCAGCTATCCCACCAGATGCCTGCCATTCAGCTTTCTGAACTCCTCTCAAGCATTCCTTCTTCTCTGAGACAGTTCCTGACCATGCTGATCTGGACATTTAAACCCTTTTCTTCTCTTTGGAAACAGCCTCTTAATTTTCTTTGAGGTCCTGGCCCTCTCTTACTCTGAATTCATGAGATGTTTGGGTAGAGCCAACACTTCTTCCTGGCTCCTGTGGCGGGCATGTGCCCCTGGACCTGGACAATGAGAATATTCCATCTCCAACCTATTGTGACTGGGTTGGGGTGAGCATGCATGCAGCTCAAACAGGGCCAGTAAGAGCCAGTCTGGGCCTTTTATTGGAACTAATGGGAAACTAACACTCTCAGAGGTTACTGAAGTATGAATATGGAAGTCTAGAGCTGCTTGAGTAAGGCTGCCTGTGAGTGAAGCCAACACAGGAAACAAGAGGGCCAAAAGATGAAGTGTGCCTGGATCCAGCCATGCCTGAAGCCATTGCCTCTTTGAACATTTCATTTATGTGAGCCAAATACTTTTTTTCTTAAGTTAATTTGACTTAAAAAAATTATTTACTTTTATTTATTTATTTTTGGCTGCATTGGGTCTTCGTTACTGTACACAGGCTTTCTCTAGTTGTGGGGAGCAGGGGCTACTGTTCGTTGTGGTGCACGTGGTTCTCATTGTGGTGGCTTCTCTTGTTGCAGAGCATGGGCTCTAGGCATGTGGGCTTCAGTAGTTGTGGCACATGGACTCAGTAGTTGGGGCGCATGGGCTTTGTTGCTCTGCCGCATGCAGGATCTTCCCGGACCAGGGATCAAACACGTATCCCCTGCATTGGCAGGTGATTCTTAACCACTGCGCCACCAGGGAAGTCCCTAATTTGACTTCTTTTTCCTCAAAACTCTTTATAAATAAGAGGCTCCTAATAAATATCCTCCCCAGTAGAAATTTCTCCTCTCTCTTTTGTGTCTCCACCATCCTCTGTTGGCTCTTAGGCCATACTTCTCATCTGTTTACATGTCAGCAAATTCATGTCACTGCTCCAATTTGTTTAAAAGCTTTCAATGGTTTCCCATTACTTTTAGAATAAAGACCTGTATTCGTTATCTGTGACTGCATAACAAATTACCCCCACACTTAATGGCTTAAAATAACAAACATTTGGCTGACTATTGGCAGGAGCCCTTCACTTCTCTCCATGTGACCCTTTCCACAGGGCTGCTTGAGTGTCCTCAGGACATGTCAGCTGGTTTTCTTCAGAGCTGATGATCCAAGAAAGACTGACTGCATGTCTTTTATGATTTACTCTGAGAGTCATACTGCATCATTCCTACGTTATTCTAATTGTCAGAAGTTAATCACTAATCATAGCCCACTTGGGGTGGGGGAGAGGAAATTGAACTTGACTTCCTGAAGAGAGGACTATTTTAAAAAAAGCATGGACATATTTTAGAACCACCATAAGATCAGATCTTACTCTGGTGTTTGTCATCTGAACCCTTTTCTAAGGTTTGGGCAATACCCCCATTTTCTGTGGCAGAGTTCACCTCTTAGAACAGGAGCCGAAAATGCTAGCTTTTCCCCCGGTTTCTCTTCCAGCTAAGGCCCAGGTTCTGCCAATTTGCGCCACCCACTCCAGAGAGCCAGTGATACCCACAAGTGGGGCTTGGGAGGCCCAGGAGGAATGTTCTCTGGTGGGGGCTGTGGTGACAAGACTGAGCTCCTGGGCACAGGGCAGTGAAATCTTGTCCCATGTCTGAGCTAGCTGGACTAGGGACACAGGCAGCAGTGTCCAGTCCTTAGTACTGGTGGGGACAACGCTGTCCTTTCTGTACCTGTTCTGTGATGTGATATGGGCAGGATGCTGTTTATATAGCCCAAGCCCAGTTCTTTAGTGCTCTTGGTAGTTCCTTGAACTTAAACTAGCTAGAGTTTATTTTTGCTGCTTTCTGTTGAAAATCTTGATACATCCTCAGGGACGTGGCTCCTGCTGGTCTCTCCCCTTACCTGGTGATGCACTCTCCCTCCTTCAAGGTGACAAGCATCTTCTTGCCTCAGTGCCTTGGCACATGCTGTTCCCTCTGCCTGGAACATCACATCTCTCCTGTCACCCACAGCCTAATTCCTATTCAAACCTTCCAGTCTCAGCGTGAATATCACTTCCTCAGGGAGATCTCCCTTGCCCCACGCCCAGTCCAGGCTCAGTCCCCCTATTATATGCTCTGGCTGCATGGGCATTTTCCTTCCCAGCATTTTATCACAATTGTAATGAGTCACTTGTACCCATTAGGTCCTCTAGGACAGGGATTGTGTCTCATTCCAGGATCCTGGCATACAGTAGGCACTGAAGAAAAATAAATTCCCTTTCCTATACACTCCAGAGACCTCTCTCCTACCCTAACAGCCCTCTGCCAGGAACTGCTCAGCTCCTATCCAACTTCCTGGCCCTCAGGTGCAAGTTACAGATATCCCAACTCTAATGGGCTTAAGCAAAATAGTGAATTGATTGGCTTTTGCATTTTAAAGTCCAGGGGTGGACAGTCTTCAGGAACAGCTGGATCATGACTCATACTCTCTTCTCTTTTCTTCCTGAGGGCTCCTTTCTCCAGCAGATGCTCCCCAAGAGGTGACAAAGAAGGTTACCAACAGCTCTGGGCTCAAGACCCTCCTATTTGGCAACTCTTTCCCAAAGCTTCTGGCAGAAGCCAGGAGGGTAGAGGTCATCCCCACCCAGACCACAGGAGCTGAGGGTGATGTTCCTCCAGGAAAATCCTATTATAGAAAGACAGATAAATAGATATGAGGAGGCCAAAACAAGGTATAGATACTTGGTGATTCTGTGATCCTTTACTGTGCAATAAACCATCCCAAAACTTAGTGATTTAAAACATTATTATTCCTCATGATTCTGTGGATTAGCTGGGCTCAGCCTGGCAGTTCTGCTGGTACCTCCTGAGATCACCTATGCTGGTGGCTCCACTTAGACTGGACAGTCTAAGATGGTCTCCTTCATATATGTGGAACAGACTGCTGGCTTCTCTCTCCACGTGGTCTCTCATTTCCACACAGTCTAGCCCAGACTTCTTTGCACGGTGGCAGGAGTGGAAGCTACAAGGCCTAAGTCCTAGCCTTGAAAGTTGCACAATGTCACATTACTGCATTCTCTGAGCAAAGCAAGTCTCGAGGCCAGCCTGGATTCAAGGGGGTGGGAAATGGACTCCCCATTTTGATGCCTAGAATGACAAAATCACATTGCAAAAGGGCACAGACCCAGGGAGGCAAAGAATCATGAGAGACCATTATTGAAAAAAATCTACTATACCCCATAACTTCTATGTCCTTTCACTCTCTTCCCACACAGCAACCTGGTTCCTTTGACCCTGATAATCACTAGAGGCTCAGCTCCTTCAAGAAGTCTTTGTGTAGGGGCTTGCCTGGTGTCCAGTGGCTAAGTCTCTGTGCTCCCAATGCAGGGGGCCCAGGTTCGATCCCTGGTCAGGGAACTGTATACCACATGCCGCAACCAATATCCAGCGCAGCCAAAAAAAAAAAAAAAATCTTTGTGGAAAATACCAGCAATGGTCCACACCAGCCCATATCCACTTTTATTCACTTATCTATTAATTTACTCAATCACCAAGCAGTTATTAAGATAATCACAGTCCTATGCTGAGCACCAGGGACCCAGAGTAATGCATAAGACCCAGTTCCTGACCTCAGAGAGTTTCTGGTTTAAAAGAGGAGACAGGGAATTAAATAGATCATAACACAGAATATTAAAAGTAATGCTAGAGGAGGCACAGTGCATCTGGGAGCACAGAAGGGCGGCCAACTCAGCCTTGGAGTGAGTTGAAAAATCTTCTCAGGATGAGTAGAAATCTCTAGGTTGATAAGGGGAGCTGGAGCGTGTATTAGGCAGAACTCTTGGTTGTAATGATAGAAAGTCAATTTAAACTGACTGACCCATAACTAAAAAGTCCCAAAAGTATTAGTTTCAGGCATGGTTGGATCCAGGTGCTCATTAGAAATCAGTCTCTTCTCATCTCTCAGCTCTGTTTTCCTCTGTGCTGACTTAATTATCAGGCAGACTATCCTTATGTGTTGGCAAAGATGGCTACTAACAGCTCCAGACTTACAATTCTGATTGCCTAGGTCTGGGCCACAGGCTCACCCCTGCAAACAGGGAGTAGGTTTAGTCTCTCAGAACCACAGGGTCTAAGAATGGAGCAGAGATATTACCCAAGTGAAGAGTAAAAGAAATGCTGATAAGCTGGCTAGACATCAGGTGTACTCCCAGGCAGGTGACTAAATTACAGTCCTCAGAGGTGTCTTCCAGAGGGACACCTGGTAAGTTATGCTAAGACTTGGGAGCATGGGGGGTCATTATCTTGCCATGCTATGTCTTAGTTGTGTAAGCTTTGCAAGACTTTGCCTCTGAGTTTCTCCTGTTAAATTGAACCTTTTCAAGTAGTCTTGAGAGCTAAATGAAATATCAAATACAGGGGCTCAGGAAAAGTCATCCTATGCTCTTTGGCATTAATTCAAACAGTAGGTCCTGGGGCTTCCCTGGTGGTGCAGTGGTTAAGAATGTGCCTGCCAATGCAGGGGACACGGGTTTGAGGCCTAGCCCGGGAAGATCCCACATGCCGCGGAGTAACTAAGCCCGTGCGCCACAACTACTGAGCCTGAGCTCTAGAGCCCGCAAGCCACAACTACTAAGCCCACGTGCCACAACTACTGAAGCCTGTGTGCCTAGAGCCCATGCTCCACAACAAGAGAAGCCACGACAATGAGAAGCCCGCGCACCGCAACAAAGAGCAGCTCCTGCTCACCGCAACTAGAGAAAGCCCGTGCGCAGCAACAAAGACCCAATGCAGCCAAAATAAAATAAATAAATAAACAAACAAACAAACAGGGTCCTGAGGCTGATTTATTTTGTCCCACCAAAAAAAGGAGCTTTCTCCACCTAGTGGCTGGTGGGGTCATTGCACTATAGAGTTGACCCATTTACAGAACCACAATGTTTCTTCAGGGTTTTGAAGCTCCTGGATGGACGAAGTGGCATTAATGGAGGACAATGAGACTGGGAGTGCCAGAGCAGGGCCGTGTCTGCCCTCTCTGTAATATGGGCTTGGCACAGGGCAGATTAGGTGACGTTGTTAGGTGGACAGATGGTGAGAGGGAGAAATTGTTTGTCCTATTCTTTTGACACTATTGACTGCCCATCAGAAGGCCTGGTTAGGGGTTGGAACAGCTCTTTTGACAGGGGCTGCTATGAGGGAAGGTCTTTCTTCTTTACCATCTCTGGGAAGAACCCCTGCCCATCACCACCTCTTTAGGACTTTGGCTGAGAACTGTGATTTCTTCCAATTTCTAGTTCACAAGAAAATACCTAGGCCTCAGGTCACATGAAGCTGATGACAGGGCTCAGACCAATGCCCAGGGATCCAGAATCCCATACCAGTGTCCTCTATGACATTCCTCCTGGCAGCTATATGGGTACATACACAGTTCTGTGTCTGCACTGAGGGGCAGTTGCATGCCAACACTTGCTGTGCATCCAGCTCTGAGCTAAGAGCTTTACCTTCACGATTCCATTTCATCTTCTCCTCAGGTGTCATTGGCTGCAGCACCTGGGGTGCCTGAGATAAGTTGAAGTTCCGTATCAGTGTAAGATGACTTCTTGATGGAGCCCAGGGAAGAACCACCTTTGGTCAACATGTTGCCTTTTTTCCTCCCTCAATCAGACTGAATTAGGTTCTGGCATTTCATAAATCACTGAGTCTTAATACCGGGGCCTGAGCCAGATGACATCTGCCTATAGACTTACCTCCCCAGGCCAATGATAGAAACAGTAGTCATCATTTACATAGCACCTCTCATGTGTCACTGTAATTGTTTCATATGTATCTATTCTTTTAATTCTCTCTATAACCCTATAAGGTAGGTAAGTACTAATGTTTTACCCTGAAGCACAGATCAACTAACCAAGATCACACAGCCCTGCAGTGGCAGAGCTGGGGTCTGAACCTTGGCTGTCCCATTCCAGAGCCTGAGTTCTTTGCCACTGCACTGGGCTGCCTCTCCAGGGCTGATGCCTTTCCCTCTGTGAGAACTCCCTTGGACACAGAACCATGGGCAGGAGCTTCCTCTGACGTTTACCTTCTGGATTGTGTATTGTGGGTCCTGGGTCACACTGGAGAACATTCCAGCCTACAGAAATTCAAACCTGATCTCAGGGGTGCTCAGAGTAAGAGGAGCCCTGATATGAAGACAAGATCCTTGGATTCAAATTCCTGGGTGCCACCAGAATGGTCAAAATTAGAAAGATCAACAATACCGAGTACTGACAAGGATGTGGAGCACAAACTCTCCTACATTGCAGGTGGAAATGTAAGTTGGTAGAACCACTTTGGAAAAGTATTCAGCATTATCTAATCTAGCTAAACACATACCTACCCTATGATGTAGCAATTCCACTCCTGGGTATATGTGTGCACATGCACACCAAATGACGCATACAAAATTTTTTACAATAGCTTTATTTATAATAGTTCAAAACTAGAAACAACCTAATTGTCCATTAACAGTAGAGTGGATAAATTGTGGTATATTCATATAATGGCACACTATACAGCATGAAAGAAATGAACCTTTTTTTTTGGCTGTGCTGTGTCTTCATTGCCATGCGCGGGTTTTCTCTAGTTGTGGTGAGCGGGGGCTACTCTTCATTGTGGTGCGCGGGTTTCTCCTTGCAGTGGCTTCTCTTGTTGCGGAGCATGGGCTCTATGGCGCGCGGGCTTCAGTAGTTGCAGTATGTGGGCTCAGTAGTTGTGGCTCGCGGGCTCTAGAGCGCAGGATCAGTAGTTGGGGCACACTGCCTTAGTTGCTCCGAGGCATGTGGGATCTTCCCGGACAAGGGATCGAACCCATGTCCCTTCATTGGCAGGCAGATTCTTAACCACTGCGCCACCAGGGAAGTCCCTGAAATGAAGTTTTTTTTTTTTAAAAAATGAACTTCTGATACACACCACACGGATGAATCTCACGGCATAATATTGAGCAAAAGTGGATGTATGTATGAGTCCCTTTTTATAAAATTCAAGAGCAAGCAAAACTAATCTATGGCGATTAAACACTGTCAAGACAGTGTTTATTTCTTTGGGATACTGACTAGGAAGGGAAACAAGGCAACCTTCTGGGGAACTGACAATGTTTTATATCTTGATCTGGAGGGCGACTGCCCAGGTGTATACACTATACTCATCAAACTGCACTCTTAAAATTGGCTCACATTACTGAACATATGCTGTATCTCAAAAAATTAAAGAAATGGTCAAGTAAAGATAATCACTGAGTACGGCTGACAACAGTTATTTTTGCCCACCCACATCCACTCTTCTCCCCTAGTACAGAAGGAGCTCCACACTTTCTTCTTTTAGGGATGCACATCTCTCCCTCTTTCAGTCAATGTGTTTTAGGTGGAGGATACTCCTTCCCAGGCCCCAAATCAGAGCACCATTTCCCCTAGCTGCAGCGATTGGTTTAGGTATGGGAACAGATCCAAACCAGCTAATGAGTCAATTCCAGAATTTTTTGTTGGAACCAAGAGAAAGATGTTCTTTCCACTGCAGTTACCAATCTATCAGGATATAAACCTGAAGCTGCCAGTGGCCATCTCCACCTTCTGGAGAAAGTCTGCCCAGGAAAGCGGCCACACAGAGGAAAGCAGAGTGAGATTAAATTCTTCCTGTTGACGGTGTCAGAACCTGAATCTAAGCCGTCCCTGTACAAGGATTTTTCATCAGGTGAATCCATAAATTTCCTTTTTTAGATAACTGCTTTAAGTTTTTTTTTTTTTTAATTAAAAAAAATTTTGGCTGCATTGGGTCTTCGTTGCTATGCACGGGCTTTCTCTAGTTGCGGTGAGTGGGGGCTACTTGGTGTGGGACACTCTAATTCTGAAGGTGATTTTGTCTGTGCTTTCAGTTTTTCATCTCTTTTTCTTATTTTTCATGGAGTCTCTTAAGCCTTCCCTTTCTCTGTTCTGTGTACTCACAGACTGGCATCAACAGTGGGAGCTCTGTTAGAATTTGTTGTTTATTTCTCTGTTCGCTGGTTATTTGAAGTTTGTGGTATGTTTTGTCTCCTAATAATGCTGAAGGCACTGGTCATAGATGGTGTTATTTCTGGTCCTTGTTGGTCTTGTGGTTTTTTCTGGGATGATATGTGGAGAGATTCAGATTTAGGTGATTACCATTATCTTCTAGATCTTTCATTTTCAGCCATTCTGGATCACTTTATTATAATGCAGTCTCTTATATATAGCTTTGAGTTGAATTTTATTAGATTCTGTTATATTCACTATATTTCTCTTTCTATATTCTTTGATTTTTGGTGCTCTGCTTTTGGCCTATTTTTTGATATATGTTTTTTGTTTTAGAGTTTACCTTTTTTTCTTTTATTTCTTTTATTTATTTTTGGCTGTGTTGGGTCTTTGTTGCTGTGCGTGGGCTTTCTCTAGTTGCAGAGAGTGGAGGCTACTCTTCGTTGCGGTGCATGGGCTTCTCATTGCGGTGGCTTCTCTTGTTGCAGAGCACAGGTTCTAGGCATGTGGGCTTCAGTAGTTGTGGTGCGCGGGCTTCAGTAGTTGTGGCTCACGGGCTCTACAGTGCAGGCTCAGTAGTTGTGGCAGACAGACTTAGTTGCTCTGCAGCATGTGGGATCTTCCTGGACCAGGGCTCGAACCCATGTCCCCTGCATTGACAGGCAGATTCTTAACCACTGTGCTACCAGGACAGTCCTAAATTTCTTACAGTTATAACTAGAGTCTAATATACCAGGAATCTTGGGTAAAATTATGAGAGGTGTGTGTGGGGCTTGGAATATAGAATAACCATTGAGCCCTGTCCAGTCTGTTTTGTGGGTTCTGCTGCTGCCCCTGCCGAGTGGCTACTTGCTCTGTGAGACCATGGCCATGCCAGATGAGTGAGGCAGGCCCAGGGGTCATGTGGGAAGTACTCTGTCCTTGTCTGTAAAGGGTTCTTGACTAGGAATCTAGAGAACCAGATTCCACTCTCTAAGTTGTTGCTTCTTAGCAGCAAGACCTTGGGCAAATCAGTATACCTCTTTGAGCTTTGTTCCTTTCCTATAAAATGGAATATCATCACCTAGCTCAAAAGGTTGTTATACAGATCAAATGCTAGTTTCCCAACTTCTTCAGTTTTTTCATACCCTTGGCTAAGTTAGTGCCTGCATCTTATGGATTCCCACAGCACCCTGTATAACTCTCTAATTATTGCCATAATGATCTTTAACAGTGTATGAGCTCCCCAAGGGCAAGAGAGTGTTCATTCCTGCATCCTCAGGCCAACAGGGCTGGGCACACAGCTGGCAGGGACTCCTGAATCCAGACTAAGAGGTCCTGGGACTTCCCTGGCTATCCAGTGCTTATGACTATGCCCTTCCAATGTGGGGGGCGCAGGTTCGATCCCTGTCAGGGAACTAAGAAAGATCCCACATGCCATGGGCAGCGTGGCCAAAAAAAAAAAAAAAATTTAGACTAAGAGGTCCTGCAGGTCAAGGGCTCATAGTATGGCAGTTCACTCACCTCTCTACCCTTCACTTCCTTGCCTGGTAGACGGGGCTGATTGTGACGTCTTGGGTGGGGTAGAAGGACTCTGGGGAAATTGTTAAGGCAATCTAGGTTTTAGAAGCTGAGAGCTGTGTAGGGTCTTTCCCAGCTGGCAAAGAGCAGGTTCCTAAGAACGGTTTGCTGAGTGAAAGATGGGAGCTGAGGCTGCCTGGGCACCTTCCTCAAATTTGGCTGTCTGGAACAAACTTTGTACAAAGGGCTACTGATTCCATCACATGCACTCCTTTTCCAGCTCATTTCTGGGTCATGGAAAAGGTTCTTCCAAGAATCACCAGGGCTATGGTAAGTCCCATGGAACAAACCTACTGTTGCGTATTAGCTGAGCGGGAAAAGCCCATCTCTTCTTATGCATCCTCATTCATTCTTTCATTCAACAAACTGTGTGACACACCACTCTGTACATTAGAGGAATGGAGATGAATGAGGCTAGGTCTCTGCCCTGAAGGAATTAGCCTGGAGAGAGCCATACTGGATACAGCTGCCATTCTGGCCTCCCTGTATGTCTGTCTCCTTTCCTGCTCCCCTGCATTCCTTCTCCACACTGCAGCCACATGAGCACCTCGAACAAAGTAGACTCCCAGCTTAAACCTTCTAAAAACCTCTATGAGGCCCTCCAGGACAGGGGGGAGGTGGATGAGCAGGTGAGCTTGTATTGAATTTAGGGCATCTGGAAATTTTCTACAGAGCTGTCAGGCAACTGGGATGTCTGTCTCTGTCCCAAGTCTTAAAATCATTATTTAGGGTACTGGAAGTCTGAGCAGGGTGAGGGTAAAGGTAAAGACACACATACTAGATCCAAATCCCAGGTCTGTTAAATTGCAGTCTGGCTCATTGGAGAAATTGTTTATTTAGATGCTTCAGTGACCAAGAGATAGAGCATAAGCACGCACCCCCACCCCCCCGCCACGATACATAAAGGCATTTACAGGCAAAGGAACAGGAAGTGTGGGGAGATCACGAGATCAGCTGCAGGCTTCTTTGACCCAGTGAAGAGGGACCTCAGATGGTAACTGTCCCTGGAATTCCTGTTTGAAAGCTACAAGGTAAAGTCCACTCCCAGTGAAGTCCCAGGCCATAAAAAACAGCAGTGTTAGAGAAATCTAGGTGTGGGGTCAGGGAAACGTCTGTTTCCTCACTGCAGAAACTTACACCAGCTCTTTTCTTCCTTTAGGGGCCCATTCTGCTCCTTGGTCCCCAGAATCTCCTGGTGGATGACAGGGGAGGACTAGCACCACAGCAACCTGGGCAGATGGTCTGCTGCACAGGGGAAGGAGAGGGCTAGCAGGGCTGAAGGGCAGCAATTAACCACTGAGCTGGCTGGCACAAGGCAGTTTCCTTTTAAGGGTACAGAACCATCATGGAAATTTGCATGTGGAAGCCTTCCCACATGACCCTGTGTCAGAGCACCTCTGATGGAGGAGGGGAAAGGCCTCTATTGGAGGTTTCCATGATCCCACTGGGTACTGAGGCCTCCTTCGGCTCTAGCTTGTCCCCACTTGCTGCAGATTCTTAGCACCATTCAGGAACTGTGGAGAATGGGGGGTAAGAGGAATAGCAATGCTCTGCCAGGACTATGTCATTGCTCTAGGAGGAGACTTCACAGTCAGCAGAAATCTGTACAACTGGCCAGCATCTGATCCCAGGCTCAGGAAAGCTTGCACTCTTTTGGGGGAGAGGGAGTGTCATATTAACTCCAAGTTTCCATGCGGCAGCCACTTCCATCTGCCCTTTCCTGCCTAGGCCAAGGTCTGGCATGAAAGCTCCAGGTTTCACTGGAGATACCTAGAGCCCAGGGAGAGCTCAGTTCTTCAGCTTCAGGGACTGGTCCAAAACTGACCTGCAAAGGAAAGACAGGCCTGGGGCCTCATGACATATAGCCCAGAGGAGCTGGGGAAGGGGAAAGGCCATCCTCCAAACTACTATGCTGGGAGACCCCAAGTCCTGTCAAGATCTCTGCTTCCCTCATCCTGACCTACAGGGCCCATTCCAAAGGGGAGGAGCAGGGGTGGATTTGCCTGTACCAATCAGAGGCTCTCTGTGGTCCACTCCTGCTTCAGGCCTGTATATTCTCCAGGTGTAAGAAAGGAGGAAGAAGGAGCCAAGGGCTGACCATAGTCACAGAAAGTTGGCTCACGGCTGGTTCAACCTGGGGTGCTGAACAGAAACACCTCTAGTTTTCCAAGGTGGTTGAGTCTTTATGAATGGGTTGCCTTTGCATGGGAATCTGGCCCAGAGGTGATGCCACTGTTTTTGGTGACCTGTAATTTGAGAAAGAACAAAGGCATAGGGTTAGTTTGTGGTGGTTGTGATGGTATTCCAGGTAGCTTATTCCAACGATAGTACAGCTCTTCCAGGGCATGGAGTAATAAGCAGGGCAGCTCTTCTTACTGAGGGCCACCGCATGCTAGGCACAAGGCCAGGTGTCTTGCTTCCAGTATCCTATTTCATTCTCATGCTAATTCTGCAAGCGGGGGACCAGCACCCCCATTTTACATATGAGGAAACTAAAGTTCAGAAAGTATAAGTGACCTGCCCACAGTAAGCTATTTTAAAGTGTGGTAGATTCAGGACTGCAGCCCATGTGTTTCCTCTATACCAAATCATTTATTCTGCCTACAGGGCCCTACATGACCTGGACGGTACAGAATGACCATTCTCCCCATCACATGGAATGAAATGTAAAGTGGCTTTTCTATCACTATCCCACTAGCACCACCTGATATTGTCTTATATGTTTATGGATTTGTTTAGTATCTGCTTCTACCACCAGAGGGGGATCCAAAGGATCAGGCAACAGCATTGGTCCTGGTTCCTAGCCAGACAAGCATCAGTGTGAATTATGGCTCTGCCTCATAATACCACTCTGAACAGTGGTTGCCTGTATCTGTAAAATCAGAGTAATAAGCCCCAGTGCTCAAAACAGGGCTTGGCACATAGTAGATACACAATAAATCTTTGTTGAATGAGTGAAAGCTTATCTCTAACAGCTCCCCTTATTGGAACTAGAACTTCACATATATTATCTCCAACTCTTATATCATCCCATAAGGTGAGGATAATGAGCTCCATTAGGAAATGGCAGAGCAAAATGAATTGGCTTTGAAGTCAGAGGTTTGAATCCTGGGTCTGACTCCAAGTAACTATGAGATTTTGGGCAAAGTTACTTAATCTACCTGACATTAGATTTCCTTGGGTTGTAAAGTGTGTGTGTGTGGTCCTAATTTGGAGCTGCTGGTGCAAATGAATGAGCTTGAATTAGGTGTTCAACAAATTGTACTATAATCTTACAGAAAAGGAATTGGAGACTCAAAGAGGTTTACTGACTCCCCTAAGGTCACACAGCTGGGAAGTGTACGAAGAAAACAGTAAACAACACTAGCATTTTCAAGTCTGGGTAGTCCCAGGGTAGGGCTCTGACTGGCTCCACGTTGTCTGACAAAATTGCCACCAGCCAAGCTGGAAGGGAGGTATGCTGAAACAGGAGTGAGACGCAGGCCAGGTTGCTAGGGCTTGTCTCAAGTCCATATCTAAGAGGACCCTCAGGAGTCCTTCCAGTTAAAGACGTATCTATCAGTAAAGCCACAGTGTGGGAGAGGAGACTTCAGGCAGAGAAGAGAGGACCAAGGATATTTTGACCCCAACACTCTATACTTCTACCACTTTTATTCATTTGGCTCTGTAAGCAATTTTGACCCCAACACTCTATACTTCTACCACTTTTATTCATTCGGCTCTGTAAGCAACGTAGAACCAATCACCAAAGTCAAAGCAATCATTCCAGCAGACCTTGCCTGCCTGAAACTGTTTCCTCATCTGTAAAATGGGGATAATTCCTATCTCAGAAGGTTATGTTGTGGCATACTGTCCACACTACACAGTTCCCTTCTGAGAGGCAGGGACAGAACCATGTGTGCCCTCCCCGGCAGGACCTTGCCTGTTTATATCATATGGCGCCACAACCCCCTTGTCAGCATGATGCCCTGGAGGAGCATGCTGTGAGCCAGACAAGCCTCAGTGTGAATTATGGCTCTGCCTCATAATACCGCTCTGAACGGTGGTTGCCTATATCTGTAAAATCAGAGTAATAACCCCTTCTTCCCAGGATTGTTGTGAGGATTACCCGAGAGAATTTGCTTGGCATGTGGCCTGCAACAGACCAGGAGCTCAAACAAAGAATGTTAGTCATTTTCAAGATTATCATGAACAGATGACTCTGCTAATCTCTTCCCTTCAAAGAACTTATCACAATTTGTAATTATTCATTGTTTACATGCTTATTGTTTGTCTCCTCCCATCAGAATGTTAGGTTACAAGAGTAGGGACTGGGTCTGTCTTGGCTACCGCTCAGAGGGTGTTCAATATTTGATGAAAGAACCTGGTCATATTTGATAATAACCGGTAGAGGGAGCTCTTGCCACATAATTGATGGCAGTAAAGACTAAGGTCTTCAGGCCAGTGGTGAGTAGGGTGGGGGAGCTTCCCTAGTCAGACTGCTAACAGCCAAAAAATCTAGGAGACCACCAAGGGAATTGTTTATGTTTCTCTACTAAAACCTTCATCCCAACAGGTCTAAAGGCTGGGGAGAAGCTGATGGGAGAAGAACTTTCTGTTAACGGATTGAGCATCTGTTGACTGGCAGAAAAGACTGCCAGGATTCCCTTTTAGCCAAGGAGTACCTAGGCTTTGTTCTGCTTCCAAAGCCCTGAGCTCCTGCTGCAGGCCCTTGAATTTCAAAGTATGATTACTCACTGGTTCTTGTGTTTGAAGCCGCTGACATGAGCTTGGTACTGTTCTATGGAGTTCAGCACTATCTTACATGTCTTGCAGGCGTAGCCCTTCCCGGCTGAAACACACATAGAAGTCAAGATGCTTAGTTATCCAATAAGAAGGGACCTGGGGACTGCTGCTTTTGACAGCATGTGCAAATGCCCTTCTGAGGATGGATGGGTGGGGTGAGGTTAGGTGATTGGCCCTGATAAGAATCCCAGTGGCCTCAATGCTCAGGGGGGACATGTATGCCTGGGGCTGGGAACCTCCTCGTTCCCCTCTGTGCCCTCAGTCCCAGCACTGAGCCTGGTCCAGAGTAGCTGTCTGTTTAGTAAATAAAAGATTGCTAGAACAAAGAGGTGACATTTGGTAATTGTCTTTTCCACCTTGACTGTGCTAAGTAGCCTCATTAAGGATGCCCTTAGCTAAGAGATCTCTGGGAAGGTGCCACTCTCTTTGGGCTTGCAGTAACAGTAATTAATGAGGCCTGTTAGCAAAATCAATCTGTCTCTCTACCATGGGGCTCACAGACACCCTGTCTCACTACCAGGGCTGCTCCAGTGACAAAGGGGCCTTTCTTCACATGGTCTAGCAGAGAGAGCATGGGCCAGGAACCAAGATATGGGGCTGGACTCCTGGCTCTGTATTCACATGACCTTGGCTAAATCCCTTCCCCTTTCTGATCCTCAGCTTTACTCAACAATAAACCAATTATACCACAACCATCATACTTACAATAAAAAGCAGCTATTGTTTACCAAGTGCCTGATATAGGCCATGCACTTCATATAATTTTGATTGGTGCTCATAATGATTCTGTAAAAACCATTATCATTATTCTCTTATAGATGAGGAAAACAAGGCATGGTTACATGTCCAAGAACACAGAGTAAACGGCAAACAGGCTTGGCTGACTGCCAAGGCTGTACTTATTCAGCATGCCAGGTGCTAGCTGCACAAGACAGGCAACTGTACACATGACTTCAAGAGTCCTCTGACACCTTTTTAAAAAACAAAATGTATTTACTTTTGGCTGCATTGGGTGTTTGTTGCTGCACGTGGGCTTTCTCTAGTTGCGGCCAGCAGGGTCTACTCTTTGTTGCTCTTGTTGCGGAGCATGGACTCTAGGCATGCGGGCTTCCGTAGTTGTGGCTCACGGGCTGTAGAGCGCAGGCTCAGTAGTTGTGGCGCACGGGCTGTAGAGCGCAGGCTCAGTAGTTGTGGCGCATGAGTCTAGTTGCTCTGCGGCATGTAGGATCCTCCCCGGCCAGGGCTTGAACCCATGTCCCCTGCATTAGCAGGCAGATTCCTAGCCACTGCGCCACCAGGGAAGCCCCCCTCTGGCATCTTTTGAATCATCTGCCATCCTATGGGCTTCCCTGGTGGCGCAGCGGTTGTGAGTCCGCCTGCCGATGCAGGGGACGCGGGTTCGTGCCCCGGTCCGGGAAGATCCCACGTGCCGCGGAGCGGCTGGGCCCGTGAGCCATGGCCGCTGAGCCTGCGCGTCCGGAGCCTGTGCTCCGCAACGGGAGAGGCCGCGACAGTGAGAGGCCCGCGTACCGCAAAAAAATAAATAAATTTCTTTTTATTATTTTAAATTGTGGTAAAATACAAATAACAGAAAATTTACCATCTAATCCATTTTAAGTGTACAATTCAGTAATTGTAAAGGACAGTTCTGAGCTAGAGAAATTTGTGTTTTCATCATGTTAAGTATCTTTACATTGTTGTGTAACCAATCTCCAGAACTTTGTCATTTTGCAAAACTAAAAACCTACACCCATTAGACTCCCCATTTCTCCCTCCCCCTAATCCTTGGCAACCACATTCTTTCTGTTTCTATGAGTCTGATTACTCTTGATATCTCATACAAATGAAATCATACAGGATTTGTCTTTTTGTGACTGGCTTATTTCACGGTGCAGAATGTCCTCAAGGTTCATCCATGTTTGTAGCATGTGCCAGAATTTTCAGGGGGCTCAATCTTACATCCTTTGCTCCTTTCTCTCTAAACTCTCTAAGGGATCTCTTTCATTTCTCTGACTTCAATGACCACTTATTAGTTTAAAACATATGAAACTACCATGGCAATATCTCTAACCCAGACCTCTCTTTTAGGCCTAGACCTATATATCCAACTGCCTCTTGAACATCTCTACTTTGATATCTCGTGGGCATCTTAAACTCAAGGTGCCAAAACCTGGTTATCCACCTAATGGCTTCAGACTAAACCTGGGCACCATCCTTGACTGTTCCCTTTCCTTCATCTCCCACATTGGATGGCCAATTCTACTTTCTACCTACCTCTTGAATCCATCTACTCCTGTTTACCTCTACCACTGCTATCTTAGTCCAGCCTCCCATATTCTCCAGTATGAATTATTGCAATAGTCTCACTGCTGGTGTCTCTCCAATACCCTTCCTCCCTAATTACAAGCCATTCTCCACTTTGTAACTAGAATGATCTAATAATGCTGAAGCTATGAGTAGCTTCCCAATGCTCTTAGGATAAAGGTCCAAATCTTTAACAGGACCCACAATGCCATGACTAGATACTTGCTCATCTCCCCAGCAGCATGTTGCCTCACACTGTTTCTCTTGTCCCTGGTCCCCATCTTAAGTTATCTTCATAGCATCCTGTTTGTTTCCTTTTCTAAAGCTTGCCACACTTGTAGTTCATTGCTCAATGCCTGTTTTCTCTGCTAGACTCTAAGCTCCACAAGAATATGGACAATACCTGTCTTGTTTATGTAACCCAGAGGGGATGCTGAGAGCTCTGGGGGCTGGAAGGATTTGGCTACCTGAATGATATGCAGGTTTTAGTTTTGACATTCTTGAGTGAATGAGAGAAATGTGAGCCTGGAGTATAAAGCAAACTCCAAGTCTTGTTTAATCTGCTTGGTAGATGCTGCATCCACCCCTGGTGGGAGGGATCTGGATACTCTGGATCAGATACATCTCACATTTAACCCATACTTGTCATGAGACACTTGCCAGGAGCCCCATGGAAACTATTCTCTGGACCTAACATAGAACCTGACTTGGGTTTCAATGCTGGCTGCCACAGCCTAGTGTGGGACCCAGAACAAATCATTTCATCTTTCTGATCCTAATGTCCTCATTTGTGAAATGGGGATAATCAAATGTGCACAACAGAGTTGTTGTGTGGATTAAGTCAGGTAATTAAATGTGAGAGCATCTAGCCTAAGGCCTGGACTACAGCAGTCATTGGTAACTATAGGATGACTGACTGTCTGAAAGAATGAATGATCAAGGGTCGACTGAAGCCAACAGGGAACAGCCAAGCTGCTAACAACCTAAATCCTTTGCTAGGGCAGAACCCTTGTCAGCAGAAGTCACTGCTTGCACACCATAGGTCAACATCCCACCTGTGAGTAAGAAGTGGGTCAGAGAGAGCTCAGTGTCTCTGCTGACATCCTGGACTCGGAGAGCCTACAGCCAAGTACACTCAGAGCTGAAGCCAGGGAGAAGGAGTGTAAGCTTTGGAACCAGACAGAGCTACAGACCCCTACTGATGCTGTCACTTATTAACATCAGGTCATATCAGCTGTATGATCTGAGCAAGTCACTCTGAGTCTCATCTTCTTTATTTGTAAAGGGGATAATCACAACTATTTTATAAGAATGCTGTGGGGATCAAATTATAATGTATATATTTAATAGCAAAGTGGGATGTGATACCCCTTCCCCCCACCTAGATTTTCATGAAAGAATTTAGTTGATCTGTAATGAAGTCAAATGACTTAAGCCAGAAAAAAGGATCCAAGATACAGTTCTAGGATTAAATATGGTAATTTAGCTTAGACAAATGGAGGAGGGTAAATACAAGAAGGAGGCTTTGGCTTGAGATAAAATAAAAGAATGGATACAAGTTAAGATAAGCAGCCTGAAACACTGCAGTGCCTCAGTCCTGCCAGTGGAAAAGAGATAATGAGGGAACGACCAGGGCAGGACTGAGTAAAGCTGGGGCAGGAACTGGAGCAAAAGAGGGTTAGCTGCAAGAGAACACTGGGTTGTGCTAGCTGGATGATATGTTGTGAAGCAGGGCTCTGAGGAGCTTGGTTCTGAAGTTTCCAGATGCCTCAGCATATGGGATTGATCCTGTTAAAGGGAAAGGCACTGCCTATATGTAGGACCAGTAAATAAATATTAGTCATTCCTTTCTGATTTTGAAGAGGTTTCTAAAAGAGGGTCTTTCAGGTGCCTCGTTAGCGCAGTAGGTAGCGCTCAGTCTCATAAAAGAGGGTCTTTCAAAGGCATTGGAAAGGCAATCCTTGGCACCCTGCTAAAGGAATCTCCCCCTTGCTGCATAGCCACCACTTTGCACCCTTCTTATCAGTCAGTATTGCCCAAGGACGGCCTGTGCTGTATGGTGCTTTGGGGTTTGGGGGGTTGTTAGAGAGGCATGATCGTTCCCCTTGCCCATATGTGGTCTGGAACATCTATGGCATCTGGGTGTTCACCTCTCCAGGATTGTGGGAAGAGCACAGATGGCTCTGAGCAAGAGCTTCCTTGCACCTGGATGCCATGGTGCTATCTGTCTGGTGCTGCATCTCCATGGCCTGGGGAAGAAGACTTGGGGACCCACACCATTGCTTAAGTAGGCTCCACAAGACAGAGACTGTATCAGATTTGGTCACTACTATACCCCAATGAGGGAATGCAGCAGGTTTTCAATAAATATTTGCTGACTGAAAGAGAAAATAATAACCTCCCCCTCCCCACCCTTACTATAGGCTGTGGGTAGTTATTGTGATGGGAAGGGCTCCTAACTTTTTGTGAATGCTCACTCCTGTGATGCTGACTGGTATCTGGAGGTCAGGGCAGTAGCTAATGTTCTGAGTCAGAGTGGTCTCCTTCACCACTCTATCCCAGGGACACAGGTGGGCCTTAGCTGCTGGGAGATGAGGGATTCTGAGGACATTATAAAATCTGGCAGAGGCTGCTGAGGCCTTCACACAAGAAATGTGGATGACAGGGAGTTTAAATCAGAGGTTGTAGATTGGTGGCCCTTGCCCTAAATCTGGCTTGCAGGCAGATTTGACTCACATAGGGTTTAAACTTTTAGTTGCACATTTAAAAATCAGGAGAATTCTTATTCAAATCTGGCTTCTAGATTCTTTTGAAAAACTGAAAGATATGGTAACAACTGGCTGGAGCTGTCTAGGAGAGGCACATACCCTCAGCTGATCATATCCCCTCCTGGCTCTTTCACATATCGAAATTTCCTGTCCAGCCTCTGCTGGCATTTGAGTTTGCAATGCCTGCTTCAGAAGACCTAAGGAGTTAAAGCATAGCCTTGGTGGTCCAGGGAACCCCAGCAGTCAAGTTCCGATCCAGCTCTGGATGTGAGCTGGGCCCCTTACCTGATGAGTCAGTGACAGCAGGGTCGGCCAGCCGCCCGTAGTGTGCCATAAGTTTGAGCTTGGTCTCCTGTTTCCTGTGTTTCTTGCCCATATAATGTTGCTGAGCCATGACAGGGTCATTGAAAGTCGCGTGGCAGAGGCTGCAGAACTTGTCTGGGTCTATCATCTCTCTATTCTGGTGCAAGGCTAAGGTGGAGGCCACAAGGAAAGGGTTTGTAAGGCGTTTCGACAGAGCTGCGGTGAGAGAGTTCAAACAGAAACAATGAAAAAACCCAGAAGGTGCCAGGCTTTCGCGTATGCTGAATGCAAAGAAAGGCTGGGTCACTAGTTAATCACACCTGCAAGTGTGGCACTGCCTGTGTGAATCACACAGTGAAAATCTTCTCTAATTGAGAAGATAAGGGGAGCCCAAAGACCGCCTACTTTGTTCGGCAGCTTTAACTACTTCAGGCACATGAATCCTGATTTTCTTATATTCCGAGAGGGATCTGCACTTCTGCTATCAAGTTGCCAAATTACAACAGATTAGAGATGTACATGCTTGCAATCTTCTCATCCCTCAGAATTCCCCCGAACTTCACAGCAAATGGGACAAGAAGTTTGGGTGTTTTATTCCCATCCTCAAAGTACCCCAGTTATAGATCTGGAAGTCAATGCACAGATGTAGAAACTGAGGGCCTGAGGGCCTGGAGGGTCATTTAGAAAAGGCACTATACTAGGGGGGCCTTTTAGGCTACACTGCCTTCTAAGCTGAGTGGGGGAACAGAGGATGACATTGACATTTAGTTATGAGATTTGTATATATATTTTCTCTTTTGGTCCTCAGAACTATGCCATGAAGTAGGTGTCATTTTGCCACAATACAGAGAAAAACCAAGGCTCAGATGGGTGAAATGACTTACCCAAGATCACCCAGCTAATGAGTGAATACAGGTCTGTGTGACCCTAAAGACCATGCCCTCTCCTCTATGCCAGGCTGCCAGAGTGTGGCAGGGAGACCTGAAGGCAACAGTCCATGTGTTCACCTTCAGAAAACATCCCTGGCTGTGGTCCATGAATTCAGTTAATCAGAGCCTGGTATGGGCATATATGTAAGCCTCCCATGGGCCAACAAATGTCATGACGCTGACTGCAGGCTGCACTGCTGCTTTATAAAGTGGATGTCATGACTCACTAATGAGTCCACGTGGCTGGAATGGTGTCAATCCAGTAACCACTGCTTTAAAAATGTGGTCTAGAACCCCCACCAATGGTGGAGGAGAGGTGGGGCTCAGCAGCACTCACAGACAGATGTTCTTTCATCTCTGTACCACTTCAATGGGGGAAGTTTTGAGGATTTTCAACAAGCCAGAAGAAACTTGCTGGCTTTTCCCACAATGGTTTTCCAGTATAGGAAATCTCAATTTCCCTGGCTATTGATTTTCCTTATCCATTGTTTAAGCAAGTCACTGGAAAAGTAAGGTACATGTTGTAGAATATTCAATAATATGAGAAAATATTCAGTATGTGGTGTTGAATTAAAAAAAAAAAAAAGCAGGTTATACAGCAAACTGGTTCTTATGTCCTTGGTTCTGTAAAACAACAAAAACCATACTGGTGATGTGTGGAAAAAAGACAAAAAGCATTGAGTAAAACTGTGCTTTTCAGTCTTTTCCAACTTTTCTACAATGAATGTAGATTCTTGATATCAGAAAAGAAATAATCATGATCACTGAAACATAAGGGTCTTTCTTTAAAAGATACTGAAGAGAAGCATCAGAGGTGAATGGTTAAGTAAAGTTGGAGGAACCACTTAATGGACGTCCAGTAAAAATGAGAGCTACAGGAGTCTTCTCTCAGGAAACAACTTGAAATATGGAAAGAGAGTTCTACAGGAATGTTTGCTGTAGTGTTATTTACAAACATTAATAAAGGAGGGGGGAAAACGTAAATGTTCACCATTAGAGGACTGGCTAAATAAATGTGCTGTGATGGGATATTGTCATTAAAAATGTTTATGAAAAAGTTTTTAATAACGTGGGGAAATACAAATGTTATATTAAGTAAAAAGAGCATAAAAGAAAATTATACACATGATACGATCATGTCATTATTAAAAGACATAATGTGCCATCTATATGTGTATACTGGTATTTTGAAATGTTACCAACATATTAACAGTGTTTCTCTCTTGGTGGCAGGATTTGGGTGGTAGTTTACTTTCCTCTTTGTACTTTTTGCATTGTTTGAACTAGAAATAACAATAATGAGTATGCGTTGTTTTTATAAAAACAATAAGGTTAAAGTATTTTATGTTTATATACATAATCTAGACATACATAAAACACATATACGCACAGATATACACACATACACGTAACAAAAGATTATAGGAGAAACAGTACTCCAAAATGTTAACAGTGGTTATCTTTGAATGGTAAAATTATGAGTATTTTTCTTTCCATTTATCTATATTTTCCATATTTTCTACAACATGCTTGTATTACTTTTACACTAGAAAAATGTTTAATTTCAGAAATATAGTTATAAACTCATGTAATAACATGGAAATGTGCTTAAACTACAAAATTAAAAGTTAAAGCAGGATACAAATGGTACATGCACTATGATTATAGCTATATAAAAACATACCTGTTATGTGGCAAGGGCCAAAAGTAAATATAAAACATAAACCCCTGAATGTGGAATCTTTGGACCGGGCATATTCCAGGGAATTTTCCCATTTATAGAAAGTTAAGCTCATATAAACCTAAAGATTAGTGACCATATAAAGTTCTGTTCTTAAGCTAATTTCCCTTGGTCTAATGTTTAATCTTTTTGGTACCATAAATGGTACCAACTCTGACTTTAAACAAAAGCAATTAGTACTAGTATAACTTAATGATGAACAAACCATAAGCAAGGCCAGTGACATGCTCCAGGTGGTAGATGCCTGATCAACTACTGCATTTTATGTGGGCATTCCATTCACTGGCTATCTTGATGATGGTGATAATACTAACAATAGGAACTGTCGGGAATTCCCTGGCAGTCCAGTGATTAGGACTTGGCACTTTCACTACCGGGGCCAGGGTTCAATCCCTGGTCGGGGAACTAATATCCTGCAGGCCACTTGGCCAAAGAAAAAGAGAACTGTCCTTTACTGAGCATTTATTACATCCCAGGTTCCTTGTATACCTTATTTCATCCTCAAAACCTATGAAGTAGTATTATCAACATTTTATAGGTGAGAAAACTCAGGCACGAAGAAGTTCAGTCATACAGATGGTAAATAGCGGTGGCAGGATTTAAACTTGGGCATCCATGACTTTATCTCTTGTTTCATAGCAGGAATACTAGATTTGGGTGTGATAAGAGAGTATAGTTATGAGTGATTTTTTTACCCTATCTTCAAAGTCTCCCAAAACATCACTGTCTTGTTTTTATAATACAGCAATTCAAAAAAGGACAAGTATTATAGATAGTATAGTCTACTTCTTGGTCCAAAATAAAGACAGAAGCAAAAATTACCAAGAAGAAAATAAAATAAAGATCAAAGAACTTTCAGTTTTGACTAACTGCAGTTAGCAGAGGTTTAAAATCCCAGAAAGTCAGGAGTTAATGAGATGAAAGTAAAGGCTGAGCCCCAGTGGCGACAAGATAAAGGGGGCTATTTTAGAAGTCACTGCACTGGGAATGAATTCATGGCAGTTGCAAATACAGTTTTCTGGGCAGTAGTGGCAGCACTGAAGTATTCAGCTTCAAAAGGCAAGTCCCTGTCTTGAGGAGAACAGGCAGCTTTGAGGATTAAAGTGAGCAGGGCATAACCTGAGCACATGAAAAAGACAAGGATTTATCTTTTAACTTGGAATGCATGGCAACAGGGCAGGTGGATGCTAGGAGGAAAAAATATAAGTGATAGAGGCAGGAGATAGAATGCTCTCCTGGTGTGCATAGCCTGGAGGACTTTGGCACTCCTGACTTATAATTATTTGTAAGGACAAAAGCTCAGGGCTAAGAAGCTTCTATACAGAAAAACTGATGTAACCAAAGAAATGGAGGTTAGGTGAGTACAACTCCAAGGATGCATTTCAATGAAGCTGGGTCTACTCTAATATTTTTAAGGGCTCTCAAAAGCAGTTCAACCTCTTCAAGTCTGTGGCCCCAGTGAGCATTTCTGGGAGCACCTGGCATTGGTGCCTTGAGGACGGGAGGGGTCCCGATACATAGCACCACTCAGGAAAACCAGTACCTTCCACCTTAGTGGATTGCTGCTTCAGCTTTAAGTTCTTTGCGTGGGTCTTCCCCAGGTAGTGCGACTGGGCCACGACAGGGGAGGAAAAGGTCATGTTACAGATGGGGCAGCACTGGTTCTTGTCTTTGCTTCTGCTGCTCTTCTGGTTAGGAGAAAGAACACAGGTCTGATCACGCCACTGCCCGGCCAGAAAATCTTCACTGGTTCCCCACTGCCCATAAGAGAATGAGCATTCAAGGCCCCCTTCACACACTAACCCCAACCTACCTTTCTGGATTCTTTTCCAGCTACTTCATCCCATGCTCTACTCACCATTCTCCATTTTGTTCTCTGCTACTTCCTTGTTTTACTTGGGCCATTCCTGCTGCCTAGAATGATCTTCCTTTCTTTACTGCCTGACATATGTCTGCTTAGCCTTCAAGGCCCAGACTAAATATTACCTCTTCTGAGAGACTTTTACCAAGAAAATTACTCAGTAAACAATAATCAAGCCACTTTGTGTGATTATTCCAGGAAGAACTAATCTTGTTCTTCCTCTGTACTCCTGGAGTGCATTAAATAGACCTCCATCATACCACTTGCTTGTCACCCTAAACTGACAGTGTCACAGCTTAGGAGACTTTTCTGTGAACTAAAGTACAACATTTGGGCAAAGACTGTTGGATTCATCTTTGTTTCCTATCCTTAGCACTCTGCTGGAGTCTGGCACACAGCAGATGTTCAGGGTTTGATGAACAAGCAGATCACTGGGTTTTATTTCATGATTATGATTAGGCTAGAAAACAATGTACTTCAAGTCTATATTAAGAGTTCTCAGCCCCTCTCTTACGTCTGATTTCTGAATACAGTATTCATTTTAATATAGCATTTTTCAACCTTGGTACTATTGACATTTTGGGCTGGATAATTCTTTGTTGGATGGGGAGGGGCCCATGATCTCATTAGAACTACTGGGCCACTCTGAGAGTAGAAGGATCAGAGATATAAAGAGGTGAAGTGACTTGCCCAGGGTCACAGAGTTGATCTTGTCTTTCTGGATTCTAAATCACAAGAAGGGCAACCAGGGGATGAACCAGTGAATTTGGAGAAGGGATGAGCAAGGCCCTTCCAAACCTGTGGTCCCTATGGCAGGGAGGCACAGTTTGTAGTGTAAGCTCTTACTCACTGAGCATCCACTAGGAATTGGAATTTTACCTTATAATACCCTTAAGAGGTAGGAACTATTATTTCCATTTTATGGGTGAAGTACAGAGAGGTTAAGTGACTTGTCCAAAGTCACCCAACCAGTTAAGTTGTAGAGCTAGTATTGGGCCCTAGTCTGCTGACTTTTCAAACCATGACATTTGCACAGCCTGCTATGGAACAAAAATAACACCTGAGGGACTGGGGTTGTTTCAGCATAATTCTCACAGTATTTCTAAGGCAAAAAGCAAACATGCTGGAAAAGTGTTTATTCCACTTGTTTATTCCAAATATTCAAGCATTGAACTCAGCTCTTTGCCCCAGATCTCAAGCAAGCAAGCAACCTGGCTTTCTTCCACTTTCTCTTCTTGAGTAGGGAATGGACAGCTGTCCTACTCTAACAAACCACTAACAATGGCTCCATTTACTGAGCCCCTACTATGTGCCAGGCTCTGTGTTGGGTGCTTTAATAAATCTTCCTTCATTTTAGTTTGGAAAAATCCTGAAAGGTAGTTGACATTAGCATCCTCATTATTATAGAGGAAGAAATCAAGGCTCAGAGAAGTAATAAGACTTGCCCAAGTCACACAACAGGGCCAGGATTTGAAGCCAAGTCAGTCTGACTCAAAGCCCATGTTCTTTCCACCACACCAACCTGCCTGCTGGCTTCATCAGGAAGTGAGCAGTCTCAACATGGCAGCTGTATTACCTGATCTGAGTCTAGCTTCTTCGTGTCCCCCTTTAATGTCTCCATTCCATGGATTGCTAGGTATCTCTTCACTTTGTTGGCATGTTTTTTGCTCTGCAAGAACCCAGGAAAAAGATCAAAGATAGCTAAATGCCATTTCATATCTAAGGCACTCAAAAACACTGACTAGATTTTCATCTGATTCATCCTCACAGACACTTTTAAGGAGAGGGTGGAGGAAGAAACCTAGCTTATTGAGTTCCTACTCTGTATAAAGTACTTAAATGCTGTCAAATCTAATCTTCACAATAATTTATGAGAAAATTATCACCATCTCAATCTTATAGATAAGGAAACTGAGACTGAAGATAGTGAGGTTTCTTGCCCAAGATGAGTAGCAGAGATGTGATTCAAACACAGGTCTATTTAAAGCCAAAGCATGTACTTTCTACTGTACCAAGCTGCATGGGAACATAAGTATAATGATCCTGATTTGGATGGAAGAAATGAGACTCAGAAAAATTAAGTCAATCTTCAAGTCATAGCCAACATGCATGGAGGCAACACCTGGGTGGCTAAAAAGGAATTCACTGCACAAGCCAGGGAGAAGTGGGGGTTTGACACTGGGTCTGGAAAAATAAATCAGTACTAAAGGTACAAGGGCATACCTGGTAGTGTGCCAGCTTCTGGGACTCAGAAATTAGCAAGGCGCAGCAAACCTTACACTGGGTGTTGGTGAAGAGACACTGGTTCTTCTGGATCATGTGTTCCACTACAGAGAGGAAAATAAAAAATCTCTGAGTTAAAAACCTGCCTCAACAGCACTGTCTTTGAATCCTGCCTCAAACACAGGCACTGAGTAATGGAATGCCATATTATTAAATCGGCAAGCCTCAGCCACCCCTCCCCTACTGCTTTCATGACTTATGCTATATTCTCGTGCCACCTCACCTGTAACTTACTTTAGACTTTTATGTACGCCAACTTTCTTTCTTTCTTTCTAAATGATTATTATTATTTATTTATTTACTTTTGGCTGGGCCACATGGCATGTGGGATCTTAGTTCCCTGACCAGGGATGGAATCCACGCCCTCTGCAGTGGAAGTGTGGAGTCTTAGCCACTGGACCACCAGGGAAGTCCATATGCCAACTTTCTTTACTAAGTAAATTCTTTTTTTTTTTTTTTTAGTGGTACGGACGCACAGGCTCAGCGGTCATGGCTCACGGGCCCAGCCGCTCCACGGCATGTGGGATCTTCCCAGACCGGGGCACAAACCTGTGTCTCCTGCATCGGCAGGCGGATTCTCAACCACTGCGCCACCAGGGAAGCCCAGTAAATTCTTTTAAAAAGGAATCTTTAAATTATAAACTTAAGTAAATACCAATAAAAATAAATACGATAAAAATGAAACAATTCTAGCCAGATATTGGTGTGAGAGGCTTACAGTTCTCTCTAAAAAGAACATTAAGAGAGTGGCAAACGCAGTCTCTGCTGCTGTCACTGACCCAGTCTCTTCCCCCGGCCTCCTGTTGCCACTGAATTGCCAAGATGTCACTTTCTAACAAGCTGACTCTGGACAAGCTGGACATGAAGGGGAAGCGGGTCATCATGGGAGTGGACTTCAATGTTCCTAGGAAGAACAACGAGATAACAAACAACCAGAGGATCAAGGCTGCCATTCCAAGCATCAAATTCTGCTTGGACATTGGAGTCAAGTCAGTTGTTCTTATGAGCCATCTGGGCCAGCCTGATGGTGTCCCCATGCCTGACAAGTACTCCTTGCAGCCAGCTGCTGTAGAACTCAAATCTCTGCTGGGCAAGGATGTTTTGTTCTTGAAGGACTAGAAAGCTTGTGCTGACCTAGCTGCTGGGTCTGTCATCCTGCTGGGGAACCTTCGCTTTCATGTGGAGGAAGACGGGAAGGGAAAAGATGCTTCCAGGAACAATGTTAAAGCTGAGCCAGCCAAAACAGAAGCCTTCTGAGCTTCGCTTTCCAAGCTAGGGGATGTGTATGTCAATGATGCTTTTGGCACTGCTCACCGAGCCCACAGCTCCATGGTGGGAGTAAATCTGCCAAAGAAGGTTAGAGGTTTTTTGATGAAGAAGGAGTTGAACTACTTGGCAAGGCCTTGTAGAGCCCAGAGCGACCCTTCCTGGCCATCCTGGGTGGAGCCAAAGTTACGGACAAGATCCAGCTGATCAGTAATATGCTGGACAAAGTCAGTGAGATGATTATTGGTGGTAGAATGGCCTTTACCTTCCTTAAGGTGCTCAACAACATGGAGATTGGCACTTCTCTGTTTGGGATCCAAGACTGTCAAAGACCTGATGTCCAAAGCTGAGAAGAATGGTGTGAAGATTACCTTGCCTGTTGACTTTGCCACTGTTGGTAAGTTTGATGAGAATGCCAAGACTGGCCAAGCCACTGTGGCCTCTGGCATACCAGCTGGCTGGATGCACTTGGACTGTGGTCCTGAGAGCAGAAAGGAGTATGCTGAGGCTGATGCTCGGGCTAAGCAGATTGTGTGGAATGGACCTGTGGCTGTATTTGAATGGGAAGCTTTTGCCCGAGGAACCAAAGCCCTCATGGATGAGGTGGTAAAAGACACTTCAGGGCTGCATCACCATCATAGGTGGTGGAGACACTACTACTTGCTGTGCCAAATGGAACACGGAGGGAGGATAAAGTCAGACATGTGAGCACTGGGGGTGGTGCCAGTTTAGAGTTCCTGGAAGGTAAAGTGCTTCCTGGGGTGGATGCTCTCAGAAATGTTTAGTAATTTCCTGCCTTTTGGTTCCTGTGCATAGCCCCTAAGTCAACTTAGCACTTTCTGCATCTCCACTTGGCATTAGCTAATATCTTCCCCCATGTCAAGATTCGGCTAGTGGCCAAGAGATGTAGCGCCAGGAACCCTTAAACAGTTGTACGGCATCTCAGCTCACATTTACTGCACCCTGGATTTACCTACATTCTTCAAGATCCTATTTGAATTTCTTAGAGACTAAACCATTGTGCATTCTAGAGTACATATATTTATATTATGCCTGTCAAAAGAAAGTGAGCTATATTAGCTTAGTTCTCTTTATGAAGTAGCTTATTCTGATTAGCTTTGTCATTGTTTCACCACTCAGCAAGGAAACAAAATGAAATTCCAATTGTTGGTAGGGAGCGAGAAGAAGTTGGTGATCTATTAAATAGATAATAAAAATATCCATTGAAACTAGAAAAAAAAAAAAAAGAGAGAGTGGCAACTGTGAGGAGAGGTGTTAAGACATTGTAGCACCCAACTGAGACGACTTCCCAGACAGAATTGGAAGAATTGAAAGACTTGAAAAAAGAATAATTTTCTCACTGATCTTTTCTTTTTTAAAAAATTAATTAATTAATTAATTTTTGGCTGTGTTGGGTCTTCGCTGGGTGTGGGCTTTCTCTAATTGCAGAGGCGGGGGCTACTGTTCGTTGCAGTGCACAGGCTTCTCATTGTGGTGGCTTCTCTTGTTGTGGAGCATGGGCTCTAGGTGCACAGGCTTCAGTAGTTGTGGCATGCAGACTCAGAAGTTGTGGCTCATGGGCTCTAGAGCACAGGCTCAGTAGTTGAGGTGCATGGGCTTAGTTGCTCCGGGCATGTGGGATCTTCCCAGACCAGGGCTTGAACCCCTGTCTCCTGCATTGGCAGGTGGATTCTTAACCACTGCACCACCAGGGAAGTCTGTTAGGTAATTTTATTTATTTATTTATTTATTTATTTTATTATTATAATTTTTTTTTGTGGTATGCAGGCCTCCCACTGCTGTGGCCTCTCCCGCTGCGGAGCACAGGCTCCGGACACCCAGGCTCAGCGGCCATGGCTCACGGACCCAGCCGCTCTGCGGCATGTGGGGTCCTCCCGGACCGGGGCACGAACCCATGTCCCCTGCATCAGCAGGCGGACTCTCAACCACTGAGCCACCAGGGAAGCCCTGTTAGGTAATTTTAGATATTTCAAAGTCAGATCAAGAACAGTGAGAAGGGACTTCCCTGGTGGCACAGTGGTTAAGAATCCGCCTGCCAATGCAGGGGACAGGGGTTCAAGCCCTGGTCCGGGAAGATGCCACATGCCCGGAGCAACTAAGCCCGTGCACCTCAACTACTGAGCCCACAAGCCACAACTACTGAAGCCTGCACTCCTAGAACCTGTGTTGTGCAACAAGAGAAGTCACCACAATGAGAAGTCCGTGCACTGCAATGAAGAGTAGCCACCACTCGCCGCAACTAGAGAAAGCCTGCTCACAGCAACGAAGACCCAATGCAGCCAAAAAAAAATATTACCTAACGTGTCACACAAGTTCCACACCATAGGAAACTACAGTATTAACCTGTGCTTAATAGTTGGGCCTGAAAAACAAAGCTTTACTTTTTGAGGAGGGAGTAAAATCTCACTCAAGGCATTAGTTCTATCATGACATCGATAATCTGAGACAGGGGTAGAATCTAGAAAACCGTGAGGGGACGGCAAATTCATGTGTTTTATCTTCTACTCTGGACCAAAAAGTGGGCAAGATTCTCTGGAGGGAGGTTCTTGGTGGGGAACTTTTAAGGTGCCTCTCCTTACTCCACAAGATATAAAGCTTATTTATTTATGCCAGCCCTTTTGGGAAGAAGGGCTGTTGTCTGGCTATATTTCTGACCCTGAAGGTCTCTTATTTCCCTATTTTTCTCCTACAGTGTTTGATAAATTTTTGTGAAAGACTGTGGCTGCCTCAGCCGTGCTCAGAGAAACCAACAGAAGTGGGTCTGTGAACACATCTGGGCCAGAGCTTTTTAAAGTGAGGGTGAGAGGCTCCTCAGAATGCAAAGCCCATAAAGGGAAAATGCTACCCAGGAGTCAGGATCCAGCCATTCTCTCCTCGCCTGGAGATGACTGATTTTGTTTTGTTAAAGGACATGGGGTTTCCTTCCAAGGATATTCAGAATCTGACTCCCAAAGACTAAACAGGGCAAGGACCATGTCACTTATGACTTTGTATACCCAGTCTCTAATAAAATGCCTGACCCAGAATGGCCATCATTAAAAAGTCTACAAATAACAAATGCTGGAGACGGTATGGAGAAAAGGGAACCCTCCTATGCTGTTGGTGGGAATGTAAATGGTGCAGCCACTGTGGAAAACAGTATGGAGGTTCCTCAAAAAACTAAAAATAGAGTTGCCATATGATCCAGCAATCCCATTCCTGGGCATATATCCAGCCAAAACTATAATTCAAAAAGATACATGCACCTCTATGTTCATAGCAGCACTACTCACAATAGCCATGACATGGAAACAACCTAAATGTTCATTTATAGATGAATGGATAAAGAAGATGTGGTACATATATACAATGGAATACTACTCAGCCATAAAAAAGGAATGAAATAATGTAATTTGCAGCAACACGGATGGACCTAGAGATTATCATACTAAGTGAAGTCAGAAAGAGAAAGACAAATACCATATATCACTTATATGTGGAATCTAACATATGACACAAATGAATTTATCTACAAAACAGAAACAGACTCACAGACATAGAGAACAGACTCTTAGTTGGCAAGGGGGAGGTGGGAGAGGGATGGATTGGGAGTTTGGGATTAGTAGATGCAAACTATCATATATAGAATGGATTAAACAACAAGGTCCTACTGTATAGCACAGGGAAGTATATTTAATATACTGTGATAAACCATAATGGAAAAGAATATGAAAAAGAATATACATGTATATGTATGTATATATATGAAACTGAATCACTTTGCTATACAGCAGAAATTAACACATTGTAAATCAACTATACTTCAATAAAATTAATTTAAAATAAAATTCCTAACCCACAGGAGGGGCTTGGTGAATACCTGCTGAATAAATGAAATACACCTCTTTGGTCTCAGACAATACACTCACACAGTTCACAATTATGTATTCAGAATGCCTTCCTCGTGCCAGCAATGGGTTTAGTGCTGGGGCCATGTCAACAAATAAGAGAGAGTACAAAGTAAATAAATAAGCAAGATAGTGACAGAGAGTGAGAAATATTATGAAAACAAGCAAACAAAGTAAGTGGTAGAGAACGATGGGGCAGTATAGTCAGTGAAGACCATGCTAGGGAGGCGTTAGCCACAAGAAGGTCTGGGGGAAACTGTTCCAGCCTGAGACAGTGTCAAGTCTCTGAGTCAGGGATGAGTTTGGCATATGCAAGGAATGAAGAGAAGGACAGTGTGGATAGAGTATGGTGAATGAGAGAATAGTGGTAGGAAATAAAGTTGGAGAGAGCTTGAGGCTTACCAGATCATGTGGAATGAGTATAAGGCCTCATAAACCATGGTATGAACTATAGATTTTATTCTTAGTGCAATGAGAGGTGACAAGATATGGCTTATGTTTTGAAAAGATTAGTCTGTTCACTGTGTCAGCAGATTGTATGGGAATAGGAATGGAAACAGGAAGAACAGGGAAGAGGCTGTTGCAGTCTTCTAGGCGATAGATGATAGAAATTTGGACTAGGCAGGTTGTCAATGGAGATGAGAAAAGTGGATGGATTTGGAATTATGTTCTGGAAGTAGATCTGACATCCGATTTCTTTGATTGGATGTCGGGGGTGAAGTAGGACAGCATTCAAGGATAACTCCTAGGTTTCGAATTTGAGCAACAACAGATGAAAACTGGAGGAAGACAGCCTTGGAGGAGAAATTAAAGACTTTTCCTTTGGTTATATTAAACATGAGTGGTCTATCACATACATGGGTAGAGATATCAAGTAGTCAGCTAGAGATTCAGGCCTAGAGCTTGAGGGAAAGGTCAGAGCTGGAGATACAAATTGAGACTCCTGGGACTGAGTCTTGGACCCTCCAAATTTAGAAGTCAGGCAGAGGAAGTGAAGTTGAATATAAAATGAGTATGAGGTGGGACTTCGGCTATAGCAGAGTGAGGAGATCCTCTTCACCTAAGGCAACTAAAACACTGGACAAAACTGACAAAAACAATTCCTTCAGTACCCTGGAAATTGACCAAAGGCACTTAATCTGGGAAGCACTTATGCTTGTACATCTGCTGAACTTCGGGTGAGAAGAGCGGAAATCTGGGACTGCTCTCATCCCCTCCCACACTCAGTCAGTGCAGAGGTTCTACCAGGAAGAGGTAGGACGTGAGAACCAATAGCTTCCCTGCAGAAGAGGAAATCACTTGATTTGGAGTGGTGGGCAACACCCCTATCTAGTGATAATGTTGGTGGAAGTGATGGTCTCAGAGGTAGGTGAGGAGGAAAGGCCAAAGGCTCTACTATAGCCTTTGCTGTGTCATGTTTGTGGCTGAGACTGTGTGCCAGTGGGGACCTAAGAGGTCCCAAGTTAGCCACATACTCTTGGCCAACTCTGAGGTTGTACACATGCACAGAAGAGATGCAAAAGGCCCTGACAGAAAGCAAAAGCCAGGGCTGACTTTAAAATGGCCTGAACTTTGAATGTACTTTCCTACCTACCTACAGATCTAACCGAGGCCTTTACTGGCTCCAGGTGTTTACTGTATCACTGGCTGACTACTAAGCAACATATAGATACATGGAAGACAGAAATTATAAAAAAGAACCAAATTGGGAATATTTGCTCTTAAAGTCTTCAGCTACCATGTAAGCGATTTTCTTCCAAGCTGTGAGGAAGCCTTAACTATTCCATGCATGAAATCACATGGAGAGACCCTGAGACTATGTGAAAAAAGAGATGCCTGGCCAGCCTCCAGAAGTTCCATCCCACTGCTGTTTCAGCTCTAGCCACTATCTGACTGCAGCTGCATAAGAGACCTTGAGTCAGAACTGTCCAGCCAACCCTTTCCTGAATTCCTGACTAACAAAATCTGTGAGAGGTTCATGAGGTTGGAGGAAGCTAAGGTCCACAGAGGGAAAAAGAACTTATATGAATTATCAGAATTCTGAGAAGGTGGCCTGAATGTGAATCCCTGTTTCCCAGATATCCACATACAACTCGAATCCAATTACCAATTACCAGAGGGGACAGGTTTGATACAGGAAATTAGGTGTTTAGAAAATCATTGTAAAGGCTGAAGGTACTAGGTTGAGCCTTTCAGAAATGTCTCTAGGAACAATGCATAATTGTTCCAACAGGTGAGCTACAATCTCTGAGGCCTCCACTACAGCCTTGCTGGAAGTAAGAAGCTTCCATTGTCATTGAACATGCCTCTTAACATATGAAGCTGGAAAATGGATGCTGGAACACTGATATAAGATCTTATAGTTCCACGACACTTCTTGACAGTAACATTAGCTGTAGAAATATGATCTTCACTGCATTTCTGCCTTCCAAATCTTATGAGAAGGCATCTGATTGGCAGGATTTATTTTGTATCCATATTGTAGACAATCAGAAGAGGTATGGGGCAGAGGCTGAGAGATCTAGAATGTGACATAGAGGGCTGATTTTCATAGGGTCATGAAGTAGGGACAGTAAGTCTAGCCATATCAACAACTAAATTAAATGTCAATAGTTTAAACAGCCCACTCAAAGGGCAGAGATTATTAAAGAATAAAAAAAGCAAGATTGGGGCTTCCCTGGTGGCGCAGTGGTTGGGAGTCCGCCTGCCAGTGCAGGGGACGCGGGTTCGTGCCCCGGTCCGGGAGGATCCCACGTGTCGCGGAGCGGCTGGGCTCGTGGGCCATGCCCGCAGGGCCTGAGCGTCCGGAGCCTGTGCTCCACAACGGGAGGAGCCATGACAGTGAGAGGCCCGCATACCGCAAAAAAAAAAAAAAAAAAAAAAAAAAAAAAAAAAAAATCAAGATTTATACAATGGAATTCTATTTAGCAGTAAAAAGGAATGACGTATTAATACACACTACAATTTGGCTGAACCTTAAAAACATGCTGAGTGAGAGAAGCCAAATGAAAAAGATTATATACTATAGGATTCCATTTACATGAAAGGTCCAGAAAAGGCAAATTTATAGAGACAGAAAACAGATTAGTGGTTGCCGAGGGCAGGAGGTAAGAGTGGGGATTTAATGTAAAGGAGCACAAATTGGAGTGATGGAAATATTCTGAACTGGACTAGGGCTATACAACTCTACACTTTTACTACAATTAATTGAATTTTACAGTTACAGTGGGTGAATTTTATGGTATGTAAATTATAACTCAATGAGAAAACAAAAATTATAACTAAGAGAAAATAATAAACCAAGGTGAGTAGGACTTGGTGTTACAGGTATCTACCTAGACCTCAAATAAATTATTGGACAAAGTGAGGAGAGCAGGGAAATGAACTGGGTTCTAAATGACTGGGCGTTTATACACACATAAACAGTTCACTTCCCAGAGCACAGCTGCTGTGTTCTCTGCTTCAATGTCCAGGGCATGCCTTCCCTTAGTCCCTGAGGACAAAGGTCGCTTCCTCTTTGCGTACCCTCAACTCTTAGACTTCCCACTTTACTGCACCCACTACATTATACTGCAACTGTCTTGGTGTCAGCTTCCTGGATTAGACTACAAGCCCCTCCAGGGCAAGGACAGTATTATTCTCAACTCTGTAGCTCTGATGCCCAGCCAATCCTGGGAACAAAGCAGGCGTCAGTGAATGTTGGTCAAATTAATGAAAGGAAAATTGAGGGCGGTGGAAGGTGAAGGAGAGGCAACTTTGTGCCAAACAAGTTTGAAAGTATGAGGGTGAGGGGGATAGGAGCCTCTTATTAATTTAGGAGTCAGACTGGACTAGTTTTTAAATTGGAGAAGTATACACCAGGGTATAAGTATGTATACCACCCCAAATTTAAAGATATCTTCCTTGGATGTGGTCAAAAATTCCATTTTATCCCAGGACAATCAGTTCACAAGCAACATATTAACCTTCCAAGATTAGTCTGCTCAGCAAGCAAACAAACCTTTAGAGAAATCTGATTTCCCTGCAGATTACCTGACAGGATTAGCACAAAAGCCCAGTTTGTGTACTTCTGGGTTAGAGTTCAGCAGCTAGCTCTGCTAAGGACTGTGAAGGGGTCACAAAACGGGGTCAGAGCAGCTCTTTCCATTCTCCTCTTTCTATCTGCATCTTACCCAGGGCTAGGTCAAGTGCAGAACAAGCTGGGAAGCTTCAGCCCAGAAGTGCCCCCCTAGACGTACTTGCATATCCTGTTCTCCACAACCGTGGGTCAAGCGTGGGATACAACAAGCTGGAGCCATAGTATACCCGGCCAGGCTCTCGGGCTCCTGGCCCCCATATTAGAAAAGGGATTCAAGTGGTGGAGACAGGTGACACCAAGAAACAGGGGTAAGCCAAGGCTCAGTCTCCAAGTTCAGGAGAAACACTAAGGTATGCAAAAGGCCTTCTACAGCTCTCGGAAGTGTGGGGCATGAGAGAAAGGAGGCAAGAGACACTAGGGGTGGAGGAACCTGGAGAGTGGGATGGTGAAGGGGTTACGAGGCTGGCGGGGAAGGTTCTGAGGGTCTCCGAAACGGCGTGGACGGCACGCCCGGAGGATTCCAGTCCTCAAGTTTAGGAAGAGGTAAGCTCTCGCGGGTGAGGAAGGCGGGGTAAAGAACCACGCGTCCAGAGCGTGAGAAGGCCCTTGACCATTTGCGCGCGCTTCTTGTGGCGCACAGCCTGGATTTTCAGGGGAGCTGGCACAAGGCGCCCGGGTCTTGGTGAGGTGCACGAGTCAGGGAGTCCCGGGGCGCATCACGCAAGGGGGCGGGCCGGGCGCCAGAGGGTGTGACCGTAGACCCGGGGGCTGGTCCGCGTCCCCGCCCCGCGCTTCCGCCACTCTCCGCGAAAGGAATAGGCGGGCGAGTGTCTTCCTGCCTCTTAAGTCTCCGGACTCACCTTCCTCCCTCCCCACTGGTTGGGCCCCGGACACTGCTTCCCAGAGGCGGCGCGCCCTCTCGCGGTCGAAGCGCAGCCCGTCGGGTTCCCGGCCCTCCCGCTCCTCCGAGTTGTTGTACGGCCGGCCCGCGCCGCTATCCACGGCCTCCGCGGTGCCCAACGCGGAATACTCCATCTTCCCCACAAACCCTAGCCGGCTGATAGCCGCTCATGAACCTTGGTCTCGCGAGATGTGGGTGGGAGGATGGCTTTGCCCGCCCAACAAATCTCGCGAGGTTTGAGTACTGCAGGCTGCGTTGCTGTTCTGACACTGGCGGTTCTTTTTCGTCGACGCTGCTGGGACTTCGGAGCTTCAGCAGTGGATTCGGAAGTCGGTCGCCGGTTCCGCGGCACTCTCGTGCAGTCCTTGGCTCAGGGTTCTCACCTTGCTCCGGTCAGCATTTGACACCTCATTTCTTTCGCATGAAGGCTCTGTTATGTGGGAATATCTTCTTCATTTCACTAGCAGGGCAACATTTGTTGCCATTTGAGTTCCAGCTGCTGACCCCCAGCCTAGACCTGACCCTAAACTCCACTCCAAAGTAACTGTCAAAAGCCAAAATTTAATCTTCCAACCCCGCACCTGCTCCTTCCCTAGTCTTCCGGACCCACTATGTCTTGGTTGTGATTATTGTAGCATCCTTATGGTCTCTTCGCTTACCCTTAAGGTATTCCCAAAACAGCAGCCCCAGCGATCCTCTTATAACAGGCCATATCATGACACCCTGGTGCTCAGATCCTCCAAAACTTTCCCATCTTACTCTTTTTTTAAAAAAAAATTATTTATTGTTGGCTGCGTTGGGTCTTTGTTGCTGCACGTGGGCTTTCTCTAGTTGTGGCGAGCAGGGGGCACTCTTCATTGCGGTGCGTGGGCTTCTCATTGAGGTGGCCTCTCGTTGCGGAGCATGGGCTCTAGGCACGTGGGCTTCAGTAGTTGTGGCTCTTGGGCTGTAGAGCGCAGGCTCAGTAGTTGTGGCGCACAGATTTAGTTGCCCCACGGCATGTGGGATCTTCCCGGACCAGGGCGTGGACCCGTGTTCCCTGCATTGGCAGGTGGATTCTTAATCAGTGCGCCACCAGGGGAGCCCTCGGTGGCTACTCTTGTGGAGACTGGGCTCTAGGCATGTGGGCTTCTGTAGTTGTGGCACGTGGGCTCAGTAGTTGCGGCTTGCCAGCTCTAGAGCGCCGGCTCAGTAGTTGTGGCACAAGGGCTTAGTTGCTCTGCGGCATGTGGGATCTACCCAGACCAGGGATCGAACCCATGTACCCGGCATTGGCAGGCGATTCTTAACCACTGCACCACCAGGGAGGTCCCCTATCTTACTCTTTGTAAAAGACAAAGTCCTTGGGTTAGCCAACAGGACCCTATACAATCTAACTTCTCTTAACCTCCTTGACGTCATCCTCTATTTTGTTAGCCTCCAATCCCTTCATTCCTGTCCCAGTTACCCTGGCCTTCTGGAATGTATTTCTCCCATATAGCCTCATGGCTCAGTCTCACATTTCTGTGTGCCCCTCCAAACACACTTCATATCCTCCTTTACTGCTTTATTTATTTTTTTCTCCTTAACGCTTATTATCAGATATAGTATGTACTTCGCTTTTTATCTGTTTATTGTTTGTTTCCCCACTGGAAGGCAAGCCCCAAGAAAGCAGGAATTTTTGTCTGTTTTGTTCTCAGCTGAATCCCCAGCACATTGAAATAGAGCCTGAATTCTCATAGGTACATACAAAACATTTGTTGAATGAATGAAACTTTTGATATTAAGTTATTCCAACCTCATTTATTCAAACGCTTGTTGAGAGTTTTCTATGAGCTAGATGTTGTCTTAGGCATTGGAATACAGTGGTAAACAAGACAGACAGGGAATCTCTAGTAGAGTGTTTTTTACTCTAGTGAAGGAGAGTGTAATAAACAAGTCAACAGGAGGAGAAATAAAACAGGAATATATATTGGGTGAATGATAGGGGAGGAACATTAGTCAGGGTGGTAAGAGAAAGCCTCTGAAGAAATGACATTTGACCTAAGACCTGACTGATGAGAAGGGGATGGCCATGCAAAGAGCTGGGGAAGAGTGTTCCAGGCAGAGGAAACAGCAGAGGCCCTGAGGCAGGACTGAGCTTGCTGTATAGGAGGAACAGGAAAAAGGATAGTATGGCTGTAGTCCAGTGAACAAGGGGGACAGTGGTATCAGAGGAGGAGGAGGAAGAGTAGGAGGAGAGAGATTTTTCTTGCCTGAGATCACACAGCTCATCAGTGGTATTTACTCATTTAGACTACAAATACTGAGCACCAGCTCTGTGTCAGGCCTCATGCCAGGCTCTGGAGCTTCCAATGCAATAGATGACTGATGTTTGTGAGTGCTTTATAGTTTATGAAGCACCTTTAACATATATTATAATGTTTAATCCTCAGGGTGGTTCTCTTATGATAGATTCTTATTTGACGAAAAAGACAGAGAGGTGAAGGTTTTTATCAGGGTCACACAGCTAGTTAGTGACAGAGCCCAGTCACCGGTGTGCTTGAACACACCAGTCTTCAGACTGCAAATCCATGTCTTTTTGCCAATACCAGATGACCAGCCTAAAAACCGATGACTATATGTTACTTATTTATCTTAAAGAAGATTTCTAGTTACTCATATTTGCATAGCATGAGTTGTTCAGGTAGAAATACCGAGGGATAGAGGGCATTTTTGTCAAAGTCCCAGAACTCAAGCATATGTATTTTTTTAAGCCCAGTGGAGCAAATCTTGAGAATGGGATACTTAAGATGCTATACATTATTGGAAATAATAATAAATAATCCCCAGTTCCTCACTCCCAATCCAATTAGATGCTCAAAATAACTTCCATTTATTCTCCAATGAATGCTGTTACGATTTGTCCCTTGTGTCACTGAGGCAGAGTCCTGAGCTACAGTACTGAGTGTCTGAACAGCCCATGTCACCATTTTTCTGCTTTGTGTAAATGCTTCTTATTGGGATCCAGCAGTGCAAGTGATGCCTTGTATTTGTGGGGCTGGCTTTTTTCTTCCCTGTGGAAAATGAGAACCACTTCTCAACATGTTCTACTATGTATTGTTGCTATGGGAGAAGAACAATCCCAGGGAAATTGCTTTGTGAAGGGACAGGAATTGGCCACAGTTCAGCAAACATTTCAGTTGAATAAACACTGATTGTGTGTGTTCTTGGGCATGCAAACCCACACTATAGAGCTTTTTATTTGTTATTTATTTTTAAAATTTTATTTATTTATTTATTTATATATATATATATCTATATATATATTTTTTGGCTGTGTTGGGTCTTTGTTGCTGTGCGCAGGCTTTTCTCTAGTTGTGATGAGTGGGGGCTACTCTTCATTGTGGTGAGCGGGCTTCTCATTGTGGTGGCTTCTCTTGTTCTAGGCACGCAGGCTTCAGTAGTTGCAGCACGTGGGCTCAGTAGTTGCAGCACGTGGGCTCAGTAGTTGTGGCATGCGGGCTCAGTAGTTGTGGCTTGTGGCCTCTAGAGTACAGGCTCAGTAGTTGTGGCACACGGTTGTAGTTGCTCCTCGGCATGTGGGATCTTCCCGGAACAGGGCTCGAACCTGTGTCCCCTGCATTGGCAGGCGGATTCTTTTTTTTTTTTTTTTTTTTGCGGTACGCAGGCCTCTTACTGTTGTGGCCTCTCTGTTGTGGAGCACAGGCTCCGGACGCGCAGGCTCAGCGGCCATGGCTCACGGGCCCAGCTGCTCCACAGCATGTGGGATCTTCCCGGACCAGGGCATGAACCCACGTCCCCTGCATCGGCAGGCGGATCCTCAACCACTGCGCCACCAGGGAAGCCCTGGCAGGCGGATTCTTAACCATTGCGCCACCAGGCAAGTCCTACAGAGCTTTTTAGTAAAATATGGTTCCTACTCTCAGGTAGATTAAATTCTGGAGATGAAAGTATCTACTTATACATAATATCAGAGAGTATATGTTAACTGCTGTAATGGAAGTGACAAGTGTTTTGATTGTGCCCAGGACTTAATTTATAGAGGTGACTGAATGATGACACAGGAGTTCAATACCATTGAAAGTTTTATTATGTGCAGTTCCCAAGAGGCCCATGCAAGGCCATATGGGGAAGCCTAAGGTTGGTTAGGAGGCAGAAGGTGTGAGGGGAGGACATTGCCCAGAGCCTTTATTGTGGTTTCCACAGGAAGGAATGGGTGAGGCCAGGTAAGAGGTTGGGTTGACTAGTTTGAATAATTTCAGCAGGGCTCTGGGCCATAGGAGTGGTCCCTAGTTTTCTGGTACCTGGCCCTAGGGTGATTTAGGGTAGTGAGAATATTGGTTTGGTGTATGAGAGTCCATAAAAGAGGTGGTTAGGGATTGGTTTGGATTGGTTGGTTTGCATATGAAAGGTGTGCTTGAAGGCAGGTGGTTTTCTATCCCTAGGAATTAGCAAACCCTGAGAGGGGCAGTTCCATCCTGGTCTGCAAGGTCCCAAGATGTCAAAGCTTCATAAAATAAAACGGAAAATTAAAACAAAACAAAACAAAACATGAGTAATACAACAACCAAGGCTAGTGTGCATAGGGTGGGATGAAGAAGCCACAGTTGTGGGGATCATGATGGTTTCTGCGTTACCCCATATGATGCTTTCTACTTCTCAGCTCTGCAAACACATCTCCAGCTGTTACAAGTGGCCATAGATTAGGTTTTACTAACAGGATATGAACAAGTGTTATTTGATTCGAACCTGAGATTAATCCAGAACAGCATGGGTGCTCCTGAGGGAAATTGTGAAAAACAGCTGCCTGTAGAAAACGACTTGCCTTCACTCTGCGGGGGTACATCTTTGCTACAATCGTAGTCTATTTCTCAGGCTGGGTCATTTTTATTACAGTGTCTTCAGGGCTGCATACAGGGAAGCAGTGTCTTCAGGAGATGCCAAGTTTTAATAAAGTGACTTTCCAAGGACAGATTGAGGGTATAGTGGAGTTTGCTGATCATAGATTGGGATTTCCAGAGGATTTTGAGAGGAGGAGGATTAGACTGGAATCAAGTAGAGCTTCCCAACTTTTTCCATGTCATACATAGCCCACTTAAAAAATGAGCATATCTGTATGGCAAGTTAGAGTAAACAGATAAGACTGCTTCTTCTCATCACTCTAGTGGCAGTCTAGGGATTTCAACCATTTTAGGTCCTGCCAAGTTGCCTTGGGGAAGGAGGGGTGGATATTCAGAGCGATATGATGTGCAACGGATGACTATGATGTTCTGGACCTGGATTATGTCTGAGGCAAGCAGGATGGAGATTAACCCCAATAATCTCTGAGAAGATAAACAGGCAGTCAGTTAAAGCTGTGAGGTACTCAGCTTGACATCAACTGCTCCATTCTGCACCCATGACCTATGTGACCTTAGGTAAATTATTTCACATTTATGAGTCTGCTTCTTCATCTGTAAGTGAGAAAATGATACCCATCTTAAATGGTGGTTGTGAAGATTAACCAAAACAATCTCCATAAACTACTTAGCACATTGCCTGGCACATAATAAATGGTAGTTGTTACCAGTTTATTCTGAAAGCTACATTTTCCTGGTAATTTAACAAATTGATACAACGTTTTAGTCTCCGTCTTGGTGAAGACTCTATCACCTAAATCCTGTTTTTTTTAAAAAAATTTATTTTATTTATTTATTTTTGTCTGTGTTGGGTCTTCGTTGCTGCATGTGGGCTTTCTCTAGTTGCGGCGAGTGGGGGCTACTCTTTGTCGCAGTGTGCGGGCTTCTCATTGCGGTGGCCTCTCTTTGTCGTGGAGCACAGGCTTGTGGCTCTCAGGTTCTAGAGTGCAGTCTCAGTAGTTGTGGTGCATGGGCTTAGTTGCTCTGCAGCATGTGGGATCTTCCCAGACCAGGGCTCGAACCCGTGTCCCCTGCATTGGCAGGTGGATTCTTAACCACTGCACCACCAGGGAAGCCCCCTAAATCCTGCTTTTTTAGAACCAGTTTTAGATCCCACAATTCCTAGAACCAGTTTCAGTTAATAGTCTGTGCATTTGATTATGGATCAGAGTGATGTAGTCTAGTTTAATGTATCTAAGGAAATCTAGAGTGACCTAAAATGATCGATGAAGTTCCACCATCTCTACTGAAGGATTGCCAAGAAATCTGTATAGATATTGAACTGGCATAGTAGTTTAAGTCACATGAAATCAACAGGATTTACTTAGGACCTACTACATTATGTGCCAGTGTCTTAGTCCATTTGGGCTGCTATAACAAAATACCATAGATTGAGTAGATTAAATAACAAACATTTATTTCTCATAGTTCTGGAGGCTGGAATGTCCAAGATTGAAGTGCTGGCAGCTCTGGTGTCTGGTGGGGACCTTCTTCCTGGTTCATAGATAGCCATCTCCCTCTGTCCTCACATGGCAGAGAGGGTGAGGGAGCTAGCTCTCTTAGGGTCTGTTTTATAAGGGCATTAATCCCATTAATGAGGGCACCACCCTGATCACCTATTTGCCTCCCAAAGGGCCCACCTCTTTTTTTTTTTTTCCTTTTTTTTTTTTTTTTTTTTTTTTTTTTTTTTGCGGTATGCGGGCCTCTCACTGCTGTGGCCTCTCCCGCTGCGGAGCACAGGCCCCGGACGCGCAGGCCCAGCGGCCATGGCTCACGGGCTTAGTCGCTCCGCGGCATGTGGGATCCTCCCGGACCAGGGCACGAACCCGTGTCCCCTGCATCAGCAGGCGGACTCCCAACCACTGCGCCACCAGGGAAGCCCCGGGCCCACCTCTTAATAGCATCACAGTGGGGTTTAGGATTTCAGCATTTTAATTTTGGGAGGACACAAGCAGTCTGTTTCAGCCAGGCATTGTACTATACTCCCTAACCTACAGTACTTTAATGACTCCCCATCGTTTGCAGGACAAAGTTAAATGTCCCACTGTGGTGTAAGAGGCCCATTATAATCTGACTCTTTCCCTCTCCACTTCCTTCTTCTGATATTTTCCCAAGCACCTTGTGCTCCACCCATATTGAAAGGACTTCAGCGCTGTGGTTTGTTCCCCGACTGGGGCATCTTTTCATACCTTTTAACCTTTACCTTTAATGCCCTTCCACCATATTACCTTGTCCATTTGACATACTTCTTGAAGTTTCACCTCAAGTATCAGCCACAGTATTACTTACTGTGCAGAAAAAAGTTGATAAAGCAGGACTGAGAGTGCTATCCTTTGAAAATCCTGCTTTCAAGGTTGGCCTTTGGCTAGCATCTGGGAATTTGGATTTCAAGAGGGTTCCTAACTACCCTAACATATAGGAGTGGATCACTGAGCCTAAACTGTGCTAGCAATATGGTTTATGCTAAACACCTGCCTTCCTTCTGGGAGTCTGAAATTTTGGTACATGGTAGGCAGAGAGTGCCTACATGACTAACCCCTGATAAAAACCCTGGATTCCTAGGCTCTGGCAAGTTTCCCTGGTAGACAACACTTCACAAGTGGTATTATAGTCATGCTGGAGGAATTTATTATATTCTGTGTGACTCCACTGGGAAGGGACTCTTGGATGCTTGTGCCTGGTTTCCTTTGGACCTTGCCCCATGCACCCTTTCCCTTCGCTGATTTTTATTTGTATCTTTTGGCTATAATATATCATAGCTGTGAGTGCAATTATACTCTGAGTCCTGTGAGGTCTTCTAGTGAATCACTGAACCTGGGAACCCCTGACACACCTACTAGATGAAATTCTCCTTGACTTCTCCTCTCTTCTAGGAAGAAGTAAACAACTCATTTCTCCATGCTCCTATCACCCTTTCTACTGCTTTTTCCTTATTTAAAAAATATTTTAAGTTCATATTTAATACATATAAAACATTACATATAAATTATAAAGAATGAAAATATAATGAACACTCATGAAGTCATCATCCAATCTGAGTTAGAACATTATCTATCACCCCATCTCTTTCTAACCATTATTTTGAATTTTGTATATGTAATTTCCTTGCTTTAAAAAAATTATAGGGACTTCCCTGGTGGTCCAGTGGGTAAGACTCTGTGCTCCCAATATAGGGGACCTGGGTTTGACCCCTGGTCGGGGAACTAGATCCCGCTTGCATGCCACAACGAAGAGTCTGTGTGCCGCAACGAAGATCCCGCCTGCTGCAACTAAGACCCGGCGCAGCCAAAAATAAATAAATAAATAAATAAATAAATAAATTACTTATATGCCTAAACAACATATTGTTTAATTTTGTTTGTGTTTGAGCTTCATAAGCATGGTATCATACTGTTTGTATTTTTTTCTGTGATTTTCCTTTTTCATTCAACACTAAGTTTCTAAGATCTATGTTGTTGCAGGCAACTATGGTTCATTCATTTTCACCGTGGGTTAATATTTTACTGTGTGGATATACCATAATTGCCTTATCTTTTCTACTATTGATGGACATTTGAGATGTTTCCAGTTTTTGCTATAGTGAGCAGAGCTACTATTAACATTCTTATAATTATCTCCTGGGGCACTTGGGCAGGAGCTTCTTAGGGTTCACACCTAGGAGTTGAATTGTCAGGTGGTAGGGTATATGAATGTTACACTTTATAAGCTAATGCCAAATTGTTTTCTAAAGTGGTTGTATCAATTTATATTCTCATCAGCAAACTGTAAGCTTTTCCATTGATTTTCATTCTCTCCAGCACTTGGTACTGTCCGACTTCTTTAGCTTTTGCCAACCTAGTTGGTGTAAATGATGTTAGAAGTATGTTACACCTTCTCATCTATCCTTAATTTTGCCCTACTTTTAAATTCATTAAGCATTTATTAAGCATCCTCCATGAAGTAGATATTTTTTAGGTATTAGGGAATTTAATGTCTTTTTTTCTTTATATGCCTTTTTTTTTGGTCCACATCACGCGGCTTGTGGGATCTTAGTTCTCTGACCAGGGATCGAACCCAGGCCCCCTGCATTGGGAGCTCAGGGTGTTACCCACTGGACCACCAGGGAAATCTCCTCTCTTGATTTCTTGTTAATTTCTTATTAATTTATTGTGATCAGAGAATACACTGTATAAGACTTCAGTCTTTTGAAGACTGTTGAGATTTGTTTTACAGCCCAGCATGTGGTCAATTTGGTGAACATTTCATTTGTATTTGAAAAGAATGCATATTTTGCAGTTGATAGGTATAGTGTTGTATAAATATTCAATTATGTCAATGTAATTGATAGTGTATTCAGATCTTCTATATCCTTACTGAGTTTTGACTAGTTCTCAATTACTGAGGGGCGTGTGTGTGTTCAAGTCTCTAACAATGATTGTGGATTTGTCTACTTTTCTTTTTTTTAATAAATTTATTTATTTTATTTATTTATATTTGGCTGTGATGGGTCTTTGCAGCTGCGTGGTCTTTCTCTAGTTGCGGCGTGCGGGGGCCACTCCTCACTGCGGTGCGCGATCTTCTTATTGCAATGACCTCTCCTGTTGCAGAGCATGTGCTCTAGGCACACGAGCTTCAGTAGTTGTGGCACGTGGCCTCAGTAGTTGTGGCTCATGGGCTCCAGAGTGCAGGCTCAGTAGTTGTGGTGCACGGGCTTAGCCGCTCCGCAGCTTGTGGAATCCTCCTGGACCAGGGCTCGAACCCTTGTCCCCTGCATTGGTAAACGGACTCCCAACCACTGCGCCACCAGGGAAGCCCTACTTTTCTTTTTGGTTCTGTTATTTTTTGCTTCTTATATTTCTTTTTTAAAAAAATTAATTATTTCTTATTTTTGGCTGCTTTGGGTCTTAGTTGTGGCGGGTGGGCTCCAGGGTGCACGGGCTCTGTAGTTGTGGCATGCGGGCTCCAGAGTGCATGGGCTCTGTGGTTTATGGCACATGGGCTCTCTAGTTGAGGTGCGTGGGCTTAGTTGCCCCGTGGCATGTGGGATCTTAGTTCCCTGACCAGGGATTGAACCCACGTCCCCTGCATTGGAAGGCAGATTCTTTACCACTGGACCACCAGGTCCAGTGCCGGTCTTCCCGGACCAGGGCACGAACCCGTGTCCCCTCCATTGGCAGGCAGACTCTCAACCACTGCGCCACCAGGGAAGCCCCCTCTCTGAGATTAAAAAAAAATTTTTTTATTGAAGTATAGTTGATTTACAATGTTGTGTTAATTTCTACTGTACAGCAAAGTGATTCAGTTACACATATATATACATTCTTTTTCATGTTCTTTTCTATTATGTTTTATCACAGGATATTGAGTACAGTTCCCTGTGCTATACAGTAGGACTTTGTTGTTTATCTGTTCTCTATAAAATAGTTTACATCTGCTAATCCCATACTCCCAATCCGTCCCTCCCCACCACCCCCTTGGCAACCACAAGTCTGTTCTTTATGTCTGTGAGTTGTTTCTGTTTTGAAGATAAGTTCATTTGTGTCGTATTTTAGATTCCACATATAGGTGATATCATATGGTATTTATCTTTCTCTTTCTGACTTACTTCACTTAGTATGATAATCTCTAGGTCTGTCTATCCATGTTGCTGCAAATGGCACTATTTCATTTTTTTGTTTTTGTTTTTGTTTGGTACGTGGGCCTCTCCCGTCACAGAGCACAGGCTCCAGACGCACAGGCTCAGCGGCCGTGGCCCACGGGCCCAGCTGCTTCGCGGCATGTGGGATCTTCCTGGACCAGGGCATGAACCCGTGTCCCCTGCATCGGCAGGCGGACTCTCAACCACTGCTCCATCAGGGAAGCCCTCATTTGTTTTTTTATGGCTGATTAGTATTCCATTGTATATATGTACCATATCTTCTTTATCCATTCATCTATTGATGGACACTTAAGTTGTTTCCATGTCTTGGCTATCATAAATAGTATATTTACGATAGCCAACACATGGCTATCATAAGACATAGCCAATAGTATAATTGACCTATAGCACTATATTAGTTCCCAGTATATAACATAGTGATTTGATATTTGGTATATATTTCAAAATGATCACCATGATAAGTCTAGTTACCATCTGTCACCATTTCTTCTATTCTCTTGAACATTTTAATAATAGTTATTTTAAAGTCTCTTTCTGACAATTCTCAATATCTGACTCACTTGGTGTATGTTTGTTTTTGGTTGTACCGCTCGGCTTGCAGGATCTTAGTTCCCCGACCAGGGATTGAACCTGGGTCCTCGGCAGTGAAAGCATGGAGTCCTAGACACTGGACTGCCTGGGAATTCCCTATCTGACTCATTTGTTGAATAGAAATGTATTTCTAGTGTTTGTTTTATTCTTTTTTTTTAGCATGTCTCATAAGTTTTCATTGTATGGGACATTGTGGGGGAAAAAATGTGAGATGTTTTTGTTTATATTATCTTACTCCCAAGAGGGTTTAGATTTTTTCCTGGCAAGAAGATAAGATATTGGCATGTTACCTTGATGCTGTGGATTCTTGGTTTTACTGTGTATTAGGACTGGTCTTCTTCAGTTTTGCCCTTTCTCCTAGGAAAATGATGTTTAAAATATGGATTGGTAGGGACTTCCCTGGCAGTCCAGTGGTTAAGACTCCATGCTTCCAATGAAAGGGGCATGGGTTTGATCCCTGGTTGGGGAACTAGGATCCTGTATGCCGTGTGGCCAAAAAAAAAAAAAAAAAAAGGATTGGTAATCTCTTTATCTTCTGCTCAATCCTTCAGTGAATCTAAGCTGTTCTAAAAAACAGTTTATCTAAAAATATGGTTTGTGAGGGAGTTCCCTGGTGGTCTAGTGGTTAGGATTCTGCAGTTTCGCTGCTGTGGCCCGGGTTCAATCCCTGGTCAGGGAACTGAGATCCCACAAGCCAATGTGGTGTATGGGCCAAAAAAAAAAAAAAAATCAATGTATATGGTTTGTGGTCTGGTGATGGTCCATGAGCTCTTCTTAACTATCTATATACTAAGGTAGTAAGTAGAGAAATTGAGGGGAAGCATCTATAAGTTTTTTTTAGCAAATTTGTTGTTGCCACAGTATCCAGTGGCACAATCAGTGGGTTGTCAGGGTATAGTCCATTTCACATGTTGTTGGACTTTTGTGGTGAAGTACATGTGGTACAAGCTGCACACTAGTCATGCACACTAAGACCAGGCTGTAAGGGTTGGAAATTAACACACAAAACAAATCTTGTCCTCCGTCACATATAGTTTGAGATGCATTGGTGGCTTTTTTGTGGTGATGTGTAGCTTTTATCTCTATTGGCTGTTTTCCTTTAACTGTAAGTTATATCTAAACACTTAGTGTATTTAAGTTAAACATGCTGGCTAGACTACATCTTAGGAAATGTTGTATGATTCATGTTGAATCACATCTGAAAAATGTAATAACATAATATCTGGTTATTTCACCAATAGTGAAGCTAAGATTGACCACTGGATTATGGTGGTAGCAGTTTGATCTCTCCATTATGTACTTTTTTCCTCCCTTGTGATCAGAAAGTATCTTTGTGGTGTTTTTTGGCATTCAATGCTTATACAATTCTCTAGCAACCATTCACATAATGGTTTAAACATCAGTTGATAAGCCTTGCTGAGTCAATAATTTAATTTGGATTTGTAAACTTATATTTTATTCCTTCTGTGCTTTATTAGGTGGCATACTACTGTGTGGTAGAGCTTTCCTTCAATTAACTGGGACTATTAAGTTACCCTGAAATGTATTTCCTACTGTGACAGGGGTATAGATGCTTAACTCCTTACTTTTAATTACTAATTTTTTTTTTTTTTTTTAATTTATTTATTTTTTTTGCGGTACGCGGGCCTCTCACTGTTGTGGCCTCTCCCGTTGCGGAGCGCAGGCTCCGGACACGCAGGCTCAGCGGCCATGGCTCACGGGCCCAGCCGCTCCGCGGCACGTGGGATCTTCCCGGACCGGGGCACGAACCCGTGTCCCCTGCATCGGCAGGCGGACTCTCAACCACTGCGCCACCAGGGAAGCCCTAATTACTAATTTTTAAAGTAAGAACTTCTTAAACATCTACTTTGGGCAGAAATGTTTTTTTTTCTGTTTTTTGAAAAGTAGTGTTAGGGAATAATTGATTTTTTTCATTGATTCAAGGTGTTTTAATCTTTAATTAACAGAATCCTTGATTTAATCCTCTCCCGCTTCTGAAACAATCCAAAATGTGTAGGAAAGTTGTAAGCATGGTACAAAGAACCTTTTTTGAACTATTGAGAGGAGTTGCTGATCTGATGTCTCATCCTTCTCAAAACCTTGGTGGTATTTCATACAAACAAGGATAGTCTCCCAAATAACCAAAATACAACCATCAGAATCAGGAAATTAGCTATTTGAATTTTGCCAAATGTCCCCATAATGTCCTTTGTAGCAAAAGGATCCAGTTTATTTGATTTTTTTTTTTTTTGTGGTACGCGGGCCTCTCACTGTTGTGGCCTCTCCCGTTGCGGAGCACAGGCTCCGGACGCGCAGGCTCAGCGGCCATGGCTCACGGGCCCAGCCGCCCTGCGGCATGTGGGATCTTCCCGGACCGGGGCACGAACCCGTGTCCCCTGCATCGGCAGGCGGATTCTCAACCACTGCACCACCAGGGAAGCCCAAGGATCCAGTTTAGAATCATGTGTTGCTTTTAGTTGTCATATGTTTCATTTCTTTCCCTCTGAAACAGTTCCTTAGACTTTCATTATGTTTCATCACCCTGACACTTTTGAAGATTACAGGCCAGTTATTTTATGGAATGTTCTTCAGTTTTAGTTTGGTATTTTCTCAGATTATGCATCTCTAGTAGAAATATTAGAGACGTGATGCTGTGTTATCATTGTATCCTTTCACATAGTGTACAACCTTGATATATCTTATTACTGATGATGCAAAATTAGTCTTGTAGTTTATAATCAATAAGTGTATTGCTTGTAATCAATAAGTATATTGTGGGAAATTACTTTGAAGCCTTGTATAAATATCCTGTTCTTCATCAGACTTTATTCATTTATATACAAATGGGCTCATGGTTTCCTATTTTATTCAGTGGGTTATAATCAGTTCCTATTATTTATTTTGATGCTCAGATTTTCCCAGATTTGGCCAGTGGGAGTCCCTTTGAGCTGGCTCCTTTGTCCTTTTCACAGTTTGCTCATTTTTTTTTTGCTTTTTGGCATAACAAGATGCTCCAGGCTCATCTCGTACCCTACCTGTTCCAGCCATATAATGGAATGGAGTCAGCCATTTCTCCAAAGAATCTTAGATCATTTTCGTGGAGAATGGTATTTAGTAGCCACAGACTGGGCACTGGGTGTGCTTATTGTCATTGGGGTGTTGGTGCTCCCTGGCCTTCTCAGTAAACAGAGCTAGGGCACTAATACATCCCATGGTGTTTTACCTTTTCTTACCCTGTTCAGACTCTGTATCCCAAAATGGGCTGCCCCTCCTTGGGGGAAACTTCCTCACTCCAGTCAGGCTCTGACATCTCAAGCTGGGCTGGCCCCCTTTGTGGACAAACTGCTCACACTGGTCAGGCTCTGATACTTTGCTCTAGGCTGCTGTTCTGCCAGGATGTTCTTTTTACCCCATTATGGATTCTACTCTCCTCACCTGGCAACTCTCTCACATGGACACTCTCCTTACCCCTTCAAAGGCTCCATCATTACATTCTTGGTTTGTGTAGCTCTTCTCATCCCAGGTACAAATGCCTATCTTGTTTTGTACCAACTAATTGCTTTAGAACTGAATTGTTCAGGAAAGGAGGGGAAAGATGGTGGATGGAATGGAAGAGGGTGAAGGGAAAAGGAATTATTCTTTTTGAGCCTCAAACATTCATAAATCTGGCCTCTGATTGATATCATTCCAACAGTTCTTTTTTCTTTTGCTCCAGATTCATCTTGTGCTTTTCCATGTACCAGACTTTGATTCAGACATTCTTTTAAGGAGCCCTGTGTTGTTTGTTCAGTTTTAGTGGGGAATGATTTTAGACACCACAACCTGGATGATAGAAAACCTTTTGTTAATGTGGAGACATTGCTTCTAGTCCATTTTGGTGGATAGAATTTAAAGATACACATTAAAAATAATTAGTTCATATTGGTATTATCCATTCAATTTTAACATTAGGGTATTTTTATTTGGTTTCCTTATGTATTATTTTTATTTATTTTAAAAAATTTATTTATTTTTAGCTGCATTGGGTCTTCGTTGCTGTGTGCGGGCTTTCTCTCATTGCGGTCAGTGGGGGCTACTCTTCGTTGTGGTGTGCAGGCTTCTCATTATGGTGGCTTCTCTTGTTGCGGAGCACAGGCTCTAGGTGCACGGGCTTGGTAGTTGTGGCTCATGGGCTCTAGAGTGCAGACTCAGTAATTGTGGCACACGGGCTTAGTTCCTCCGCAGCATGTGGGATCTTCCTGGACCAGGGCTCAAACCCATGTCCCCTGCATTGGCAGGCAGATTCTTAACCACTCTGCCACCAGGGAAGTCCCGATTTTTAAGTTATATATATTACATATAATTTAAATAGTATATTTCTCTCATTGAAAATGTTGATTCCTAATATCATTAACATAATTATTTCTTTGCTTTAACCTACGATATAAAGACAGTCTAAAATGATAAATCTGAAATTACTACAAACAATAAAACTCCTGAGGAAAGTTTAAAATATCTTTGTAGATCTTTTTGTTCTTGGATTGTGTCCCACTTAGGATGTGCAATCAAAATACTGTGTTGTAAAGTCTTTGAAGTAATCCTTTCTTTATGTGGTTACCAATTTAAAACTCAGTTTATTTAATTTATTTTCAATTTAAGAAATTTTTTTTTTTTTTTTTGCGGTATGCGGGCCTCTCACTGCTGTGGCCTCTCCCGCCGCGGAGCACAGGCTCCGGACGCGCAGGCCCAGCGGCCATGGCTCACGGGCTCAGCCGCTCCGCGGCACGTGGGATCCTCCCGGACCAGGACACGAACCCGTGTCCCCTGCATCGGCAGGCGGACTCTCAACCACTGCGCCACCAGGGAAGCCAAGAAATTTTTAAAATTAGGCTTTTTCCCTCCAGGGGATGGAATTTTTAAAAATTGAGATACAGTTGATATACAATATTATATAAGTTACAGGTGTACAACACAGTGATTCACAATTTTTAAAGGTTATACTCCATTTATAGTTATTATAAAATATTAGCTATATTCCCTGTGTTGTACAATATATCCTTGTAGCTTATTTATTTATTTCCCATTATGGTTTATTACAGGATATTGAATATAGTTTCCTGTGCTATACTGGAGGACCTTGTTGTTTATCTATTTTATTTTAAAAATTTTTATTTATTTAAATAAATTTAATTAATTAATTTATTGGCTGCGTTGGGTCTTCGTTGCTGCGCGCAGGCTTTCTCTAGTTGCGGTGAGCGGTGGCTACTCTTCGTTGCAGTGCGCGGGCTTCTCATTGCTGTGGCTTCTCTTGTTGCAGAGCACAGGCTCTAGGTGCACAGGCTTCAGTAGTTATGGCTTGCAGGCTCTAGAGCACAGGCTCAGTAGTTGTGGTGCAGGGGCTTAGTTGCTCTGTGGCATGTGGGATCTTCCCGGACCAGGGCTCGAACCCGTGTCCCCTACATTGGCAGGCAGATTCTTAACCACTGCGCCACCAGGGCAGCCCCTGTTTATCTATTTTACACATAGTAGTTTGTGTCTGTTAATCCCAAACTCCTAAAAAACCTAAGTTTTTCTTTGACTAGGTGAAGTGTATAAATAATGCAAAGGTCAAAACTGCCTTTTGTCCATTCCTGCCTCCTTCCAACCCCTTTGTCCTTATTCTTTAAAAGTATTTTTGTTTATTTATCCTTTCATCATTTTTTGCAAATATAAGCAAACATATATATTCTCTCTGCTACTTATTTTTAAAATTTATTTATTTATTTATGGCTGTGTTGGGTCTTCGTTTCTGTGTGAGGGCTTTCTCTAGTTGCGGTAAGTGGGGGCCACTCTTCATCATGGTGCACGGGCCTCTCACTGTCGCAGCCTCTCTTGTTGCGGAGCACAAGCTCCAGACGCACAGGCTCAGTAGTTGTGGCTTACGGGCCTAGTTGCTCTGTGGCATGTGGGATCTTCCCAGACCAGGGCTCGAACCCGTGTATCCTGCATTGGCAGGCAGATTCTCAACCCCTGCGCCACCAGGGAAGCCCTACTTTTTCTTATATATAAAATGTAGCAAACTATGTATATCTGATCTTTTAAAAAAGCTTTATTGAGGCATAATTTACATACCATAACATTTACCATTTAAAGTATACACTTCAATGGTTATTAGTATATTCACAGAATTGTGCAACCATCACTGCGATATAATTTTAGAACATTTCTATCACCCCATAAAGAAACCTTGCATACTTTGATGTCACTCCCACTCCACTCCCAGCTCTAGGCAACCACGGATCTATTCTGTGTCTCTGTTGACTTGCATTTGGCCTTTTCTACTTAGCAGTATATCCTGGGAGGCCCCTATATATGTCTGTTTTAAAAAAATGTATACCTGTTTTACTCATTTAAGTAAATTTTTATCAAATTATGATATACATACAGAAAAGTGCACAAATCATAAATGTATGATGATTAATTTTCACAGAGTGAACACTCTTGTGTAACCAGAACCCAGATCCAGAAACAGAATATTACCAGCATGAAAGAAGCCTATCTTGTGTCGTATTCTCATACTTCCCTCACCACCCTAGGGTAATGACTATCTGATTTCTAACGCCATAGATTAATTTTGCCTGTTTTGAACTTTATATAAATGGAATCATACAGTATGTTTGTATGTGTATGTCTGCTCTCTCTTTCCCAATATTATATTTGTGAGAATAATCAGTATTATTGCATACAGTTGTAGTTTGTTCATTCTCATTACTATATAGTATTCTGTAGTATTATATTCCACAAATAAATTACCCATTATACCACAAATGGATATTTGATTTGTTTCCAGCTTTTGGTTATTATGTATACTGCTCCTATGAATATTCTTGTATGTGTCTTTTGGTGAACTTTTGTGCTCATTTGCCTAGGAGTGGAATCACTGGGTCATATGGTATGCATATGTTCAACTTCAGTAGAAACTGCCAAATAGTTTCCCAGAGTAGTGCTTCCATTTTACAGTCTTAGCAGCATTTGTTCTACATCCCCATCAACACTTGATATTGTCTGTCTTTTTCATTTTAGTCATGATGGTGGGTATGTAATAAAATTACCTGTGGTGGAGTATTTGCATACATAGTAACTAATGCAGCTGACTACCCTTTCATAGGTTTATTTGCCATTTGGTATCCTGTTTTGTGAAGCACATGTTTAACTCTTTTGTCCATTTTTCTATTGGATTATCTGCCTTTTTCTTTCTCCCAAGGAGAAGGACACTGTGTACAAATACTTTGTGGGTGAATATATATATATATATATATTTTTTTTTTTCACAGTAAAATATCTTTTCCCAGTCTGCTGCTTGACTTTTCACTGTCCTATTATGTATTTTGATGAATAGAAGTTTTTGTCTTCCAGCTTTGTTGAGATATAATTGACATGTAGCACTGTATTAGTTTAAGGTATGCAGCATAATGGTTTGACTTACATGCATCATGAAATGATTAGCACAGTAAGTTTTTTTTTTTTTTTTTTTTTTTTTTGCGGTATGCGGGCCTCTCACTGTTGTGGCCTCTCCCGTTGCGGAGCACAGGCTCCGGACGCACAGGCTCAGCGGCCATGGCTCACGGGCTTAGTTGCTCCGCGGCATGTGGGATCTTCCCGGACCAGGGCACGAACCCGTGTCTCCTGCATCGGCAGGCGGATTCTCAACCACTGCGCCACCAGGGAAGCCCAGCACAGTAAGTTTTGTGAACATCTGTCATCTCATATAGATACAAAATTAAAGAAATAAAAAAATTTTTTCTTCCCTTTATTGAGAACTCTTAGAGTTTACTTTCTTAACAACTTTGATATATAACATCCAGCAGTGTTAATTCTATTTATCATGTTGTACATCACATCCCTACTACTTATTTGTCTTATACTTGGAAGTTTGTACCTTTTGACTGCCTTCATCCAATTCCCCCTCTCCCAACCCCCGCCTCTGGTAACCACAAATCTGATCTCTTTTTCTATAAGTTTGTTTGTTTGTTTTTGAAGTATAATTGACCTACAAATAGAAGTTCTTAATTTTAATATAGTCCATTTTTCTATTTTTCTATGGCTCTCACTTTGTGTCCTTATTTAAGAAATATTTGCCTACTCTGAAGTTTTGAAAATATTATCCTATGTTTTCTTCTAAAAATGTATTGTTTTACCTTTCACAGATTAAAAACCACCTGGAATTGATTTTTGGGTATGGTGTGAGGTAGGAAGAAAGATTTCAGTTTTTTTCCCATATGTATATTAATCTGATCCTGCACCATTTATTGAAAAGACTGTTCTTTCTCCACTGCATTGAGGTATCAACTTTGTCATATATTATATGTCCATAGATGTGTGGGTATATTTCCAGATTCTCTGTTCTGTACCAATATTCTGCTTGTCTACCTTTGTGCCAAAACCACACTGTCTTTTTTTTTGGTCATGCCGCAAGGCTTGCGGGGATCTTAGTTTCCCAACCAGGGATTGAACTTGGGCCCTGGCAGTGAAAGTACTGAGTCCTAACCACTGGACTGCCAGGGAATTCCCCACACTGTCTTAATTATTATAGCTTTATAATATATCCTAATGTCTGGTAGCATATTTCCTAAAGCTTTGTTTTTCTTCTTCAACATTGCCTTAGCAATTATATTCACCATATAAGATTGGAATCAGCTTGACAGTAATCTTATGCAAGGACTTGTGTATTGTTCATATTTTATTCTTACCACTTGACATAGTGCCTGATGGTGTATGCTCAATAGAAATTTGTTGAGTAAATGAATGAAGGAATTAGAATGTAATCAATGAAATACAAGCACTAGGAAGGCAGGGAATTTTTATTCTTGATCCTTGATATGTCCAAAACATCTGGCCCATAGTAGACACTCAATATAATTAATTGGGTAAATGATGATGAATAAGCACTGATCTTTGGCTCTAGGTTCCTGATTATCTTTCAGCTTAAAGCTTAAATATATTTCCTCAGGGAAACCTTCCCTAATAGCTTCTGACAAAGTTCTCTGCTTATATTCCATACTTTCCCATAATTTCCCTTCATAGCATTTAACAGGATTGTAATTTTTTTGTATTATTTTTTATTCCCTACTATACTGTTAGGTCCTGGGCCTGTCTTGTTTACTGTAACCTTAGTACCTTGTATTAGGGCACATAATTGGCCTTCAATTATTATTGACTGACTGATGGAAGAAGCAACCAAATGTCTTAGAATGGAGAATCAGGGAGGTTCTGTAAGAGGAGGAGATGTTGATTCCGAGCTTTGGAGGATGATTAAGAATTCTTTATATGGAGGAGAGAAAGTTAATTTTAGATAATGGGAAAACTATGTGTAACAGATGGTAGGGCATCAGTATGTGTGACAGTGGAATGGCAGCTGGAGCCTAGTGTAGGGATTGATAGGAGCTAAACCTGGAAAGTTATGCTGGGCAAACTTTGAGAGAGCTGTGCTTATTCTGTGGGGAATGATGAGTTATTAAAGGTTTTTATGCAGAAAAATTATAGGATTGGATTAGTGTTTTGAACATAACGCTGGTGATAGTGCATAAGCTATTGCAATATTCCAGGTATGACATACGAGGGACCTGAACCAAGGCAGAGGCAAAGGAGGGAGTGGATCTAAGTGTATTCCTTTTTTTTTTTTTTTTTTTGCAGTATGCAGGCCTCTCACTGTTGTGGCCTCTCACTTTGCGGAGCACAGGCTCTGGCCGCTTAGGCTCAGCGGCCATGGCTCACGGGCCCAGTGGCTCCGTGGCATGTGGGATCTTCCCGGACCGGGACACGAACCCGTGTCCCCTGCATTGGCAGGCGGGCTCTCAACCACTGCGCCACCAGGGAAGCCCTAAGTGCATTTCTAAAGTCAGGATTCTATGACCCACCCAGGAGTCTTATAGTTTGAGGGAATAGGTAGATAGTATGTAAAGCCATTAACAGAGATAAGGAATGTATTACAGGTTTAGAGGTGAAGACAATGAATATTTGTTTTTTTCCCAATTTTTTTTTTTTTGTGGGAAAATACACAGAACATAAAATTTCCTATCTTGTGGGCTTCCCGGGTAGCGCAGTGGTTGAGAGTCCGCCTGCCGATGCAGGGGACACGGGTTTGTGCCCCAGTCCGGGAAGATCCCACATGCCGCGGAGCGGCTGGGCCCGTGAGCCATGGCCACTGAGCCTGCGTGTCTGGAGCCTGTGCTCCGCAACAGGAGAGGCCACAACAGTGAGAGGCCCGCGTACCACACACACAAAAAAATTTCCTATCTTAACCATTAAAAAAAATTATTTTTATTTATTTATTTTGGCCATGACATGAGGCTTGTGGGATCTTAGTTCCCAACCAGGGATTGAACCCGGGCCCTTTACTGTGAACATGGAGTCCTAACCACTGGACTGTCAGAGAATTCCCCTATCTTAACCATTTTTAAGTGTCCAGTTCAGTGGTATTGAGAACATTCATACTGTGTGATCATTATCACCATCATTTGTAGATCTTTTTTCATCTTGTAAAATTGAAACCTATTAAACAATAACCTCCCATTTTCCCCTACCCCTAGCCCCTGGCAATCACCATTATACTTTCTGTGTTTATGATTTTGACTACTTTAAGTTCCTCATAGAAGTGGAATCATATAGTATTTGTCTTTTTGTATCTGGCTTATTTAACTCAGCCTAATGTCCTCAAGGTTTATCCATGTTGTGGCATATGTCCGGATTCCCTTCCTTTTTAAGGGCGAATAATATTCCATTGTATGTATACACTACATTTTACTTATCCATTCATCTGTCAATGGACACTTGGGTTGCTTTCATGTTTTAGCTATTGTAAATAATGCTGCCTATGAACACGGGTTTACAAATATTACTTTGAGACCTTGCTTTCAATTCTTTTGGGTATATAACTAGAAGTGGAATTGCTGGATCATATGGTAATACTATTTTTAATTTTTTAAGGAATCTTGATACTATTTTCCACAGTGGTTATACCATTCTACATTCCCATCAACAGTACACCAGGGCTCCAATATATCCACATCCTCACCAACACTTATCACTTGTCTTTTTGATAAGAGCCGTTTTAACAGATGTGAGGTGATCTCTCATTGTGGGTTTGATTTACATTTCCCTGATGATTAGTGATATTGAGCACCTTTTCAAGTACTTGCTGGCCATATGTCTTCTTTGGAAAAATGTTTTTTCAGATATTCTGACCATTTTAAAAATTGTATTGTTTGCTTTTTTCCTACTGAGTTGTGTGAGTTCTTTATAAATTTTGGATATCATGAATCCCTGCTTTCAATTCTTTGGGTTATACACCAAGGAGTGGAATTGCTAGATTGTATGGTAATTCTATGTTTGTCTCTTTAAGGGACTACCAAGCTGTTTTCCACAGTGACTATACTGTTTTACATTCCCACTAGCAATGTAGTAGGGCTCCAATTTCTCCACATATCCTAGATAACATTTTTTATTTCCCATTTTTTTTATAACAACCATCCTAATGGATGTGAAGTGGTATTTCACTGTGGTTTTGATTTGACTAGTAATGTTGAGCATGTTTCCATGTGCATATTAGGCATTTGTATATCATCTTTAGTGAAATGTCTATTCAAGACTTTTGTCTGTTTTTGGATTGGGTTGTTTGTGTGTGGTGTTGTCATTGAGATGTAAGAGTTTAAAATATATATGTATTCTGGACATTAACCCCTTATCAGATTGCAAAATTTTTTCCCCATTCTGTGGGTTGTTTTTTTACTCTCTTGATGGTGTCCTTTCATGCACAAAAGTTTTTAATTTTGATGAAGTCAGTTTATTTTTTGTTGCCTGTGCTTTCGATGTCATATTCAAGGTATCCTTGCCAAATCTAGGATCATGAAGATTCCCCCCTGTGTTGTCTTCCAAGAGTTTTATAGTTTTAGCTCTTAAGTTTGGGCCTTTGATCAATTTTGAGTTAATTTTTTGTATATTGTGTGAAATAAGTGTCCAACACCAGTTGTCCCTACACCATTTATTGAAAATACTGGTCTTTTCCCAGTGATCTTCTTTGGACCATCCAATTTTGGTCCCAAGGCTGGGTTGAAATAAACTGATCATAGAGGGACTTCCCTGGTGGCACCATGGTTAAGAATCCACCTGCCAATGCAGGGGACACGGGTTCGAGCCCTGGTCCGGGAAGATCCCACATGCCACGGAACAACTAAGCCTGTGCGCCACAACTACTGAACCTGTGTGCCACAGCTACTGAAGCCCATGTGCCTAGAGCCCGTGCTCCGTAACAAAAGAAGCCACAGCAATAAGAAGCTTGCGCACCACAACAGAGTAGCCCGTGCTTGCCTCAACTAAAGCCCACGTGCAGCAACAAAGACCCAACGCAGCCAAAAATAGATAAATAACTAAATAAATTTATTTTAAAAAATTGATCATAGATATATGGTTTTATTTTTGGCTTCTCAATTCTATTCCATTGATCTGTGTTTCTGTTCTTTTCCCAGTACCACACTGTCTTGATTATCATTGCTGTGTAATAAGTTTGAAATAGAAGGGTGTGTTGTTTTGGCTATTTTTGGTTCTCTATATGAATTTCAGCGTTAGCTTGTCAATTTCTACAAAGAAGTCCACTGGAATTCTGATAGAGATGGTGTTCAATCTGTAGATCAATTTAGGAGTATTGCCATATTAAGTGTTAAGTCTTCTGATCATGAACATGGGATGTTTTTCTAATTATTTAGATCTTTTAAAATTTCTTTCAACAACACTTTACAGTTTTCAGAGTATAAGTTCTACATGTCTTTTGTTAAAGTTATACCTAAGTATCTTATTCCTTATGATGCTATTGTAAATGGAATTGTTTTCTTAATTTCATTTTCAGATTATTCATTGCAAATGTACAGAAGTATAGTTTATTTTTGTTTACCGAACTTTTACAACTTTGCTGAACTTATTTATTAGTTCTAATATTTTTTTAGTGGATCCCTTAGGAATTTCTATATTCAAGTTCATTGCATCTGCAAATGGAGATAATTTTACTTCTTCCTTTCCAATCTGGATGGCTTTTATTTCTTTCTTTTCTTTTTCATTTTAAAAAATAAATTTATTTTTGGCTGCGTTGGGTCTTCACTGCTGCGCATGGGCTTTCTCTAGTTGCGGCAAGCGTGGTCTACTCTTTGTTTCAGTGTGCAGGCTTCTCAGTGAGGTGGCTTCTCTTGTTGCAGAGCACAGGCTCTAGGGGCGCGGGCTTCTGTAGTTGTGGCTCGCAGGCTGTAGAGCACAGGCTCAATAGTTGTGATGCACCAGCTTAGTTGCTCTGCAGCATGTGGGATCTTCCCGGACTAGGGCTCGAACCTGTGTCCCCTGCATTGGCAGGCAGATTCTTAACCACTGAGCTACCAGGGAAGTCCCTTTTATTTCTTTCTAATTGTCTTGGCTAGAACCTCCAATATAATTTTGAATAGAGGTAGCAAGAGTGAACATTCTTTTCTTGTTCCAAATCTTAGTGGGAAAGCATCTAGTTTTTTACTATTAAGTACGATGTTAGCTGTGGATTTTTCATAAATGTCCTTCATGAGGTTGAATTAATTCCTTTATATTCCAAGTTTGTTGAGGTTTTTTTTAATCATGAAATGGATGTGGTGTATTATATTTTTGATGTGATGTATTATATTAATTGGTTTTCAGATATTAAACCAACCTTGCATTAACATAATAAATCCCAGTTGGTAATGGTGAACAAATCTTTTTATAAAATGCTGTATTTTGTTTGCTAGTATTTTGTTGAGGATTATTGCAATCATATTCATAAGAGATATTGGTTTGTAGTTTTCTTTTCTTATGATGTCTTTGTTTTTGGCATAAGCGTTATATTGGCCCCATGAAATGACTTGGGAAATATTCTCTTGTTTTTAATTTTTTTAATTAAAAAAATTATTTTATTTATTTTTAAAATTTTTTGGCCGTGCCACGCAACATGCAGGATCTTCGTTCCCTGACCAGGGATTGAACCCATGCCCCCTGCAGTGGAAGTGCAGAACCCTAACCACTGGTTCACCAGGGAATTCCCCCCTCCCTTTTTTTGTTCTGTGTTTTAGAATAATTTTTGAAGAATTGTTATGAATACTTTAAATGTTTGGTAGAATTCAGTGATGAAGCCATCTGGGCCTGGGCTTTTCTCTCTGGGAAGTTTTTTGATTACTATTTCAATCTCTTCACTTACTATAGATAAACTCAGATTGTGTATTTCTTCTTGAGCCAGTTTTGATAGTTTGTATCTTTCTAGGAATTTGTCTATTTCATCTAATTTATCAAAATTTTGGCCTACAGTTGTTCATAGAATTCTTTTATGATCTTTTTAAAATTTCTGTAAGATCAATAGTATTGTCCTTTTATTTCTGATTCTGGTAATTTTAAAAAATATTTATTTATTGTATTTATATATTTTCCTTATTTTTTGGCTGCATCAGGTCTTAGTTGTGGCACAAGGGATCTTTGTTATGGTGCATGGTCTTTTCGTTGCAGTGCTTGGGCTTCTCTCTAGTTGTGGCATGCGGGTTTTCTCTCTCTAGTTGTGGCGTGCGGGCTGCAGAGCACGTGGGTTCTGTAGTTTGCAGCACGTGGGCTCTCTCATTGAGGCAGGCGAGCTCAGTAGTTGTGGCATGTGGGCTTAGTTGCCTTACGGCATGTGGGATCTTAGTTCCCCGACCAGGGATCGAACCCAAGTCCCCAGCATTGGAAGGCGGATTCTTTACCACTGGACCACCAGGGAAGTCCCATGATTCTGGTAATTTAAGAAAAATTTTTAATCTTGATTAGTATTGCTAAATGTTTGTCAACTGTGTAGATGTTTTCAAAGAACAAGTATTTGGTTTTACTGCTTTTCTTTGTTGTTTTTATATCCTCTATTTTTATTAATTTCTGCTGTATTCTTTGTTATTTTCTTCTTTCTGCTTGCTCTAGGTTTACTGTACTGTTCTTCTTCCAGTGTGTTGAGGTAGAAGTTTAGATTATTGATTTGTGATCTCTGTCCTTTTTTTTTTTTTTTTTTTTTTTTGTGGTATGTGGGCCTCTCACTGTTGTGGCCTCTCCCGTTGCGGATCACAGGCTCCGGATGCGCAGGCTCAGCAGCCATGGCTCACGGGCCTAGCTGCTCCGCGGCATGTGGGATCTTCCTGGACCGGGGCATGAACCCGTGTCCCCTGCATTGGCAGGTGGACTCTCAACCACTGCGTCACCAGGGAAGCCCTCTCTCCTTTCTTAATAGCACCATTAGAGCTGTAAGTTTCCGTCTAAGTACTGGTTTAGTTGCATTTCATAAGTTTTGGTATTTTGTGTCTTGATTTTCATTCATCTCAAATTATTTCCTGATTCCCCTTTTGATTTCTTCTTTGACCCATTATTGTTTGGGAATGCATTGCTTAATTTCTATGTATTTATGAATTTCCCAAAGTTTTTCCTGTAGTTGATTTCTAATTTCTTTCCATTATAGTGGAGAACATATTTTGAATTATTTCTAACCTTTTAAATTTATTGAGGTTTTTTTTTTTATGGCCTAGTGTAAGATCTATCCTGGTGACTGTCCCTTGTTCCCTTGAGAAGGGTGTGTATTTCATTGTTGTTGGGTGGAGTGTTTTATAGTTGTTTGTAAGGTCTAGTTGCCTTGTAGTGTTGTTCAAGTCTTATTTTATGTCATCATATGAGTGTTGTTTTATCTGTTGTTGAAAATGGGGTATTGGATTCTCCAAATTTGATTGTTTAGTTGTGTATTTCTCCTTTCATTTCTGTCAGTTTTTTGCTTTATGTATTTTAGTGGTCTGTTATTAGATGTGTTTATGTTTGTAACTGTTATCTTCTGATGTAATGATATTTTTATCATGATAAAATGTCCCTCTGTGTCTCTAGTAACCTCTTTTTGTTTTAAAGTCTATTTTGTATGATATAATTATAGCCATTCCAGCTTTCTTGTAGTTGCAGTTTATATAATATGTCTTTTTACATCCTTTACTTTCAGTTTTTTTGTATGTTTGAATATGAAGTGTGTCTCCTAGAGTCAGCATATAGTTGAATCATGTATTTTATCCAGTCTGACAATCTCTGACTTTTGATTGTATTTTTTAGCCCTTTCATATATAACATTATTGATGTATCTGGATTTACATGTGCCATTTTACTTTTTGTTTTCTATGTGTGTCATGTATTTTTTGTTCCTTTATTCTTCCTTTATTGCTTTTTTTTGTTTTTATGTATTTTCTAATGTAGCATTTTAATTTCTTTACTGATTTGCCACTATATTAAAAATTATTTTTTCAATGATTGCTCTAGGGATTGCCATATACATCTTATCAGAATCAGCTTCACATTCTGATACTAGCTTATTCTAGTGATAATAAGTGTTATTATCTAGAAGCGTTATTCCTGTATAGCTCTAATCCCCTTTTCTCCTTTTTGTGGTGTTACTGTTATACATATTACACAATCAGTGTTGTAAACCCAACAATACATTGTTACTTTACCATATATAGTCATTTCCTTATCTCAATACAGCTTTCCTCCCACCCATTTTTTTGTGCTCTTATTAGCAAATATATAACATATATATTACATTTCTATATGTTATAGTACCAACAGTACATTGTATCATATTATACTATACAATATTTTTATATCATTAAGAAAAAGAAAGGAGAAAAAAGAGTTATAGGCATACCTTGGCAATATCTCAGGTTTGGTTCCAGACTACTGCAATAAAAGCAAATATTGCAATAATACAAGTCATACGAATTTTTTGGTTTCCCAGTGCATATAGAAGTTATGTTTACACTATACTGTAGTCTGTTAAGTGTGCAATAGCATATGTCTAAAAAAACAATGTATGTACCTTAATTAAAAAACACTGTTGCTAAAAAATGCTAATTATCATTTGAACCTTCGCATGCCCGTAGTCTTTTTGCTGGTGGAGGGTGTTGCCTCCATGTTGATGGCTGCTAACTGATCAGGGTGGTGGTTGCTGAAGGTAGTGGTGCCTGTGGCAATTTCTTAAAATAAGACAACAATGAAGTTTGCTGCATTAATTGACTCTTCTTTTCACTTAAACACTTAGAGGCCATTGTAGGGTTATTAAATGGTATTTCCGTATTGTTATGTCTCAGGGAATAGAGAGGCTGGAAGAGAGGGAGAGAGACAGGGAAATCGCTGATAGGTGGAGTAGTCAGAGCATACCCAGCATTTATTGATTAAGTTCACTGTCTTATATAGGTGTGGTTTGTGGCACTCCAAAACAATTACAATAGCAACATCAAAGATCACTGATCACAGATCACTATAACAAACATAATAATAATGAAAAAGTTTAAAATATTGTGAAAATTACCAAATATGATACAGAAACACAAAGTGAGCAAATGCTATTGGAAAAATGGCACCAATAAACTTTCTCGACACAGGGTTGCCACAAACCTTCACTTTGTAAAAAATGCAGTATCTGTGAAGCACAGTAAAGCAAAGAGCAATAAAGTGCCTGTACACTGTCAAATAATTACATAATTGTCTTTACCAATTCTTTTTTTTTTTTTTTTTTTTTTTTTTTTTTTTTTTTTTTTTGCGGTATGCGGGCCTCTCACTGTTGTGGCCTCTCCCGCTGCGGAGCACAGGCTCCGGACGCGCAGGCCCAGCGGCCATGGCTCACGGGCCCAGCCGCTCCGCGGCATGTGGGATTTTCCCGGACCGGGGCACGAACCCATGTCTCCTGCATCGGCAGGCGGATTCTCAACCACTGCGCCACCAGGGAAGCCCTCAATTCTTTTTTCATGTAGTCTCACATTCCCATCTGGAGTCACTTACCTTAGGCCTGAACAACTTCCTTTAATATTTCCTGTAAGGTGGGTCTGCTAGCAACAGTTCTCTGTTTGTTCATTTGTTTGTTTGTTTGTATTTTATTTTATTTTATTTTATTTTATTTTATTTTATTTTTTTAAAAATTTTTTGTGGTACGCGGGCCTGTCACTGTTGTGGCCTCTCCCATTGCGGAGCACAGGCTCCGGACACGCAGGCTCAGTGGCCATGGCTCACGGGCCCAGCCGCCCCGCGGCATGTGGGATCTTCCCAGACCGGGGCACGAACCCGTGTCCCCTGCATCGGCAGGCAGATTCTCAACCACTGTGCCACCAGGGAAGCCCTGTTTGTATTTTTAATCTGGGAAAGTCTTTATTTCACCTTCTTTGTTGGAAGATAGCTTTGCTGGGTATAAGATTTTTGGTTGACAGGTTTATTTCTTTGTGTGCTTTGAAGCCTTCTGGCTTCCATTGATTCTGCTGAGAAGTTGCCTGTTATTTTATTAGGACTCCCATGTATGTAAAGCATCATTTATTTCTTGCTTTTTTCAAAAATTTTCTCCTTGTCTTGCAGCATTTCTATTATGAAGTGTCTGTGGATCTTTTTGTGTTTATCCTACTTGGATTTGTTGTGCTTCCTGGTTGTATAGGTTATTATTTTAAAATAAATTTGGGATGTTTTCAGCCATTAATTTCTTCAAATACTTATTCCTTTCTTTTCTCCCCCTCCTCCCCTTCTGGTACTCTAATTATATGTTTGTTAGTTTGCTTAATGGTGTCCCACATTTCTTTCAGGTTCTGTTTATTTTTCTTCATTCTTTTTTTCTCCTTTTTCATTTTGAATAGTTTCTATTGATCTATCTTCAAATTTGCTTATTCTTTCTTCTCATGATTCATATCTACTGTTGTGTCCCTCTAGGGAATTTTTAATTTCACTTATATTTTTCAGCTCCAGAATTTCCAGCTGGTTCTTGTTTTATAATTTCTATCTCTTTATTGCTATTCTCTATTTGATGGGACAGTGTCATCATATCTTCTTTTATTCTTTAATCATTATCTTCTTTGGTTCTGTGAATATGTACATAATGGCTTCTTTAAAGTTTTTTTTTTTTTCGTATATATCTGACATCTGATTGTGCTCACAGTTTCTGTTGCCAGTTTTTACTGGTTGTATGGATCATACTCTCCTGTTTCTTTGCATGCCTTGTAATTTTTTTGTTGGAAACTAGATGTTTTAGATTATTTCTTATAGCAACTATTATGGTTAATTTTATGTGTCAACTTGACTGGGCCATGGAATGTTCAGATGTTCATCATACATTATTCTGAATGTTTCTGTGAGGGTGTTTTTATTTGAGATTAACATTTATTATTGGTAGACTGAGTAAAGCAGATTGCTCTTCCTAACATGATTTGACCTCATCCAGTCAGTTGAAGGCCTGAGTAGAACAAAAAGGCTGATTCTCCTTGAGTAAGAGGGAATTCTTCATATATGACCGCCATCAAACAGGGACATTGGCTTTTCTCCTGCTTTCAAACTCAAACCAAAACATTGGCTCTTCATGGATCTCAAGTCTGCTGGTCTTTGGATGAGAACTACACCATTGACTCTCCTGGTTCTCAGCCCTTTGGGCTTGACTTGGAACTAAGCCTTCAGCTCTCCTAGGTCTCCGGCTTGCTGACTTACCCTTGAGATCTTAGGACTTGTCTGCTTTCATAATTGTGTGAGCCAATTCCTTAAAATAAATGAATCTATCTATCTATCTATCTATCTATCTATCTATCTATCTATCTATCTGTCCATCCATCCATCTATCACCTATCTATACCTTATTGTAGATAGAAACTGAAGATAGAAACAATGGCAGCTTCTCTCTGAGTGAACCCCCACTTTAGGATCTGAGGACTTGGTGTTGAGGGAGAACAGCAGCCTGAGGACCTCTTGGCTTACCTATACTGATGTGGAGTTACATGTCTGATCACTGCGGTGTGGGTGATCCGGGGCCTTAGTATTCTCAGTGTGATGTACCCAAAGTTAGAGCCTCAATTGCATGAGCAGGAGCTGGGTGGAAGAAGGGAGCCTCAACTTCTCAACTCTGTTTACCTGGGACTTGGCCTCGGCAACAGGGGCAGAACGAGAAACACGGATGTCCTGTTTCTCATTGTAAGACAGCCCTTCAACTGGGAGCTGTGTTCTTGGCTGTAGCAGTCTGGAGGGGAATCTGTACCTCACTGAGCTGGGAGGGTGGGGAGAGGGAGTGGTCATAGTTCTAATACCATAGACTCTCACGTTTCTTACCTAATTTTTTTTTTTTTTTTCCGCACCACGCGGCATTCAGGGATCTTAGTTCTCTGACTAGGGAATTGAACCTGTGCCCCCTGCAGTGCAAGTGTGGAGTCTTAACCACTGGACTGCCAGGGAAGCCCCCTTTCTTACCTAATTTTTGTAGATTTTTTTGGAGTAGGTGTTTCTTTCTTTATTCTTTGCCCTTTGGATTCTTTCCAGAGGCTTGAAATGGTTGCTTTTAAAATAATTTTCACCAGTTTTGCTGGGGGTGCAGGTCAGTGGAGCTCTTCACACTGTCTTGCTATAAGTTGATCCTCTAAGTAGGTGAATTTTATGAAGTTGTTAATTACATCTCAATGAAGTTGATTTAAAAAAGAAAGTGGAAACCTGACACAATGTTCTGTCAGAATTAAGGGGTTGTAGTCACTGGCTTCTGGCCATGGTCACCCCTCCCGATTCTCCTTTACGTGGGTTTCATTATACAATAAAACTCATATTTTTTTTAAAAAAGATTCTCCCACAAAATATTTCAACTTCAAATCATCTACTAGTTATAAGTAGATGTTCCTTTGATACCTACATACAAATTTTCTATTAGCTGTCAGCACTGTGTATGGGTTTCTTGGGATTCCATTATGTTTAGCCTAACCTTACTTGACAGGGTATTTGTCTCATTTCTACAAGGTCCTATTGTTGCTATTTCTGGTGGTAATGTAATAATCTGTTATTGTATTGCTTTACCATGGCCCGTTTCAAGTTAGCCTTTCTCCCATGGGTGAGCATTTGTATCGTTTCTAGTTTTTAGCTGTAACATACTGTTTGGCTATAATCATCTTTGTTGAAATCTGTTCTTCTCTCTTTTGAATCATCTCCTTGAGATTCATTTCCCAATGTGGTTGAGAGTATGATCATTTTTATGACTCTTGACAGTTATTGCCAAATTTCTCTCTGGAAAGATTATACTTGTTTATAGTGCATTCTCAGTGCAGAAATATACTTATTTTCTCACAGTTCTGTTAGCATTGAGTTTTGTCTGTTTTATTCGTTTTTGCTAATTTAGCAAATGTGCTGTGGGACTTTTATTTTGTATTTGTTTAATTATTAGTGATGCTGTACTTTTTTTCCTAGTGCTTCTTTATTGTTAACATTTTTCTTATGGTTAAGTGTGTGTTTGACAGTCCCAACATTGTTTATAACTGTGTGACTTTGGCAAGTCACTAGTCACCTTTCTTCCTTGTGATTCAGTTTCTCAAACAGTAAATTGGAAAAGTTGAGTAGATCAGTAGTAGAACACCTATATAGATTTCTAATGTTTGAAAGGGATAAAAGTGGGAGCTTATTAATAACAGTTATTTTATAAGTTTAAAATTGTAGCAGTTATTTATAAAATCAATTAATTAGAATAATGAGGTAGTGTAGATAAAGACAAAATTTTGAACTTGGGTATTATAGGTGGCAAATGAAAATAATTATTTAGTATACTCCCATTCTTTTTTATTTTATTTTTTTTGGCTGCATTGGGTCTTCGTTGATGTGCACAGGCTTTCTCTAGCTGTGGCGAGCTGGGAATACTCTTCGTTGCAGTGTGCAGGCTTCTTATTGTGGTGGCTTCTCGTTGCAGAGCATGGGCTCTAGGTATGCGGGCTTCAGTAGTTGCTGCACGCAGGCTCGGTAGTTGCAGCACTTGGACTCTAGAATGCATGGGCTTCAGTAGTTGTGGCATGCGGGCTCAGTAGTTGTGGCTTGTGGGCTCTAGAGTGCAAGCTCAGTAGTTGTGGTGCATGGGCTTAGTTGCTCCGTGGCATGTGGGATCTTCCCGGACCAGAGATCAAACCCTTGTCCCCTGCATTGGCTGATGGATTCTTAACCACTGGTGCCACCAGGGAAGTCCTACTCCCATTCTTTTAACTTCAGAGTTATAGAAAAGTTGATTGAATAGTACAGAGAATTTCCATATACTCTTCATCAAGATTTTCCAGATGTTAGCAGTTTACTATTTTACTTCTATCCTTTTCTCTACATTTGCTTTAGAACCATTTGAGATCAAGTTGCAGAAATGATGCCAGTTTACTCTACTCAGTGTAAAAACAAGGACATTTTTGTACATAATCACAGTACAGTTCTCAACATTAAAAATTACATTGACACAACAGTATTATCTAATCTATAAACCTTATTAAGATGTCACTAATTGTCCCAATAATTTCTTTTATAGCAAAAGAAAATTCCAGATCATAAGTTCCATTCAGTTGTCATGTCTCTTTAGTTTCCTTTAGTCTGGAAGAATACCTCAGCTTTTGTCTTTCATGCCATTGATATATTTGAAGAGTACAGACCAGTTATTTTGTAGAATGTCCCTCGGTTTGGGTTTATCTCTGTTTCTCCATGATTAGTTTCAAGTTTATGCATTTTTGGCAGTGTTACCATAGGCATCATATCAGGTTTACATGATGTTGATGTGTCTTACTACTAGTGATAGTATCTCTGATCACTCAGTTAAGGTGCTGCCCATCAGTTTTCTCCATTGTAAAGTTTGTTTTCCCTTTGTAATTAATAAATACCTTGCGAGGAAATTCTTTGAGAGTATATAAATATCCTGTTAGTCAACCTTGCAGCCAATAGTTCTAGCATTTCTTGATGGCTCTTGCCTTAATTATTACTCTGATGGTTGCCAAATAGTGCTTTTCTAATTTCATCATTCCTTCTACATTTAATAGTTACCATTCTGGGAATTCCCTGGTGGTCCAGTGGCTAAGACTCTGCACTCCTAATGCAGGGGGTCTGGGTTTGATCTCTGGTCAAGGAACTAGATCCCACATGCCACAACTAAGAGTTCCCATGCCACAAGTAAAGATCCTGCATGCCACAACTAAAGATCCCAGGCCGCAATGAAGACCCGGCACAGCCAAATAAATAAGTAAATATTAAAAAAAAAAAGTTACCATTCTACTTAATGGAAGAGCTGTTCCTTCTTATTTATTTATAAATATAGACTCAAGAATTATTATTTTATTCAATGAGTTATAATCCATGGCTATCATTATTTATTTTGATGTTTATGTTGTCCCATATTTGACCCTTAAATTTGGCTTCTATGTATGTTTGACATGTACTCATCCTTCTTTGAATACTTCTTTACTTTCCTGCACAATAAGATGATCTAGGGGGACTTCCCTGGTGGCACAGTGGTTAAGAATCCACTTGCCAATGCAGGGTTTACGGATTCGAGCCCTGGTCCGGGAATATCCCACATGCCACAGAGCAACTAAGCCTGTGCGCCACAACTACTGAGCCTGTGCTCTAGAGCCTGTGAGCCACATCTGCTGAAGCCTGCATGCCTAGAGCCCATGCTCCGCAACAAGAGAAGCCACTGCAATGAGAAGCCCGTGCACCACGATGAAGAGTAGCTCTCATTCACTGCAGCTAGAAAAAGACCTTGTGCAGCAATGAAGGCCCAACGCAGCCAAAAAAAAAAAGATGATCCAGGTTCATCTTGTACTTTTCCTGGAGTCAGCCTTTTTTCTGAGGAGCCCTACTTCTACATAGTAGGAAATAGGTTTTTACTTTTGTTTTTATTTATTTATTTTTGAAAATTTTATTGGAGTATAGTTGATTTACAATGTTGTGTTAGTTTCAGGTGTACAGCAAAGTGAATCAATTGTACATATACATATTGTATATGTACAATCAATTGTACATATCCACTCTTTTTTAGATTCTTTCCCATATAGTCCATTACAGAGTATTGAGTAGAGTTCCCTGTGCTATACAGTAGGTCCTTATTAGTTATCTATTTTATATGTAGTAGTGTATATATGTCAATCCCAGTCTCCCAATTTATCCCTCCCCCCCTTACCCCTGGCGACCATAAGTTTGTTACATCTGTAACCCTATTTCTGCTTTGTAAATAAGTTCGTTTGTACCCTTTTTTTAGATTCCACATCTAAGTGATAGCATATATTTGTCTTTCTCTGTCTGACTTACTTCCCTCAGTATGACAATCTCTAGGTTGATCCACGTTGCTGCAAATGGCATTATTTTGTTCTTTTCTATGGCTGAGTAATATTCCATTGTATATATGTACCACATCTTCTTTATCCATTCCTCTGTTGATGGACATTTAGGTTGCTTCCATGTCCCAGCTATTGTAAATAGTGCTGCAGTGAACATTGGCGTGCATGTATTTTTTTTTAAAATTAAAAGAAAAATTAATTAATTTATTTTTTGGCTGTGTTGGGTCTTTGTTGCTGCGCCTGGGCTTTCGCTAGTTGTGGCGAGTGGGGGGCTACTCTTTGTTGCAGTGTGTGGGCATCTCATTGTGGTGGCTTCTCTTGTTGTGGAGCACGGGCTCTAGCTGCATGGGCTCCAGTAGTTGTGGCATGCAGGCTCAGTAGTTGTGGCGCAGGGGCTTAGTTGCTCGGCATCATGTGGGGTCTTCCCAGACCAGGGCTCGAACCCGTGTCCCCTGCATTGATTCTTAACCATTGTGCCACATGGGAATCCCCTCACCCAAGATTTAAAAACCTAGCCATCCAATTCGATTGTTATGGAAATGTTCTCCAGCTATAAACCCAACTCTTCCATCCACGTCCATCCTGCTATCTGCTTCTTCTGTGTGGATCCTTCTTCCTTCGGGTAGTGAGTTAGGGTTTGAGCACAAATAGGTAACTGGAATTCTGGCTTAGGAGGGACCATTACAAAGTGCTGGGGTGCTTTAATGCCAATTCTTCATCCTCCCAGTTTGAGTTCATACTCTTCTTCTGTTGCTAAGGAGAGGGTTAGGCAAGAGCCATTAGAATTTTCTTCAGTAGGAAAATGAACAATTCTGACTCTACATTACCATGCTGCTGAGCTTTGGGTCTCTGGTAGAAGGCCATTTTCCATCAGGAACTTGGCTAAAATTCCTTATGGGATGGACAAAGGGGTTGCTATGGTCCATGATGGACTTAGCTTGGGGTAAATAAATCCAGCACTCTGTCAACTGAGTGGGGGAAGCAAGAGTTTGTGCAATGTGAGCCAGAGACTTGTCTGTCCATCCTGTGGATAAGGGAAATAGGCATAGAAAAGCTAAGACAATTAGTAGCTTCATAGACGTACCAGTCAGGGTCATATTTAAATCACCCAGCATGGGCAGGGAAGTTCAGTGAATTCTGAAAGCAAGGGTGAGAGCAAAGAAGGCAATAGTTATCAAAATCTACCAGAGCATATCAATTATTCTGTAAGTGGATTGGAGTGCTGGAAGGGAAAAGGAAGATAGTGGCTATGGGTACTTAGCCTAGGGTCTAAGAAATCTTTCTGTCCTTTTTGAATAAGAGCTTCAGGTCTTGGAGTGGCTCATTCATCCACCTGGAATTTTCAGGCTGTCCTGGGTACTCTGGAGCCTGTGGAGACTCTGAGTAAGGAGTGGATCCACATGGATGGCTGGAATGTTGGTCTTCAGGTTCCTGTAACATATTGGTGGAGACAGGTTTAATCCTGGACAGATGAACCCAGCTGGTGACCCCCTGGAGTTTAACTGCCGTAGGAGTGCTCAGCAGGCCTTGGTAATGACCCTTCCATTTTGGGAGTAGCTGGTCACCAGGGTACTCATTTTTCCAGGTCTTTAAAAGTACCCCGTCTCCAGGGTTTACAACATAGTGACTGGGACTGTCATCTGGAGAGGGCTGTACTCTGTTGCCATGCTCTTGTATAGCCTCTGGACCTGGCCTAGGTTTATAATGTATCTAAGATGAGCCTGGGTTTTTGGGTCAGTTAGCATGTCCAGAGTAAGGAATGGCCTTCCATATGTCATTTCGAAAGGGTTTAACTTAGTGGTTGCTTTAGGGGCTGCTCTGACCCTTAAGAGGGCTATTGGCAACAGGCGATACCACGACTCTGACGTTTCCTGACTGAGTTTGCCTAAGGTTTTCTTTAGAGTATGATTAGCTTGTTCTACATTTCCTGAGGACTGAGGTCCGCCAGATGAATGGAGGTGGTATTTAATTCCTGAAGCCTGTGAAAGCTGTTGTGTGACCTTTGCTACAAACGAAGATCCATTGTCACTCTGAAGATGACGGGGCAACCCAAATCTAGGAATAATTTCCTTTAGGAGTGCCTCAGCTACTTCAGTTGCCTTCTCTGTTCTGGTAGGTAAGGCCTCTATCCATCCAGTAAAAGTATCTATAAAGACTAGTAAGTATTTGAAGCCCTGGCAAGAGGGCATATGAGTGAACTCTATTTGCCAGTCCTCTCCTGGGTAAGTCCCACGTCGCTGGACTGGGCTAACGAGGGGGGGAGGCTTGAGGTTGCTTCCTGATTATGAGTGGCACAAACAGCACAGGCTTGAGTAACTCTTGTAACTGTCTCCAGGAGCCCTTTTCCTGTAAAAAGTCGGAAAACAATTGTAGACATTGCGGGCTTCCCTGGTGGCGCAGTGGTTAAGAATCTGCCGGCCAATGCAGGAGACACGGGTTCATGCCCTGGTCTGGGAAGATCCCACATGCCGCGGAGCAACTAAGCCCGTATGCCACAACTACCGAGCCTGCACTCTAGACTCCGCGAGCCACAATTACTGAAGCCTGTGCGCCTAGAGCCCATGCTCCGCAACAAGAGAAGCCACCGCAATGAGAAGCCTGTGCACCGCAACAAAGAGTAGTCCCCACTCACCGCAACTAAAGAAAGCCCGTGCGCAGCAATGAAGACCCAACGCAGCCCAAAATAAATAAATGTATTTAAAAAAAATTGTAGACATTGCATCTTTCCCCAGATGGAGAGAATCGTGTAGCCCTTTAATAATTTTCCATTGGTCAGAGAGAGATATGAGCAATTTCTGATCTATGTGCCACCAGCCATCTGTTCCCTTAGTTCCCGCTCTGTCTCGTGCCCAGTTCTCTTCAGAAGTTGAGTACCTGGGTATAATGTTAGATGGGATAAGGGATGGGATTAATGCCATTTCTGTTATGGGCATCAGGGCTGCTTTCTTTGCTTCCCTATCTGCCCTGTTGTTTCCTTGGGAAATTTGAGGAGTTCCCTTTTGGTGCCCATGGCAGTGAATGACTGCTACCTGTTGCGGTTTTTTGAACTGCTTCCATGAGATGTAAGATCTCAGCCCCATATTTTATAGGGGAGTTTCTTGCATTTAGAAGTCCTCTCTCGGGCTTCCCTGGTGGTGCAGTGGTTGAGAGTCTGCCTGCCGATGCAGGGGACACGGTTTCGTGCCCCGGTCCGGGAAGATCCCACATGCCATGGAGTGGCTGGGCCTGTGAGCCATGGCCGCTGGGCCTGTGGGTCCGGAGGCTGTGCTCCGCAACGGGAGAGGCCACAACAGTGAGAGGCCCGCGTACCACAAAAAAAAAAAAAAAAGAAGTCCTCTCTCTTTCCATATAGTTGCGTGGGCACGCAAAACAAGGAAGGCAACCTTGAGATCGAGTACAGTACACCATTTGGCGTCCTCAGGGATTTGGGTTAATAGGTTATAAGGATGGCCATGAGGGGATGTATAGGGACCACTGTGCCGTTTATTGCTCTGAGGTCTTGTACCATCCTGTATTCCCCATTTGGCTTAACAACTGGCAGAACAGGAGCACTGCACGGAGACTGGCAGGACACCAAGAGACCATGCCTTAAGAATTTATCTATGAGGGGTTGTAAACCCTTCTTTGCTTCCAGCTTTATGGTATATTGTCTTTTGTTAGGATAGGCAATTTCTGGCCTAAGGCTAATTCTTACAGGTTGGGCATTATGGCCCTTCCAGGGATTCCTTTGTCGCATGCTGAAGGGTCCACTGCCTATAGAATATGGCTGGGAATATAGGACCTTGCTCTTCTGGCTGGTCTGTCTTAGTCAGAGTTAAGATAAGGGGTGGCTCCGGGCCTCCTAACTGGAGTATGGCCCCAAGGGAGCCCAGAAGGTCTCTCCCCAGTAGTGGGGTTGGACACGCAGGTACAACTAAAAAGGCATGTGAAATTAACCACTGCTCAAATTGGCAAGTGAGAGGCCCAGTAAAGTAATGGGTGCGAGGCTTTCCATCGACACCAGTCACGGTACAGCTTTTGGACGAAGGAGGTCCAGTGTGAGAAATTAAGACAGAGTAAGTGGCTCCTGTATCAATTTAAAAAATGATTTTCTTATCTGCCACATCAAGGACTACCCGGAGCTCCTTGAGGGAGATAGATATCTTGTTGGGGGGAGGTGCCAGAATCCCCGGGCTGCCTCAGTCGTCCAGCATGGCCATCTCGGGAGTGGGCCTTCCCCTTCGGGACGGAGGGCAGTCCCTCTTCCAATGACCTGTTTGTTTACACACTGGGCATGGCCCAGGGGGCTCTTTCTGGCAATCTCAGGCCCAGTGGCCAGTTGACTTTCATTTGTAGCACTCCCCCTTGTTGGTCTTACCTCCAGACCGATAGTTCAACTTTTCTTGGCCCCCTTGGGTTATCCTGAGGTCGCAAGCCATGGCTGACAGCAACAGCTATCAGTTTTGCATGAGCCCTGGCCTGTCTTTTCTCATGTTGGGTTCTCTCTTCTTCCTCAGCTTTGGGGTACAGTTATTAAGTACCCCAAAGGCCACATCTAGGAGTTGGGGCATGGGGGCTTGTGAGCCAAATTGTAACTTCTGGAGTTTCTGTCTAATATTACGTGCGGACTGGCTGATGAAGTGTTGTCCCAGAAGGGACTGACCTTCGGAAGTGGAGGAATCTATGTTGGTATACTACTTTTTCTTTTAATTTCTTTATTTTATTTCTTTATTTTTTTGGCTGTGTTGGGTCTTCGCTGCTGCACGTGGGCTTTCTCTAGCTGTGGCAAGAGGGGGCTACTCTTTGTTGCGGTGCACGGGCTTCTCATTGTGATGACCTCTCTTGTTGTGGAGCACTGGCTATAGGTGCGTGGGCTTCAGTAGTTGTGGCACGTGGGCTCAGTAGTTGTGGCTCACGGGCTCTAGAGCACAGGCTCAGTAGTTGTAGAGCATGGGCTTAGTTGCTCCGCGACATGTGGGATCCTCCCGGACCAGGGCTCGAACCCGTGTTGGCCTGTGCATTGGCCACTGTGCCACCAGGGAAGTCCTCAAATTTCCAATTCTTAAGGATACACTCCAGAGGTGTCTCTTCTGGCTTGGAGGGGGATCCTTCCATGCTGAGTAACCTGCAACCGAGAACACAAGAGTACTCCTAGAATGGAATCCGGTGTCCTGGAAACATTTACCAGGAGGCTTTAACCTGAAGGGATTCAGGGCGTCCCCCAAATTCCCTTCGAACCTGATGGGTTTTCAAGCGACCTCTACTCTCCCATCAATTTTTGACCAGACATCTCTGGCCTTCCTTTGTACCTTGTGCAAGGCGTATCCCCCAGCACGGCCAGAGAAGGGCTTTTGAATCAGTGCAGACCGGTTGCCAGGGCTTTCCTTAAGAGGGATCCCTTGTCTACAGAGCTTATGTCCTATGATAAGTCTTCCAATGCTGGGGTGTATTCCTCGTGACTGACTGAGCATCTACAAAGTTTGTAATTTGGGCTTCTGGGTAGAGGCCAGCCTGATAGGCTGTCTGTAGCAGTGTGTAGGCTGTCAAGGCCTGGAGTGACGGGGCTGATAGATGCAAAGACAAACCCTTGGAAAAATTGGAGTTGGGCGCTGTGAAAGATGGCATGGGTTTCAAGGCTCAAGGGCCGGGAGGTATAGAAATTCTCATAGTAAATCTCTGGGCATTGAGTGAGGTGAGAGACTAGACAACAGAAGAATCCAAAATACTTTGCCCTATCTGTCTGGCAGCTAAGATAGAATTGGGAATTGTCTGACAATTTTGTCTGACACAGGCAGCACTGGGTTTGGCAGGGGTGGGGATACAGTTTAGGAATAATATCCAGGAAATACTTCCCTAAAAGAACGTGGAGATAAGAAGTGAGAAAGAAACCTTGTTGTGCGAGTAAGGTGGGAAGGAAAGGCATAGTGGAGGGTTCCTTACACGACAGAGAGAGGGAGAGCAAGAGAGAGAGAGACCCCTGGGGCTCCTGCACAGTTGGAAATCACGTTTCCACCATGTCCCAAAGGGCAGTGTCAGCTGTCACTCAAGCATTATTTGAATCTGCATGGCCTGGGAAATTCCCTTGCCACCCCTTATGTTGTTGGGGGGAGCCACGAGGCTGTGAGCAGACAGAGCAAGAGTGAAAGTCAGGGGCCTCAAGCCACAGCTGGGTGAACCCACAGTTTACCTTGACTTCCCGAATTACTGGGTTTTGGCACCAAATATGATCACGGGTGGCCTTGGCCTGCAGTGGCTTGAAGCAGGATTTCAGTTCCTGGCCAGTGATTGAGGTTGGGTCCCAGCAGTGAGAGCACTGGATCCTAGCCACTAGACCGGTGGTCAGTGACAAAGCCCTGGCCGTACGGCTTTGCAGAAAAAGAATCCCCACAAAGATGGAAAGTAGTGAAACAAGTAAAGTATTTATTAAGAGAAAAAAAGAGTACAGTATGTGTGGATAGACACATGGGTGGGCTCAGAGAGAGAGTCGCACCCTCATGGCAGCTTGTATCACTTTTATGGGGCATTTCTTCCATGTTTCCTTTGACCAATCATTTTGATTTGCCTGGTTCAGAGTCCATATTTGGTGTATCTCAGGATTTTCCCATGTGTGCATGCACATCTCTTAGCCAAGATGGATTCTACTGAAGAGGCCTATGGGTAGTGAGCATTAGTTGCCATCACTTAACATCACTCCCCTTTTGACCTCCAAGGAGCCTTTCTGTGCATGTATAGTTGGGGAGGTCTCCTGACTTGAAGAATGAGGAATATAGGGACTTCCCTGGTGGCGCAGTGGTTTGGAGTCCGCCTGCCAATGCAGGGGACATGGGTTTGATCCCTGTTCCGGGAAGATCCCACATGCCGTGGAGCAACTAAGCCCATGTGCCACAAATACTGAGCCTGTGTGCCACAATTACTGGAGCCCGCGTGCCTAGAGCCTGTGCTCCGCAACAAGAGAAGCCACTGCAATGAGAAGCCCACGCACTGCAAAGAAGAGTAGCCCCCTGCTCGCCGCAACTAGAGAAAGCCTGCACGCAGCAACAAAGACCCAATACAGCCAAAACTACCTAACTAACTAAATTTATTTTTTTAAAAAGAATGAGGAATATGTGGTCTCTTATCGTCTACCCCACGAGGACCTAGCCTCCTCTCTCAATTTTTCTGTTATTTTCGTCTCAGAGTATCGGTCCACAAGGAACGAACTCAAACCGTTTGCCCTGGGGGCCCATGTGTCTCCTGCCTCAAATTGGGGTTAGAGGAAGCAGAGGAAGAATTGACTGAGCTGGATTTTGGCGGATCAATTGGAGGTAGATGAGTTGAGGGAATAGGTAAAGGGCATTCCAGAATAAAATGTTACAAAAAAAGTACTAAGAATAATGTACATATAGTTCAGCTACCCAACTGTTAACATTTTGTTTAGTTTTCTTCTTTTTTTAAAAGAAATCATGACAGACCTGTCAGAAGTGCTCTTTATTCCTCCTTTCCATTTATCCTGGCTTCCACCCCTCCCCAGTCTCCTGCCGTCATATTATCACAGCTTGTATTCATATATTCATCTAGTTCATTTTCTATACTTTACACACATATATTTTCCATAATCAGTATATACTGTCATTCTATGTATTTTTAAATTTACATAAATCATTTCACATGTACACATAACAGAGCCACAAGGCTAAAACTAACGAATGATTTCTAAAACTGTTTTTCCCATTCTCTCCCTCCTTTGCTGGGAACTAAAACTTAAATTCTTTGTTACTGTGCATTCTTTGTTACTGATTAACGTGGGTGGGCATTCTTGCTGTTTTTGCTTGTTCCTCTGATCTTAACTCCAGCCCCAAGCCTTTGCTTTAAATACACCAACTTTCTCCCCAGAAGGCAGGTCATAGTTTTCAAGGTGCTAGTCTGCTATCCTCCTCATTTGCTGGCAAATCAATACATTTCTCTTTCCTTTATCCTCAAAACCTTGTCCTCATTATTCTCATTTGGCTGGGGGGGGGGGGAAACAAGGACGGAATTTTCGGTAACATATTCGTTGGCACGTTGCTATTTCAACAACTCTGACGAGCTGTCAAATGTTGATACGTATAGGACTCATTTATTAGTTTTATTGTAATATTTTATTGTAGGAACATACCACATTTTATTCATTCATGTCTTATTGTACATTTCCTTTGTTTTCATTTTTCACAGGGAAGTGGGCTTGAACATGAACATTTCTTCTGCACACCTGTATACATGAAATTGCTGGGTCATAAAATGCACATTTAAAATTTCACCAAAAGTGGCTATTCTATTTTTTTGCTTCCACCTGGAATCTCTAAGAGTTTCTGTTTCCCAGATTTCCTTCTTCCCATGAAATGGTCAGACTTTAACATTTACCATCCAGAGATAGTTTTCAAGTGGTCTTATCAGATAATTTCAGTCTAACTTTATTTATATAAATTTATTTATTTAGTTTTGGCTGCAGTGGGTCTTATTTGCTGTGCACAGGCTTTCTCTAGCTGCGGCAAGCGGGGACCACTCTTCATTGGGGTGCACAGGCCCTAGGCGCCTGTGGCCTTCAGTAGTTGTGGCACACAGGCTCAGTAGTTGTGGCACACGGGCTTAGTTGCTCTGCGGCATGTGGCATCTTCCCGGACCAGGGCTTGAACCCGTGTCCCCTGCGTTGGCAGGTGGATTCTTAACCACTGCGCCACCAGGGAAGTCTTGGTCTACCTTTAGATACATGCAAAGACAGGGCCAGAGGAGGCTTGATGTGGCAGAGAAGTCGTTGAAGGTTTCACTGTAGGGTTTCGGGGACCCTGTTACTACTCTTTGGTTTCCCTGAAAGCACTAGCAAATGATAAAGCAAACGAACAAACTGCGAGACCACCGGGAGGTGCCCAGTCTGCTCTTGGAAATGTAATCCACCTCGCGCTGATGGCGCCCCCCACCTCACACGGTTGGTATGTCCTGGCGGCAGTCTCCCCCCGCAATGCGGCTTGGTTCCGTCCCCGGACGCCCGCGCATGCGCCTACCTCGAGAGCTCGTCTCTCCGCGGTATCTCAGCTTCGCGCGCCCTCGTCCGCCCCTAGTTCCTAGCGTCCTGCGCGACCCGCGGCACCCGAGAGGGGGGGCTCAGCGAAGCGGCGGGGACCGGTCGGTAAGTACTTGCCGCTTCGGTATACCTCCCTCCCGCCTGCTTCCCGCCTCCTTCTCATCCTCCGGGGGGCCGCGGCCCGCTCCTCTCCCGGAGGGGCGCCTCAGACTTGGGGGTAGGGCCCTCTCGACGGTGAGGCGGGTCTCACCGGACGCCGAGGTGGGCGCCTCCTGATGGGACGGCCCTTTGGGACGGCGGGGTAGGCCCCTTGGAAAACCGGGGATGGCCCCTCAGGGTACTGGGCACCTCCCGACGCCGGGTGGGCCCCTGGTGACGCCGGATGGGCTTCCGCCCTCGGGTGCCCCGACCGCGCCCCTCACACAGAGAGTGCGACCTTCATTCTCCCCGGGGTCCCCCGACGAAGGGCTCTGGTTCCCGCCAGCCCCTCGAAGGCGTCTTTCCTCACGTTGAGCACCCCGCGAGCGGCCTCCGTCCGTTCCGCCTCCTTCCGCGGGATCCCACAGCCGGGACTTCTCGTGGAGTCAGGGCGACTGGGCCCCTCCGCCCCTTTCTCCTCACGCTCCCTCCCTACTCCAGGCTACTCTTGTTGGTGAGTGATCTAGTTTTTTTGCCCAGATATAAAGATGTTCCTTGGGAATCCTTATCATTTACCACTTTTCTCTCCAACAGAACTAGTATGTTTCCGCGCTGTACGGTGATAGTGTTTCAGGCCTTTTACATACACATTTGTTGAATCTTCACGACAATCTTGTGAGATAGGTACTCTTATCCTCCTCACTTTACATATTAGATAACTGAGGATCGAAGACACACATGGCGTAAGTCGTTGAGCTGGTTTTGAATCCAGCCAGACTGACTCCAGTGTTCTTGCTCTTGTAGTCACTGAGAATGAGTAACACCCAGGAAAAAGTGAAAGTTTATGCTACTGTCTTTTTTTTTCCCTGTCAGAGGCAGTGCCTTTTAGTTGAATCCAAAAATGTGTCTCTTTGGAATCAGAAACATCGCGCTTCAATTCCCAGCTTTCCCATTTACGAACTTAAGAAATTACCAGCTGTTTGATTTTGAATGTTTCCTGACATGTAAAATCGTGATAAAAATAACGTAAAATAATGATGCCTACCACATAGAGTTATTGGGAGGAGTAACCTCTATAATGCATGTGAGGTACCTAAAATAGTGTCCAAGGACTCAGTAGATAACTGTAATTATTTCTCAGTGTGTTTGGATTCTGTTTTTACACACTTGTCCTAAACTGAGGCTGAGTATAAACTGGAAAATAGAGCATCAGGTGTGTGTGTAGGTGTGCGTTTACCTTTTTTTAAATTGGAGAAACATTCAAGCTGATCAGTTGATGAAGAGCTTGGTACCAAGTTTTTTGGATGGTGACTTATTTAGGCGTAAAAGTCAATCATTCATAGAGGACTGTTAAGGTCGCTATGCCTCCAAGCTTTCAGAACAATTTTGACAGGTTTGGTAGGGAGAATGTCAAGATTTTAAATTATCTTGTCAGTGATTGTTCTTCAGATAGATCAAGATGGTGAAAGTGCTGAACAAAACAGAAAAATAATATCTTCCAAATTGGAGATTTTCAAGGACACTACCAACCTGTGATGTAACAAGTCTCATTTGTGGGTCACCTTTCCTGCTTGTGCATTCTTTAGAGACATTTTGTTTCTAACTGTCGTGATTAAGAAGAGACTGTTGGCATCTATCTAGACGCTGTTCATTCTTTGCAGACACAGTGGTAATTCATTCTGTAGCCTCTGTTCAAGTAATTGAAGATAAGCCATTATTTTAGTGATTTTTATTTTTTTTTCATTTTGAAGGGTAGCAACTTAAATAGTAGTTGAACTGTATGTTAGGTTGTTTGTTTAAATTGGCTGAGCAGTGACCTTTTTACTCCTAGAATTTCGGTGGAAATAGTGTGGCTAAATCTCATGAAGCACTGGAATTTTGAAATCTGTGGGGTGCCTCTGCTTAACACTTCTTACTGATCCCTTATCTGCTGTGATTCTTTGAAAACCCATTTTGAGCCTGAAGGTGGTTCTGTGCTAGGGAGAAGAGTTTTTACTTATTTAAATATCTTTAAGGAATTACATGTATTTGGTGGTGTAGCTACCACTGCTATCATGTTTGAACATACTGGTTTAAATAACTAAATGTACAGGAAACACTTAAAAAGATGAAAACTGTGCCTTACAAGATGTTTTCCTAGGGCACTATGATTCCTCCAGTCTTCCCCCATACTTATCCCTACCTATTCATTATATTCTTTTAGATTCAAGGATCACCTTAAGTCTTATTATTCTCCATATAGCTTCCTACAGCCTATAATAATTTTAGCCTTCTGTGCCTTTATATAGCATTTAATAATTTAAATATATATATAATTTAAATGTATATTTTATTGAATTATATTTAATACTTTAAATATATAAATTATATGCTATAATTTAAATATAAGGATAAAGTATAATTCATCTAATAGTTATGTGTGCATACCTTACATTAGGCAGCAGTTCTAGTTGGAAGAAATCCAAAGATTAAGTCATGGAGTATTGGAGTCAGGATTTGGAGTCGAGAGACAAATGTGCAGCTGCCTGCTTTGTGGCTTTGGGCAAGTTACTTTTCTGAACCTTTGTTTCCTCATAATAATTATATATACTTCTTAGGTTTTTGTGAGGATTAATTAAATATTCATTCACTCACAAATATTTATTATTAAAAAAAGCCCTTCTTAAAAAAGTATTGTTGACATACAATGAAGTGAACCAACCTTAATTGTATAGCTCAGTACATACATCCATGTAACTGCCACCCAAATAAAGATATGGAACATTTCTAGCACCTCAGAAGGGTCGCCTGTGCCCCTTCCCAATCAGTACCCTCCAGAGATAACTAGTGTTCTGACTTGGTCACAGTAGGTTAATTTTTTAAAACAGCTTTATTGAGATATAATTCATATACCATACAATTTACCCACTTAAATGTACAATTCAATGGCTTTTAGTATTTTCACAGTTGTGTAACCATCACAACAACCAATTTTAGAACATTTCTTCACCCCAAAGAGAAACTCCATACCCCTAAAACATCAGTACCAATCCCCCTGAGCCCTAAGCAATCACTGATCTACTCTCTGTCTATATAGATTTACCAATATGGATATTTCATGTAAATGGAGTCATACAGTATGTGGTCCTTCTGGCTTCTTTTTACTTAGCATGATGTTTTCAAGCTTTATGTATGTTGTTACATGTATCAGGCTTCATTCCTTTTTATTGCTGGATAATTTTCCGTTGTGTGGATGTGACATTATTCCTTCATCTGTTGATGGACATTTGGGTTGTTTCCATTGTGGGGCTCTTACGAGTAATGTTGCTTTGTGAACATTTATGTACAAGATTTTGTGTGGACATAAATTTTAATTTCTTTTGGCTATTTACCTAGGAGTGGAATTGCTGAGTCGTATGGTAACTCTAATTTTAACATTTTGAGGAACTGCTAGACTGTTTTCCAAAGAGGCTTCACTATTTTACATATCCACCAGTAGTGTATGAGGGTTCAATTTCTCCACATCCTTGCCTACACTTGTTATTGTATGTCTTTTTTATTTTTAAATTTTTTATAAGTTTTAAAAATGTTTTATTTAAAAAATTTTATTTTTAGCTGTGTTGGGTCTTTGTTGCTGCGTGTGGGCTTTCTCTAGTTGCGGTGAGCGGGGGCTACTCTTTGTTGTGGTGCATGGGCTTCTCGTTGTGGAGCATGGGGTCCAGTTGCGTGGACTTCAGTAGTTGTGGCTCTCGGGCTCTAGAGCGCAGGCTCAGTAGTTGTGGCGCACGGGCTTAGTTGCTCTGCGGCATGTGGGATCTTCCCGGACCAGGGCTCGAACCCATGTCCCCTGCATTGGCAGGTGGATTCTTAACCACTGCGCCACCAGGGGAGCCTTATTGTATGTCTTTTTGATGATACACCCATTCTGGTGGGTGTAAAGTGATTATCACATCGTGGTTTTGATTTGCATTTCCCTGATGGCTATTCGATTTGAGCATCTTTTCACACATTTGCTTGAGAAAATGCAACAGGAAAGAGATTACATTCAGTGTGATTTTCAGCATCCTAGAAACACCATTATTTATGTAGAGCAGAGATAAAGTTGTAAGCAGATAATGTGGCAATGGATTTCACCTTATTCTGGCACAACCTAATTTTGGCTGCCTTACCAGGTGAATCCAGTAAACAGAGACCCTCTTTTCAAACCAGTTTTAGGGGATGTGCTACCATTCTTACTACTGTTAGCCTCTTCTCATCAGGTCACCCTTTATTCCTGTAGCCCTATCTACTCGCTAGATAGTGTTTCAGTTTTCTGCTCTCTAAAGGTTCCAAAAGAGTCTGTATATTGATTTCATCACCCAAAACCGAGGTATATGGATGAGTCAGTGTGTGTGTGTGTGTGTGTGTGTGTGTGTGTGTGTGTAAGTGTGCATGTTCATGAAAGAGACAGATAGAGCAAAGACATAGCAGAGGGAGAGAGAAAGACAGAGAGGGAAAGTTAGAAAAATAATCCCTTTTACTTTTCCCCCTTTCCGGTTTTGTTTTTCAAGTACGGGACTGTGGTTTTTTTTTTTAGTTTGTTTAATTAATTAATTAATTTTTTTGGCTGCGTTGGGTCTTCATTGCTGCACGCAGGCTTCCTCTAGTTGTGGTGAGCGCGGGCTACTCTTCATTGTGGTGTGCAGGCTTTTCATTGTGGTGGCTTCTCTTGTTGCGGAGCACAGGCTCTAGGCACACGGGCTTCAGTAGTTGCAGCACATGGGCTCAGTAGTTGTGGCACGCGGGCTCTAGAGCGCAGGCTCAATAGTTATGGCACACGGGCTTAGTTGCTGTGTGGCATGTGGGATCTTCCTGGACCAGGGATCGAACCTATGTTCCCTGCATTGGCAGGCGGTTTCTTAACCACTGCACCACCAAGGGAGTCCCTGGGACTATGGTTTTGGATCAGCATAGTCTCTCTGGTTTTTTTCAACCAGAATATTTTCTAATAAAACTCCTCCTGGGGCTTTCCTGGTGGTACAGTGGTTGAGAGTCCACCTGCCAATGCACGGGACACGGGTTCGTGCCCCAGTCCGGGAAGATCCCACATGCCGTGGAGCAGCTGGGCCCGTGAGCCATGGCCGCTGAGCCTAAGTGGCCAGAGCCTGTGCTCCGCAAAGTGAGAGGCCACAACAGTGAGAGGCCTGCGTACTGCAAAAAAACCCACAAAAACCAAAAATAACTCCTCCGAATTTTGCTTATTTGGCATGGGATCACTTCTCTAGTCTTTAGTGATGATTTGAAAATTCCTGTTTTTTTTAAAATTAATTTTTATTGAAGTATAGTTACTTTACAGTGTTGTGTTAGTTTCTGCTGTACAGCAAAGTGAATCAGTTGTACGTATACATATAGCCCCTCTTTTTTGTATTTCCTTCCCATTTAGGTAACTACAGAAAATTGAGTAGAGTTCCCTGTGCTGTACAGTACGTTCTCATTAGTTATCTATTTTATACATAGTAGTGTATGTATGTCAGTCCCAGTCTCCCAATTCATCCCACCCCCTCCTTCCCCCCCCGGTATCCATACATCCATTCTCTACATCTGTGTCTCTATTTCAGCTTTGCAGATAAATTCATCTGTATCATTTTTCTGGATTCCACATATAAGCGATATTATATGATATTTTTCTCTTTCTGATTTACCTCACTCTGTATGACAGTCTCTGGGTCCATCCACATCTCTGCAGGTTGCACAATTTCATTCCTTTTTATGGCTAATGTTCCACTGTATATATGTACCACATCTTCTTTATCCATTTTTCTGTCGATGGACATTCAGGTTTGCTCCATGTCCTGGCTATTGTAAAGCGCGCTGCGGTGAACATTGGGGTGCATGTGTCGTTTTGAATTATGGTTTTCTCTGGGTATACACCCAGGAGTGGGATTGCTGGGTCATATGGCAGTTCTGTCCCATTCCCCCCCCCCCTGTACGCAGGCCTCTCCCGTTGCGGAGCACACGCTCCGGATGCGCAGGCTCAGCGGCCATGGCTCACGGGCCTAGCTGCCCCGCGGCATGTGGGGTTTAAAAAAAAAAGTATGCAGATAGATACAGTCCTGTGGGACTCTGAGCGTAAGCCTCGTTGGCCACCAGAGTCTGGCAATCTAGGGGTGTCCCCTGGTGGCAGCTGCAAAAATCAGGGCATCATATGAGGGTATAAGCTCTATTCTGGGAGATACTGGCAAGCTGGAGCAAGGCAGAGGAAGAGTGCAAAGATGTCATCTACCAGCCTTTGTCTTTGAAAAATATTTCAGCAGGCGCTTAGATGTGTGTTAAGTTAGATGCCTGCCCTTCAGGCCAGTGCTTTATGATAAGCAAATAAGCCTCTTTCACAGAAAGTTGTTTTGCAGTTGGCTGCTTCTTTGCTAAGTCCTTGGTGGTTAAGTCTGTGTGTGTGAGCCCTTTGAGAACTGTTTCTCATGAAACCTTGTGGGTTTCATGAATGCAAGCCCTGTTGGCTTTCAAAGCTAGATGTATTGGGGGTTGTCTCTCAGGTGCAAGTCTTAAAAGTTGGGCTGCCAGATGTGGGGTTTAAACCCTTCACTCCTCAGGGAGAAGATTGGGGTTTTGAGTTCCTTCCTGATTGTGGGTCGCTACACTGGGTGTGGGATTTATGGCGAGATTGTGTCCTGGCGTCTCCTGCCCACTTTGAAGTAAGTTTTCTCTTGTTTGCTTGATGTGTAGGAGTTGCTCAGCTATATATATATATATATATATATATATATATATATATATATATATATATATATATATATATGTTTTTTTTCCCCTGAAGTAAATTTTTCTGTATGTAGCTGTAGATTTGATGTGTCTATGGGAGGAGGTGAGTTTAGGATCCTGCTACATCACCATCTTGAACTGGAATCCCAAAGTATCCCTTAGTAAAACAACCATGATACTGACATTGATATAACCCATTGATTATGTTTAGATTTCCCCCATTTTACTTGTTCTCATTTATGTGTTTCTGTGTGTTTGTATTAACTTTTATAATTTTACCACCTGTGTAGGTTCATGTATTGACCACCGTAGTCGAGAAAACAGAACAGTTCCAGCACCACAGGATCCCTTTTGTAACCAAACCCACCTCCTTCCTGTACTTCCCCTCTCCTGTTCCTAACCCTTGGCAACCAGGATCCTGTTTTCATTTCTAAAATTTTGTCATTTCAAAATGCTGCGGTATGCGGGCCTCTCACTGCTGTGGCCTCTCCCATTGCGGAGCACAGGCTCCGGACGCGCAGGCTCAGCGGCCATGGCTCACGGGCCCAGCTGCTCTGCGGCATGTGGGATCTTCCCGGACCGGGGCACGAACCCGTGTCCCCTGCATCGGCAGGCGAACTCTCAACCACTGCACCACCAGGGAAACCCTCAAAAATGTTTTATAAATGGAATAATATACAACATTTGGGGATGGGCTTTTTTTGCTCAACACAATTCCCTTGAGGGTCAAACAAGTTGTTGCATATATCAGTACATTCCTTTTCATTGCTGATTATGTTCCATAGTATATATGTACCACTTTTGTTTAGCCACTCACCTATTGGAGGACTTTGGACTGATTCCTGGATTTGGTTATTACAAATAAAGCTGCTATGAACATTTGTGTACAAGGTTTTTTGTAAACATAAGTTTTTGTTTCTCTGGGATAAACACCCAGGAGTACAATTATTGGGTTATGTGACAGTTGAATGTTCAGTTTTAAAAGAAACTGCAGAACTCTTTGCAGAGCTGTTGTACCATTTTACATTCTCACCAGCATTGTAAAGGTAAAAGCTTCAGTGTGTAGATCAGATTGGATGGGGGCAAGAGTAAAAGTAAGGGACCCAGGTAAGAGGCTGTTAAAATTGTTCACATACGATTTGTTGGTAGCTTAGACTAGGGTGGTAATGGAAATGGACAGAAGCGGATAGGTTAAAGAGAAATATAGGAGGTGAAATCAATAGGACATGGGGATGAATTGGATATGAAAATGAGAGAAAGGGAATCAAAGATGATGTCTTAGTTCTGTATAGGATGGAACATGAGTACTAGCTTTCAAGTTTACCCCAGCTTTTAACTTTCCTCAAGGACTCTCAAATTTTTTCTCTGTGTGCACACCATCCTGCTTCCAGGGTTATGTAGGAAGCTTGGGTCTGCTGTGATCTCTGTGTGCATGTACACAGCCTTCCATTAATCCGGGATATTTGGAGAGTTTATGAATCCTCTTATGGCTGTGTCACTTCTTGGAATTACCTGATAAAACTTTGACTCATTTTTTGCTTTGTTGCTTGCCTCATATAGGACCCAGCCACAGGCTATTGGCCAGTAAGATAGACTAAAAATGTTCCAACCTAGTGAGTCCCCTCCATCTGTGAGAGTGAAATTGTTGATAGGCATGTCTTGCCCTTCCTGGGTTCATAGATCTAGGGGAGGAGGGTATATGGGAGAAGCTCTTGGTATGAATTGCAGAGACTTATGGTATTCTTACCCAAAGTTAAACAGTTTTCGTGAATAAATATTTTTAATTTTGTTGAATGCTTTTGGTCAGTTTCCAAGCTGAAATAGTTGTTTTTGATTATTTTGTCAGCTTTTAAAGTTTATTCTTTTTTTTTTTTTTGCGTTACGTGGGCCTCTCACTGTTGTGGCCTTTCCCGTAGCGGAGCACAGGCTCCGGACGCGCAGGCTCAACGGCCATGGCTCACGGGCCCAGCCGCTCCGCGACATGTGGGATCTTCCCGGACCGGGGCACGAACCCGCGTCCTCTGCATCGGCAGGCGGACTCTCAACCACTGCGCCACCAGGGAAGCCCCTAAAGTTTATTCTTGAGAAAAGATTTATTAACCTCTTTATTTGTCATGACAAGTAATTGGAAGTCCATGGTTGAATTTTAGTCAAGGTATCCACCTGTGTAACCACCACCATAATCAAGATACAGAACACTTATCTCAGGAGGTACCCTTGTGCCCATTTATCAGTCATTTCTCTCTCTCCCCCAGTCTGCCCTGAGGCAATTACTTGTTTGTTTTCTTTTCACTATTGATTATTTTAGTCTTTTCTAGAATTTCATATACAGGCATACCTCAGATCTTGTGGTTCCTCATGCTGGTCAGAATGACTGTCAAAAAGTCTACAAATAACAAATGCTGGAGAGAGTGTGGAGAAAAGGGAACCCTTTTACACTGTTGGTGGGAATGTAAATTGATGCAGCCACTATGGAAAACAGTATGGAGGTTCCTTAAAAAAAGTAAAAGTAGAGATACCATATGATCCAGTAATCCTACTCCTAGGCATATATCCAGAAAAGATGAAAACTCTAATTTGACTTGCTGTATAAAAGAAAAAACAAAACCTCTAATTTGAGAAGATACAGACACCCCAGTGTTTATAACAGCACTATTTACAATAGCCAAGACATAGAAACACCCTAGATGCCCATCAGTAGATGATTGGTTTAAGATGTGGGGTGTGTGTGTGTGTGTGTGTGTGTGTGTGTGTGTGTGTGTGTGTGTGTAAAATGGAATATTACTCAGCCATGAAAATGAATGAAATAATACCATTTTCAGCAACATGGATGACCCTAGAGATTGTCATACTAAGTGAAGTCAGACAGACAAGTATATAATAATACATATATGTGGAATCTAAAAAATAATACAAATGAACCTGTATATAAAACAGAAACAGACTCACAGACATAGAAAACAAACTTACAGTTACCAATGGGGAAAGGGAAGGGTGGGGAGGGGTAAATTAGGAGTAGGGTATTAACAGATACAAACTACTATACATAAAATGGATAAGCAGCAAGGATTTACTGTATAACATAGGGAACAACAATATTTGGTATCTTATAATAGCCTGTAAGGGGAAATAATCTGAAAAAAA